>NC_084836.1:45053059-45358469 GCF_033115175.1 Lepus europaeus | reverse complement strand
AATTCAAAAAATCAAAAAGTCTACTTAGAGTATTTAATAAGCATAGTGCTTAGTACTTATTAAACCCTCAATAAACATTATTTGTCTTCATATTTCCTCTTCCCTTGATTCAGGCTACATTATGTTACTAAATACATACAAATATGGCCAAGGTATGAATATGATCAAAAGAAAATTTGGCTAATAAATATTAAGGTAAGTTAATACACAAAGAGTCGTAGATTTTCCTTGTGGAGATTCTGCTGTCTTGCATGTGGCTGATTAGTGAGGGAACCTTCTCCACAGTTTACAAATAGGCAAAGGCAGAGAACTGTGCCATGGGTAAAGCTTGTCTTTCTTAATCTTGGTCCCTAAGTCCATTAAACTCCAGAATGTTTACAGACACTTCCCATCTCCATAATAAAGTCAGATTTTATGAGGGAATCTAAAGTTTATTTGTGTTAAGGTTTAAATTCATGAATTAAATAACACAGACTAAATGAATTTTAGTTGATTACAACCAGCAATACACCTAGGAATGCTTAAAAAAAATTCTTATAAATCATCTATTTCAATGTGATCATGTTAAGAGATGAAGAAATTGAGACCTTCAGAATTTTTTAAAAAGATTTATTTATTTGAAAAGCAGATAAACTGAGAGAGAGAGAGAGAAAAAGAGAGAGAGAGAGAGAGAGAGAGAGAGAGATCGATCTTCCATCCATTAGTTCACTCACCCAAATACTTTCAACAGCCAGGCTAGGTCAGGCTGAAGCCAGAAGCAAAGAATTCCAAACAGGGCTCCCACATGGGTAGCAAGGTCCCAGGTACTTGGGTCATCATCTGCTGTCCCCCAAATGCATTAGCAGGAAGCTATGTCCAAAGTACAGAGTAGCTGAGACTTGAACCAGACATTCTGATATGGGATGCAGGTATTCAAGTGGTTGGTTAACCCATGCTGCCAAACACCTGCTCCAGAATTTTTGATTTTAATAAGAATTGAAAGAGGGGACGGCACTGTGGCATAGTAGGTTAAGCCTCTGCCTGTGGCACCGCCATCCCATATGGGCACCAGTTTGTGTCTTGGCTGTTCCACTTCTGATCCAGCTCCCTGCTGATGGCCTAGAAAAGCAGTGGAAAATGGCCCAGATACCCTGGCTCCTGGCTTCAGCTCAGCCTAGCTCTGGCCATTGTGGCCATTTGGGGAGTGAACCAGCAGATGGAAAATCTCTCTCTCTCTCTCTCCCCCCCTGCTTCTCAAATAAATAAATAAATAAATCTTTAAAAAATAAGAATTGAAGGAATAAAATTTTGTTGGTACAATTTTTGACATTAAGTCAACAGATAGGTGAGCTGTTCCATGAGGATGCCATTACCAAAATCAGTCGCCTCCATAGTTATCCCTCAACTCAAACCTAAAGCATAGTTGTGTTCATAGGTCTAAGGAAAACCAGCTATTGAGTGAGGCTCCCACATTCTTGGGATTCTGGACTTGATTTATCATTACCAGTATGTTCTCCATCATGATTTCCAGCAGACTTCCTGACTGACTCAAATAGGAATTCCTATCTCTCCATGATTTTCAAATAATTGCAAGCAGATTCTGTGAAGTCATTTCACAATGCCTGTGTAAAATGGAATTAAAACCTAAGTTTATTTTGGTTTTAAAAAAATTAGAAATCCATGGATACAATGAGTTAACAAAAAGTTTATGAAAAGTTATTATGGAAAAAATACATCAAAATTATGTTTTTTGAGCCAAAATAAACTAACTTTTAGCTTCATTTTCCATGAACTTTTTGAAGTACCCTCATCTCTTCATGCCTGATTATAAGTGCTACTATCTTGTCAGAAGTATATTAAGCAAGTAGGTCAAGAACCAGATGGCAGGCTTATATGTGTGAACATAGTCATTAATTTGGAGAGTTGACTAACCCTTAGGCTATACTTCTATATCTGGAAAATACAAAAATGGTTAACCAGGGACAGTGGGACACAGCATCCCTCTCATGAACAGGGAAGCAGGAAAGTAATAACTTCAAGTCACTATAGTCCTAAGAGAACTATTAAAGTGTTAATATATTGTAGCCAAAAAAAAAAGGTCATTTTTCTTTGTCACTGAATCAACATTTCTTTTACTACCAACTGTAATCAGTGAAACAAAGATGAATATCAAGACCGGTTCTGAAAACGCAAAGCTTGGCTTCAAGGGCAGCTTTGTTAAAAGTCAGGTTTTTGCAGAAAAAGCTCATATAAGAAGATGTTCAGTTCACCAACCAACCCTCCAGCCTTCCATTTATCACGATTACCTGTTTACTATAACCTTCTGGAAACACACACTTCTCCTGTTCCCTGTCTAAAAACACCAAAGTCCTAGCCAAGAGCTGAGCATAAAGCACAGAACAATGACCCCTGAAGCCCTAAACACTGACTGCTCTCTACTTGGTCCACTTAAATGTCAGTCTTAAAGTTCCATGAAACCATCTGGAACAGAACATTACATTGACTTTCCTCTTGTCTTTTAATTTTAGCAGGGACCCAAACGCTGAGCATAACTACTCTGAAACCACTTGGATAGAGATGATTAATTCAGAGATAAGACAACGTATCTCTTGAATTATGAAGCCCTGCCATACAAAAAGGTGGGGTGTGACTTATCACCTCAACTTTAAGAGTGCAAGCGGTGAAGATTTCCCTGGCAAGATATTGAGTTATACATTCTTCTGACAAAGGCATAACAGAAGGAAAGCTCTTGCTCTCTCAACCAAAAAGGAAAATGAAGGGGGCTTCTGAGATCCACCAGCCAGCACCTCTTGGCTCTAAGAGGTCTGAGGTGTCAGATGAGAAGGTGAAGGCCAGAAGCAGTTCAATAACTGGAGCAGGAATTTTCTGAAGACTTGGCTTACTCACATGTCTGGTGTTTGAGTAGGAATGACTCAAAAGTCTTAACTGCTAACCAGAGCACCTACGTGGGGCTTCTCCATGGGATTTGGCTTCTTGACAGTGTGACAGCCTTATGGGAGCATTCTCTGGCCTAGCCTCTGAAGTCACATAGTGTCATTTCCACCATACCCTATGGGTTAAAACAGCCAACTTTGCCTTAATTCAAGGAGGAAGAAACATAAACCCCATCTCTTCACAGGAGGTGTTTTAAGGTCACATGATTATATACCATGATGGATGGGAAGTATCTTGTACTTTTTTTAGAAAGTACAACCACGATGTTTATATTCTTCAAAAAAATGCAAAAAAAAAAAAAAAAAAGGCCAATTGTGGGCCATAGCAGACTATGATATTTGGAAATAATGGTGTTTGTTCTGTGACCAAATATTTTGGAACTAAATGGATTCCATGTCCAGAACATCTATTAAGAAAAGCAGAAATAGCAGACACTATTTGTTGACACATGTTAATGTATACTTAATAAATGCCTTACAAGCACTTATTAATTCATCAAAACAACTAATGGGATCAAAAACCCATTATTATCTCACTTTACAAATGAGAAAATTGTGATACAAATTTGTCACAAGGTCAATGGAAGCAAGATTTGATAACAGTTACATCTGTCTGACTTCAGTGTGAAATTCCAAAGCCATATATAACTCTATTTATGACATTATTTATCTTATATGGTTTTTCTTACAAAGCTTTTTGTAAATATCTATGTCTACCTAGGGAGTTTCATTTTTATCATTGATTCCTCCTATAGTGTGTTATATTGTTCTTCGTTATATGCAACTGCAAAGCCTTTCTGGAAACTTTATAAAATTATTATTTTAAAGATTTATTTATTAATTTGAAAGGTAGAGTTAGAGAGAGAGAGAGAGAGAGAGAGAGAGATCTGCCATCTACTGGCTCACTCTCCAAATGTCTACATCAGCCAGGGCTGGGCCAGGCCAAAACTAGGAGCCAGGAGCTTCTTCTGGGTTTCCCACATGGGTGCAGGGGGCCCAAGGACTTGAGTCGTCCTCTGGTGCCTTCCCAGGCATATTAGCAGGGAGCTGGTTTAGCAGCGGGTACTTGAACTGGTGCCCATATGGAATCCAGCATCACAGGTGGCAGCTTTACCTGCTATGCCAAAAGGTCAGGCCCTAAAATTATTTTTCAGTGGGCCAGCATTGTGGCACAGCAGATTAAGTTGACATTTCATATCTGAGCATTGATTTGAGTCCCAGCTACTCTGCTTCTCATCTAGCTTGCCAATGTGCCTGGAAAAGCAGTAGATGATGGCATAAGCACTTGGGTCCCTGCACCCATGTGGGAGGCCCAGATGGAGCTCCAGGCTCCAGGCTCCTAGCTTTGGCCTGACTCAGCCCTGGCTATTGCAGAACTTTGAGGGAGAAGACCTGCAGACACAAGATTTCTCTCTTACTCTTTTAAATAAATGAATCTTTTAAAAAATTATTTTTCATCTTGTTCCTTTAAAGCCAACTTGGTTATCATAGCATGTGGGATCTGTTTTCCTCAACTGAACCATATAACTCCTTCCTGTTTTCTTGCCTGTACCATGAGTAGGAAGCAGCAAACAAAAACATATACATGGGGGTTTGCACTGTGGTGCAATGAGTGAAGCTACTACCTGGAGCACCAACATCCCATGTGGGTACCAGTTCAGTTCCTAGCTGCTCCACTTCCAATCCAGCTCCTTGCGAATGGCCTGGGAAAAGCACCAGAAGATTGTCCAAGTGCTTGGGCCAGTGCCCACCACCTGGGAGACCAGAGGAAGCTCCTGGATCCTGGCTTCGGCCTTGCCTGGTCCTGGCTATTGCTACCATTGTGGGAGTGAACCAGCCAATGGAAGATATATCTGCATCTCTCCTTCTCTCTCTGTAGCTCTTACTTTCAAATAAATAACTAAATCTTTAAAACACACACACATCGATCTTTCTTTTATCTTTTAATAGCAACGTTTATTTCTTTGAATTTTACTTTAGGGCTCAGACCTTGGTCTGAAATGAATATAATGTTGCATTCATTTGGAAGCAGTTTACTTGAGTGCCTGAGTGATTGTTTTCTCCAATTCCTGAGGCAGCACAAAGTTCCTGCTGCTGCCAGAATTTTTCCTATCTGGTTAAACACAAATTAGAGAAACATGAGATACTCCAAGGACTAATTAAAGACCAAACCTTTAGAAAACTGAATTTCCCATAAATTTCCCTATAGCTAAGCTTATCAATTTGTAGAAAGCTAAGAATGTCCCAAGTCGTGATTAATGACCTGAATGAGGTTGCACACATGCATTGAAGAGCCCACTTAATGCACAAATAATGGAAGGTGCAGTTGCTGGATAAGCTGCTTCTTTAAGTTCAAATGCCACAAAGAAACTAAGCAGGCACTTGAATGCAGTGGTCTTTGCTTCCCCTGAAAAGGAATCCTATTTCATCCATACTTTCCACATTCTCTATTGTTTTGCCAGATATTTAGCCCTCCTATTGTACAAGAATACAATTGCACAAATTGCCTGCAGCCAGGTGGTCTTCTTTGAAAGATGCTAATAGTCACCATTCAATTAGAATCTCCTGGACTGTTGAAGCAGAATTGGCCTTTTTTGTTTAACACAGCAGAGGAGCAGAAAATCGTCTGGCTTTTCAAACTGAATGCTGGGCAATAGGTGTTTTGAACAGTAACTAAAAAGCCAGGAAAAAGAAAAACATATTTCAGGTAACATTCCAGCTGCTGAGCTCTACAGAACACAATTGCTAAAACCATTTCAAATAGCTGTGGAGGGCAACACAAAGAGATTTAGATAGGACTGGTTCCTGGGTAGGCTTTAAACATTGTGCTGTAGAGATACTACGCGGCTATATCAAAGTGGAAGAGGCACATCTGGAACAATCACAAAATAACTCGAATGGAAAAGGAAGGAAGACAGCATTGCCTGTAGCATCTATTGAGCTGCAGCAGCCCATGAAATGGAAGGACGGATTAAACACCGTGGGATTCTTTCAGAAATTTAATAGGATTAGGTATAGAATACTTGTTTCAAGATTCTAAGATTGATAGACTATAAGGACTAAAAGAAATCACAAAATAACGTCTTGAATAATCTCATTTTATATTTCATTCTATTTGACAAGAGGACAGTAGAGAAAAACAGATAATTAGTAGTATGCATAGTACCAGTAACTCTTGGGCTTCATATCATCCTTCATAGCATCTGTATGCTGTAGAACAGCTGACAGTATCACCCTTTGTCATTTCATTACATCTGCACACAATGTGAGATGGCAGGAAAGGCATCAGTGTCCCTTCTAAAGATAGTGCATTTACTTTAATGTAATTAAGTGTAGAAAGTTTAGTGCTCTAACAATTAGCTACATAGATAGGTAATAATACAAACAAAACTAAACCTTAGGTTTCTAGCTTTCTAGTTATATACTTTTCCTACTGATAAACAGAAAGACTTTATAATATTTATCTATTATTGGCACTAGAGATTAAATAATGATGTCCACTGAATATTTTCAAGTACAAATACTTATTAGGTCAGGTTTTATACAGCTATACCTTGGAAAGACATTCCTTTATAACAAATCACTTTGTAAAGAAGCTCATGATAGAAAACAAAGCGAAACAGAGACAATGGGCACAGAGAAGCAAGTTTTCATGGGAGGCAAAATTTAAAAACCAACCAACCAGCAAACAACTTTCTCAATTTTTGCCCCTGGTAATTTTAAGAAAAGTATAGCTGACCAAAGGTAAGGAAAGGTTTATTTTCTTCATCTTCAGCAGTCATATTTTCCCCCAACTTTCTTCTCCTCTCCTCTTCTCTTTCTCTTCTCCCCTTTCTTGTCTCAAAAAATGGAAAGTGTATCTGTCCATCCATCCCAGCACTGTGCTACAAGTGGGGGATACCCTGTGGAACAAGACATGCCAAGAAATTCCCAATCTAATGGAAAATGTTTACACAAGCAGAATGGTTTTTACCATATATCATGATAAGGACTATGACATGAATGGAATACTCTGATGTGGTGGAATGAGAAGGTGAGAAAGTCATGCCAAGATGGCCACTGACAACAGAAACTGCCTGGCAACAGGCCGTGATTGGATGGCTTCAGAAACCACATGACAACAGAGCCTGACTGACAACAGGCTGTGATTGGATGGTTTCAGAAACTGCCTGGCAACAGAGCCTGCCTGGCAACAGGCTGTGATTGGTTAGGGCAAAGACTGCCCCTTGACCGGATTGGCTGCCTTGGCTATATAAGCAGCTGTAGCAACTGAAATAAACGAGTCTACAGGCTGCTTGCCTCAGGCCTGCTTTCACCCGACACCTGGGATCTGTGTGGTGACTCCACGCCTCTTGCCCCCACCACGTTTCTCCTCTCAGGAACAAATCCACAGCAACACTTTGACTTCCTCTAAACTCCATTGCTCCTGGAGAAAATTACTCTAAGCCAACATCAAAAACAGACTCTTAAGACAAAATAAAAAATAAGGCAGAGCATGGAAAAGAGAAAGAATGCTTGAGAGAGCAATAGATGTATAGGAGTGGCCACAACTGAAAGAAGTTGGTGAGAAAGGTGCAGGGAAATTGTGGCAAAATGTGGGAGTGGATTAGAAGCCCAGGGGCCACATTTCAGAGTGCCATCAGCCCTGTCAGTGGTGTGAACTCAATCTTAAGAGCACCTGGAGGACAATTGAAGTGTTTCCTCAGGGAAGATGTGAATAGATACCAGTTTCAGAAAAACCCCTCAGGCCAGTTAGGGAACCTAACTGGAGGTAGTTATACTGTAATCCGGGTGAGAAATAACAGTGGCCTAAAGTAGTTTTAACTGCTCTGTGGTCTCAATTCTACACTGGAATTTTACATGCTGTATCTCTTGCAGAGAATGCATTTCCTACTGAAAGTTGTAAGACATAAAGCAAGTACAGAGACATTTTACTGACAGGAGCTCCCAGAATTGCACTCTTCCTTTAATCCCACTAGCTTTACTGCTCCCTGAAGATGACATACTGGAGGCTGGTCACATTATCATTCTGTAACTCCACTGTCCTTGACCTTGACCCAACTTGGAGCACTACCTTTACATCTGTTTGTTTGTTTTATATTAACTTATCTGGCCCAACATTTTCTACGTTTTTTCTTAGCCTTTGCTCACTTTCCATGGGACTCTTATTATTTAGACCTTGGCTTTTGAAGATGGAATTTGACATAGATATGCATTCTTTTAATTAAAAAGGAGATCATGGGTTTGCGAAGTGCAATATATTTGAAATGGTTCCTTGCACATATGCCCCCAAGTTGATCTTCCCTTGGCTCAAACTCAGCTGTGCCCCTACAGGCTCTTTGAATCTATTCACACATAAATGCCCTGAGCAGCACAGCCTCAGAGCTCATTGTAGAGGAGATGTTATAGGAGACAATGAGGCATCAAAAAGACAATGAGGTGGATGAACTGTAACATTCTGCGCTCTCCACTGGAGTATTGTATACTGAGAATTCATCCAACTGGGGCACGTGTTGTAGAATGAGTTAAGGCACTGCCTGCAGCACTGGCATCCTTTTCAGAGCGTGGCTTTGAGTTATGACTGCTTGGTTTCTTTATTTATTTATTTATTTATTTTTTTTACAGGCAGAGTGGACAGTGAGAGAGAGACAGAGAGAAAGGTCTTCCTTTACCATTGGTTCACCCTCCAATGGCTGCTGCGGCCGGCGCATTGTGCTGATCTGAAGCCAGGAGCCAGGTGCTTCTCCTGGTCTCCCATGTGGGTGCAGGGCCCAAGGACTTGGGCCATCCTCCACTACACTCCCGGGCCACAGCAGAGAGCTGGCCTGGAAGAGGGGCAACTGGGACAGAATCCAGCGCCCTGACCGGGACTAGAACCCAGGGTGCCAGCGTCGCAGTTGGAGGATTAGCCTATTGAGCCGTGGTGCCGGCCGACTGCTTGGTTTCTGATTGAGTTCCCTGCTTAGGCACTTGGGAAAACAGTGGAAGATAACCCAAGTGCTTGAGCCCCTGCCACTCACGTTGGAGACTAGACTGGAGCTCCTGGCTTCTGGTTTCAGCCTTGCTATTCATTTGTTGTGGCCACTTGGGAAGCGAGATAGTGGATGGAAGATCTCTCTTTCTCTCTCTAAAAAAATCATAAAACTACATATTCCATCAAAAACAGTGCATGGTACTTTGAAGATTATGAAAATAATTCTTTCAAATTCACATTCTAACACAAAAGGACATAAAAATGACTTTTAAAAATAATCAGAGGCCAGTGCCGCAGCTCACTTGGCTAATCCTCCACCTGCGGCGCCGGCACCCCAGGTTCTAGTCCCATTTGGGGTGCAGGGTTCTGTCCCGATTGCTCTTCTTCCAGTCCAGCTCTCTGCTGTGGCCCGGAAGGGCAGTGAAGGATGGCCCAAGTGCTTGGGCCCTGCACCTGCATGGGAGACCAGGAGGAAGCACCTGGCTCCTGGCTTCGGATCAGCACAGCATGCCGGCATAGTGGCCATTTAGGGGTGAACCAATGGAAAAGGAAGACCTATCTCTGTTTCTCTCTCTCTCTCTCTCTCTCTCACTGTCTTAACTCCACCTGTCCAAAAAAAAAAAAAAAAAAAGATAATCTGAGTAGTATCTAACAATATAATGAATAGAAAAAAGGAGAAGCATTTGGAGTGATTAACCCATGTCTTAGCAGCTACTATTATTAAAGTTTACTCAGGTAAAATTATATCTCAATACAGGTTGACTGACTCTTTGAACAAGTCCCTTCTACACTGAATTTTCAGCATCTCTAAAGTGGTGTTGTTTCCTGCCACATTACGTTGGGACGTGAATGAACAGAATATAGCCAAATGTTCTTAATTTACTGCAGTAGGTGAGAGTAAAGTTTCCACATAAGAACATTGATGTGCCCACTGTCAATAATCAAGAAGAGGTCAATCCTGAGATGAGAAACGAGAACTTAGGAGACGTACTCCTATCTCAGTCCCTGAGAAAGAATGGTCCATCTCTTCTCTCGATTCAGGACTCAACAAACACTGAAGCATGAGCACCATGAACCCCAATGCTAGTGACTGAGTGGAGGGCAAGATTTCCTTCTGTGAGTGAAACCAGGATCTGCAACAGAGGCAGCGATTTTTAGAGGTTGGATGTAGATTGTACTTCCCTTCTTTCATCCTCAAACAACCCTAAAGTTGATTAAAATGAAAAGCCACTGCTTTTACTAAAGAAAATGAAAGAAATAGGCCCCAGCTGATGTGCATGGATCCGAGGGAGTTATCTGTGGTATCCGAAGCCAAGGTGGCTTTGACAGCAACACTTGTGATTAGAGAAATCTGTGCTCATAGGGCAATGCTGCCGCAGGAGGCACAAGACCAGCTGCAGGTAGATTGGAGCAGACAGCTCCGGAGCCGGCGGATGCTGCTGCCCTGCCGTGCGGACATGGAGCAGCAAGCAATGAGCAGCATTCATGTTCCAGTGTCTTCCTGAGAATGTCAAGTGTATACGCACAGGGCCTCATGAATCAGACCACACCATCCACAGTGGTTTGGGCCATTACGCAGTTTTTTAACTTGTTTTTGTTCTTATTCATTGTTTAATTTATATCTGTGGTGGATCATTGGTTAGAAACAGGAAGCAAAAGAATTCTTATGTCGAAATACAAAGTTACAAGGAACATTAAAAAATAATTCTATAAATTTCCTTAAGGTTTTCTGTTCCAAATCCAGAGACTGAATTTCACTAATCAAAATATTTATATAGCACACCAAGGTGTCTCTTGTTCTAAGAAAACCTGTATTCAAGGCAAAGATATTTTCTCAATAACATAGAATTTGTTTTTTGTCTGATGGGATTAAAGATTATCTACAATAAAATGTTCTATTTGAGAACAAAGGATGGCAAATAACAGCTTAAATCTTTTCTCTCAACTCATCTTTAAGGCACAAACTCATAAAAATTATGTAAATAAAACACTTCCTGTTTTTAACAGAAAAATGCAAGAAATTTAAACTTATAAAATAAGCACTTTGTTGATGTTACCACATGTAGTTATATTTGTATGTGTATTTTAATGTATGTTTAGTCTGTAACTAAACATGATAGATATTTTAAATTTTGGATCCATAATAGTGGTTTTAAGCATATAATTGCTTTTTTAAAATTTGATAGCAAATGACACTCCTTAAATGGGGAGAAGTTAAAATATATTTTATAAAACTATCATAAAAATTGTATTTAAATAACCAAGTAATAATCATATAATTTGTCATTCAAGCTGGTACAGTTTTGAAAGTAAAAGGGGCTACAAATAATCACTTTACCAGGAAAATATTTGTATATAAAATTCAAGGCTACCCTCATAAAACTATGACTTTTGGGGCCGGCGCTGTGGTGCAGTGGGTTAATGCCCTGGCCTGAAGTGCCGGCATCCCATATGGGTGCCAGTTCGAGACCCAGCTGCTCCACTTCCTGTCCAGCTCTCTGCTATGGCCCAGGATAGCAGTAGAAGATGGCCCAAGTCCTTGGGCCCCTGCACCCACGTGGGAGACCCAGAAGAGGTTTTTGGCTTCGGATCTGTGCAGCTCTGGCCATTGCGGCCATCTGGGGAGTGAACCATCAGATGGAAGACCTCTCTCTCTCTCTGCCTCTCCTCTCTCTGTGTAACTCTGACTTTAAAATAAATAAATAAATCTTAAAAAAAAAAACTATGACCTTTTCCCATATTACTAAGAATAAAATCTGTAATAATATATAAATCTATTTGTTAAAAATTTTAATGTATTAGTAACATATAGGATAATAAGTGATTTTTTAAAACTTGTGAGTTAGAAAGCTCATGAGATTATATGTTACTATAGAAGAGATTTAAGTCAAAAGAGGTACCTAAAATAGACTGTGCTATTTTTATCCAGTCTCTTTACTTCATATATGAAGACCCCAGCCTAACCCTGAATAGGTTAAAAGATGTCATGCCTCAATGAATCAGGGCCTTGAATAATAGCTATTTTCTGGATGACACATGGCTAACCTACAACTTTAGTCAAAAGAATGAACACAATTTTAAAACATACTTCTTAAAATTCTAACCAATGTAAAAATAATTCTTTAATAAAAAGCACTCTGGCCTCAGAATCAGCCCTTAGGGCATTCGGATCTGGCTGAAGAGCCCATGAGAGTATTTTAGGCATGGAAAGCCAAAACACTCTGTCAGAAAAACAAACAAACAAACAAAAAAACCTAAATGAAAGATCTCTGCAAGTGAGATCCCAGTGGAAAGAACGGGGCCATCAAAGAAGGAGGTACCTTTCTCTGAAGGCAGGAGAGAACTTCCACTTTGATTATGACCCTATCAGAATAAGATCAAAGTCGGCAAACCCTAAAGGCTTCCATAGCCTTGGCAACTCATGACTAGAGCCTAGGGAGATTACTGATGCCATAAACAAGAGTGCCAAATTGTTAAATCAACAACAGGAGTCACTGTGTACTTACATCCCATGTGGGATCTGTCCTTAATGTGTTGTCCAATGTGAAGTGATGCTATAACTAGTACTGAAACAGTATTTTTATACTTTGTGTTTCTGTGTGGGTACAAACTGATGAAATCCTTACTTAGTATATACTGAATCGATCTTCTGTATATAAAGATAATTGAAAATGAAAAAAAAAACCTTGGTTTTAAATTGGAAATTGCATAGAAAATTAATCAATTTTTAAAAAAATATCATGTAGGATCTCTGTCCTTAATGTGCTGTACACTGTTATTTAATGCTATAACTAGTACTCCAACAGTATTTTTCACTTTGTGTTACTATGTGGGGGCAAACTGTTGAAATCTTTACTTAACATATACTAAATTGATCTTCTGTATCTAAAGAGAATTGAAAATGAATCTTGATGTGAATGGAAGGGGAAAGGGAGCGGGAAAAGGGAGGGTTGCAGGTAGGAGGGAAGTTATGGGGTGGGGGAAAGCCATTGTAATCCATAAGCTGTACTTTGGAAATTTATATTCATTAAATAAAAGTTTAAAAAAAAGAATTCTTACTGTTGATATTCTAAGGCTCTATATCATACCTATTTATGGCTTTACTAAGGGTACTAGAGATGAGGAAGAAAGAAATGCCTGAACCAGGGACCTGAGCAGTTCCTTCTCAGGAGGTTTACTGGGAAAGGCAGGTTCTAACACAACAGACAACTAAGGCTACACGGTTATCCCCATGAAGCCCCTCTGACACAGTGGTTCACTGAAGCTACGCGGTGGAGCCTGAGAGACTGAACTAAGGGACTGGAAGCTCGTATTCAGATGTAAAAAGATGCAAGACCCAGATGAGGAGGGCCAATCCACAGCAGCAGAAAAGATTCATCCACTGTGTGGAAACAGGTTCCAACCACCCTGATACAGAGGCAGGTATAATGGCCTTTGCAGCCAGATTAGACTTCCATACTCATTCCACCTTCTATTTACAAACAGGCCCAAAGAATTCAGTAAACCTCAGAATTCTGGGGTCCTGCAATGGGGGTGTCAATAGAAAGATACAGAATATTGTGCTGAAGGGTAAAAGGAGTGGAAAAATGAACAATGGTTATATGTGTACTACAGTTAGGAGACGTCATTTTTACCATTTCCACAAAAGTCATCACCAAGTGGCATTTTCATCAGGTTTACATTCACATTGTGTGAAATCCAGTGAAAACAGAATGGTAAATAGTAATCTGGATATTATTAATCATTTATTTGGATGTTTGAATAGTACCTATATAATAGTTTACCAATTGAGAAATTCAGAAAAACAGAAAGAAAAAATGCAAAATTATGTCTGATTAAAAGAACAAAGGCAAGAAATGATGAGAAAGGAGAAAAGTGAAACAAAACAATAATGATGAGAGCCATCGTTGTGGTGTTCTGTCAGGGAGAAAAAGTCCTCCTACGGCTATTTAGCAGCAATTTTCTTATTTTTTTTTCAATATCCTTTATCTTCACAGGAGCCCTTGGAATTCTGTATACCAAAGAACACAAGATTTAAAGATGGAAAACTTGATCTCAAATCGCACCTCCACCATTGACCTTGAGCAAATTACTTAGTGTTTTGTCATGGTTTCTGTTTATTAAAGAGGAGTAAAAATGCCTTACCCATGGAGCTTACTGAGAGAAATAAACATAATTATTTGAGAGTGATCGATATTATAGACCATGAAATAGCTGATTTTTTTCTAAGGATATTAAAATCTTGAATGTTTTTCTATGAAGAGCTCTCAAAGGAAATATGGAACTCTGGAAATTCTTATAATGAGTTAACAACCATTTCAGAGAGCTTATTAGCATTTGATAACCTTTGCAGTTGGTAAAATGCCATTCTGAAGATTCTGTTAATATATGATATACAAGTTGCAATTAATGAGACAGAGAAGAATGAAAACTCAATGTATCAGAAAATTGTCAGTTAGCAGGACATGGATTAAGCTTATAATTGTAATTTGAGAAAAAGAATTAACAATTAAAAGGTCAAGATGGTTCACCCCTAAAGAACTCATGTCACAGTGATTTATGATGCAAAATATAGCTTTTATTAGAAAGGAAAATTTCATCTCTGAGCATGCAAACTTCTTAAAATGTTTTATGAACTCCATCCAGGTCTCCCACATGGGTGGCAGGCACGCAAGTACTTGAGCCATCATCTACTACCTTCCCAGGCACCTCCGCATGCAGACTTGTAGAGCAGGAGAGCCTGTCTGGTTTTCGTATCTGAAAAGACTGCCATCCCTCTGCCGTTTGATCTGGCCATCACTATCACCACCACCGACCATTCACTGAATGTTCCAGCCCCCCAAAATAAAAGTGTGTAAATTACTGTCCCTGTGCTAAAAATAAATGTTCACAAAGGAAAGCAAGCAGGAATTCAGAGCTAAATACAAACAAACAACAAAAAACAAATTTCCCAGACTATCCCAGGGTCACCATTATTACTATAATACCATCAGCCTCATTTTGTTTATTTTATCAGCTGTTACAAAATCTAAAGCATTTCCTCCTAACAAATCCATTACGTCTCCCGAGACTATTTTAAATATGCTCAATAATTTCTCATACGTACCACTTAATATCTGTCACTTTTCTCCACCCCTGTTTCAACAGCTGTGGAAATGGCTCTTGAAGAAACTATAGATTCAGTATTAGCCAAACCAAAGCAATAAGCAATTCTAGTCCATCACTTATCCTCACTGCTCCCAGTCAGACCCAGGCTGGTTTAGCTCACACTCCAGTCCTCCAACAGATGAGAAAAGAAAATACTTTTTATGGCTTGTTGAGCTGCCCTGTTAGAAATCTTTATTCTGAGAATATCTTAGAACACACCAGTAAAACAACTCTCTTTTTTTCAAACATATAGCCTTTATACCGAGCAACTATGATTTGTAAGAAATTAGGCCATCTAGTTTTCTTCTTCTACTATCTTTATTTATTTATTTTTTTTAGATTTATGTATTTATTTGAGAGGCAGAGACACAGAGAGAGAAGGGAGGGAGGAGAGAGAGAAGGAAACTTCCACCCGCTGCTACACTCCCCAGATGGCTACAACACCCAGAATTGGGCCAATTTGAAGCCAGGAGCTTCTTCCTGGTCTCCCACATGGGTATAGGAGCCAAGTGCTTGAGCCAGTGTCCACTGCTTGCCTAAGTGCATTAACGGGAAGCTGGATCAGAAGTGGAACAGCCAGGACTTCAACCAGTGCCCACATTGGGATGCCAACACTGCAGTCAAAGGCTTAACCCTCTACACCACAGTGCCAGCTCCCTTCTGCTGTCCTTAAATTGATTCATTAGGATAGTTCTTTCCCCAACCCTGTATGAAAACTAGGGCAGGTCATAGCATTTTTCAGGTGATTCTTAAGTACATTCAGGCAGTTGCTGTGCTAAACATGCTCGTACAACCTTGTACAAAAGTTGACTGTACATTTTTATTCCTACCTCTGTATTCCGTGGTGTCATGTTGGAGACTTAGCCATGGAGAGCAAACACTATCAAATCATAGTTCCCACTCCTACCCTCAAAAACACATGCACACAACTACCACCACCAGCACCATTTAGAACTGGTTGCCAGTCATTTACTTCTGGTGCAATTGGTTTTCTACTTACTTCAACAACAACAAAACACAAACTGAATTTGGCAATGAAAATATCTTGTTCTTCCTATTAATGAACACTTAACACATGCTTTAAAGTTGAAGCTTCCTCCTTTGTGTTGCTCAGGTCCACTGCAGTGGAGTAGCTGTGGTAGTTGGGGTTCTTTAGAGAAACAGAGGCAAAGGGATATTTAGAGACCTGCATAGGTACTGATTATGAGGGATTGGCTCTGCAATTCTGGAGGCCAAGTTGTCCCACAAAATGCCTTCTGCAAGTTGGAGGCCCAGGAGAACTGGCGGGGTCATTCTACTAAAGTTAGAAAACCTGGGAACCAGTGGAAACCATACTATAAATCCTAGTCTGAATTTGAAGGTTTAAGAATCAGGAGAGTGAATGTCTAAAGGGTCAGCAAAAATTTTGTAGAAAACGTGTATTATGAAAAATTGTGCACAGATTTCAATTTTTGTATCCAAATAAACATATCTTTTAATTCCATTTTTCTGTAACTTTTTGAGATTTCCTCTGATGAGAACAGGAAAGATATATCCCTGCAAAAAGAGAGAGCAAATTTGCCATTTCGTTGAATTTTATTCTATTTAGGCTCTCAACAGATTTCATGCTACCCACCCACATTAGTGAGGGCATCTGCTTTATTCATTCTTCCAACTCAAATCTCTTCCAAAAACACCCTCAAGACACACCCACTAGTAATGTAAGTAAGCTGTCTGCACATCTTCTAATCCACTCATACGCACACAATTAACCATCACAGTAGCATACAATGAAGGATAGACTATGTTGTTGACTTCTCTGTTTCTCTTTTTCTGTAACTGGGTTTCTGTCTTCCCCATCTTGCTACTATAGTTCCAGACTCTCACTAGAGTTAGAGCACCATGAGGTAGAAGTCAGAATAACTGTTGAGTTTCAAATTGGAAGGGACTGTTGTGATGACCTCGAGTTAGTAAATTCTGACTTGACAGGTATATAGATCTGGCTGTTTTGTCCACATTTCCATGAGTTCTTCAGCATTCTCCCATCACTAGGGCCCTTTCACATACAGGTATTTGCATTATTATTTTAACTTGCCACTTTTCTGAAGCTGTTGGTTTATTTTTAAAATTTTGTATTTGTTTATTTCTATTTTTATTTGAAAGGCAGAGACAAAGAGAAAGAGGTCAAGACAGAGACACATAGAGAGATCTCCCACCCACAGGTTCAGACCCCAAATATCTGCAGGAACTGGGCCAGGCTCAGTTCAGGAGCCCAGAATTCAGTTTGGATCTCTCACACATGTGGCAGGGACTCAACTACTTGGGCCATCACCTACTGCCTCGTAAGGTACACACGAGTAGGAAGCTAGAATCAGAAGTGGAACTGGTACTCAAAACCAGTCACTCTGATATGGGAAGTAGCCTTACCAAGAGGCATCTTAGCCACTGTGCTAAACACTGATCCTCTATCGTCCTTCAATTAACAACTGATTTCTCCCCTACTCCCTTTCTGCTGAAGTCCCCTCACACCTTGAGGAAGTCTCTTGAACAGAACCAAAATTAACCTTACTCCAGCTCTTTCCCATCCATATATATATTTTGGCCTGGCAAGCTCTGAGAACAATGGTGCCTTGGCTCAGGTCACTGTAACAAAATGCCATCAGATGTTTCTTTCTCATAGTTATTGAGGCTAGGAAATCCAAGAGCAAAGAAGACTTATCTCTTGGAGAAGGCTTTTCTTGAGTGACAGCCTCCTTCTTGCTATATTCTCTCATGGCAGAAAGATAGAGAACTCCGTGCCCTTCTTTTTTTTAACTTTTTTTTTTTTTTTTTGACAGGCAGAGTGGACAGTGAGAGAGAGACAGAGAGAAAGGTCTTCCTTTTGCCGTTGGTTCACCCTCCAATGGCCGCCGCGGTAGCGCGCTGTGGCCGGCGCACCGCGCTGTTCCGATGGCAGGAGCCAGGTGCTTCTCCTGGTCTCCCATGGGGTGCAGGGCCCAAGCACTTGGGCCATCCTCCACTGCACTCCCTGGCCACAGCAGAGAGCTGGCCTGGAAGAGGGGCAACCGGGACAGGATCGGTGCCCCGACCGGGACTAGAACCCGGTGTGCCGGCGCCGCAAGGCGGAGGATTAGCCTGTTAAGCCACGGCGCCGGCGCCCTTCTTTTTTTATAGGGACACCTATCCCACCATGTGGACTCCACTGTCATGACTATCTAAACCTAATTACCTCCCAAGGGCACCATCACACATACCATCACATACCAGAGCAGTATGGCCCTCATATATCGGCAAGCAGGAACTTGCTCCAGCCCTATACCTCAGGAAACCCACAGTTTCAACTGCCTCCCTTCAAATTTTATAACTCACTCTGGTTGCTTCAATCTAGCTGGGGTCAGAGTACCATCCAGGTGAGACACTTCAAACCCAAGGCAGGAACCATCTGAGCAATGAACCTCTTTCAAGGCACTCTCCAACATCCACCTCTTCTTCCACCCACACAACATGAATTCATGTGGTTGATAAGATGCCTTGAGGAGACTCAGAATTAGGAAACCACCCTGGATCTACATGACCAACTCCCAGTTCCAGATGTGCTCCTAGGGGTGCACATGGCTCACACTCATTGGAAAAGTATTTCCTATTTCAAAATTGTGTGGTTGGGCCTCCAGAATGGTGTAGACATGTGCATTTCCAGTGGATTCTATTCACATCAGACATAGGATAACTTCAGGAGCTCCCCACAGTCCACTGCTAACCCTTGGGCTTGAGCCATGCCTGGCTCTCGCCTATATCTGTTTGAACTATAAAACCATGGTGACGTCTCTGGCTTGTAGCACCAAAAGACAGTGAGAATGACAACAGGCACCCTTTACCCCGGTGTCCTTTGCCATTAGAAGAGGCATCCTAATCCCTCCATAGCTTCATGACAGGTGGTAGGCAGCCTTCCAGGAATGGCCACACCTGTCTTCTCTAAGCACTTTTTGGGACTTGCACCTTAAAACCAGCAGGTTCTTCTGATCATGTTTCTCTCTTGCCTGCAATCAGTGTCTAGGTGTCATTACCATTTAGGCTGCCAAGAAGAATGTTCCAGAAAAGGAACAGAATTCTCAAAACATATTTTTCTTCTCTCTTCACCCAGGGAAACTTTATCATCTTCCCTACTAGTAGAGGTGTGTGAAGAGTAGGAATGCTGTCCACATTCAAAGAGATCACCTTCCAGGGGTGCAATGATTATAAATACAGAGGTTAATAGAAGATATGGTTTGAAAAATTGGTTTTCTGGGGCCGGTGTTGTGGCATAGCAGGTGGGGCCACCACCTGCAGTGCTGGCATCCCATAGGAGTGCTGGTTAGAGACCTAGCTGCTCCACTTCCAATCCAGCTCTCTGCTGTGGCCTGGGAAAGCAGTAGAAGATGGCCCAAGGCTTTGGGTCCCTGCACCTACATGGGAGACCCTGAAGAGGCTCCTGGCTCCTGGCTTCAGATAGGTGCAACTCCTGCCACTGCTGCCAATTGGGGAGTGAACCAGCAGATGGAAGACCTCTCTCTCTGCCTCTCCTTCTCTCTGTGTGTAAATCTTTCAACTAAGTAAATAAATATATAAATAAAATATTTTTAAAAGAAAAATTGGTTTTCTGTGTTCACAATATAAAATTCTGAATAGTTAATTTAACACGATGAAATAAGCAGTTATTAATTGCATTCTCATGTATACCCTGCATGAGATTGGTTTTTTGTTCAACAGTGAAGCACAGTATAAGCCTTTGAGAGATTCACTGGACACAAGATTTAAGTGCAGCATAAAATATAAAGTACTATCATGAGCAATGACATAACAGCATTAAATATATTGTACTGAAGAATAGCAAAAGCAAGAATATCTGTACCATTCTTACATAAGTCAGTCCTGAAGAGTCGCGGTAGGGTGAGTAACAGCAGCACTGCTACCTTTTCCTCACTGTGAGTGATATGACATTGGGAAGGGATGAACCCTTCTGTTGCAAGAACAGATAGAGCTCCTTGGTCTGCACAGGGAGAGATGATGCGTCCACACTACAAAGCATCCTCATGTGCAGTAACTGGGCAATACACAAACATGGAGGTATTTCTCTAAATCATTACATCTGATAGGAGCTCATGAATTTTGTAATGCATTTTTAATTAAATTGTTTTTATAGAAAGGAACGCCTTAAAAAATGTCTGTTCTGTTTCCACATGTATGAGGTATGTCCTAAGACTAGTGGATTCTCCAAGTGACAAAAATTGTGAATTAAAAATGACTTGCGTGCTATGACATGAACTCAATTTTTTGCCAGATTTCAGCTCCCCCAAAAACTATTCTGTTAGAATAACTTCTTTTCACCAGGGAGGCTCTGACCCAATAAGAAAATAAATGCCACCAGTGCTGTGGTGTAGCGTAAAGCTGCTGCCTGTGGTGCCGGCATCCCATATAGAGTGCTGGTTTGAATCTTAGCTGCTCCACTTCCGATCCAGCTCTCTGCTATGGCTTGGGAAAGCAGTAGAAGACGGCCCAAGTCCTTAGGCTCCTGCACCCATGTGGGAGGTCTGGAAGAAGATCCTGGCTCCTGGCTTCAGAATGACCCAACTCCAGCTGTTGTGGCCATTTGGGGAGTGAACCAGCAGATGGAAGACCTCTCTCTCTCTCTCTCTATCTCTCTCTCTCTTTTCTCTGCCTCTCTGTAATAACTCTGCCTTTCAAATAAATAAATAAATCTAAAAAAAATGTTTAAAATAGACCCTCCACCTGGCCAGCTCTCCAGGCATGTTTGTACATCACTGACATTGCAGACAATTAGCAATGTCACCTGACCTCAATGACTCCTGCTTTACAAGGCCTCCCATACTGACAGGTCTTTGGGATTAAATGAAGGATGTGAGGTGGAACAAAGTGAAATCACGAGCAAGGGGAAAGGGAGGAGAGGCAAAGTACTTGGATATCTGGCATTCAAGTCAGCCTAACAAATTAGAGGACTGGGTGAATAAATTCAGGTAGGAATTACAGGTTGAGGACAATTCTGAATATACCTTAAGTTGTCATTGCTCTGATCTTCCACATACACAATGCCTTGGTGTTCTCAGAATCTCCAAATTTTACCCAGAGGAGGGTGTAAGGAGGGTATAGGAACCCATCTCTCTGTCCCTCTAGGCAATCCATGGGACACCATGTCCTCAATAGCACATATCCAAACTTTGAGCCATACTGGCTAATAACACAAGGACTTGGGACGGAAGACTGAAGAGTCCAGCCTCAGGTGGGCCATACCCAACAAAGTTCGTCGTGCTTTTAGGAATTTTATCACAGAAAATTAAAAATACTCTTGTGAAAATGTCCCTATGTGTTGCTTAGTCATAATTATATAATATAATTTGAGGCTTTATGACACTCGTGAACTGATAAAAAATGTAAAAAAATGCTTTGATGTTAATTCTAGGTGACAACATTTACTCAACGCACATTTTTTCTCCCCTTTAAGGAATTATTCTGACATTTTAGTATGGAATGTCTGAGGTCCAGAGAGGTCAACAAGACCCTGTCTGGCCCTTCCTACAAACTTATATATATGCTGCTTTTCCTCCAGAAGACACTAGGCAAGGTTTCAGCACGCATTCTTTGAAGGAATCATAGGAAGTTGGGAAGCTGAATTCATGGTGCATCCCTGAACTGATGCTATGTTGCTGTCTTTGTTGAGAACAATGCTCTTTTAGCTAAATGCCAGAGTGTAGCTGATATATAATCTATGTGCTCCAATCTTCATTTTCTTCAGTCTTCTAATCCAGTCTTCTTCAGAACTAGTTTACACTCCAGACCCCTACTTGTTCCTCTGCATCATCCAAGGAATGCCATTAAATTCCAATGAGTTACACACACACACACACACACACGAATTAGTTTTCCCAGACAGCACATGATGTACTTTTGTGCAACATGGCCTAATAAAAGCACATACATACATGTGCTTAAATACAACTGAGCAAGTATGTGACATACCATAATTACTCTAATGTACTGATGTATTGTGATATTTTCTATTTTATTTTAATACCAATTTCATGACCTAATTGTTTGATATAAATAATGAGTTTCATTCTGCACTTTAAATCCATTTTGTGCTACTTATAATTTGTGGTAATATCCTAGAATCCATTTGTGCCGACTCAAATTCAAATTATAGAATTAGCTGCCTTTAGAACCACCACTCATTTATTTCTCTGGCTTTCAGCCAAATGAAACACTTTTGCCAAGAATTTCACAGTATTCTCAATTAATCTCTGGGTTCAAAAGAGAAGCACATATCCTCACCTTTTAGTAAATATGAGTGAAGGACTTGTTCTCCCAGAAAAACACACACACACACACACACAGGCACACACAAGTATGCCCATGCACGCTTGTCTGAAGCAGAGGTAGAAGACATACCTTCAATTTGTGATAGTGATTATATCAGGAGAGTGAAACTTATAGGACAAAAGGAAATGGGGGACAATCACTTTAACACCATGTCCGTATGTATTTTAACAAAAAAAATTATAACTAATTTTTAAATTATTTTGCTTTAGAAATTTGGAAAATATTCAGATCAATTATTAAAATTTCAATAGAAATATTTTAATAAGATATAAGCCACTAAATGAAATAAAAATTTACTCAGTTGGTCTGAGTGGATGATCTTTCTGATGTGTTGTTGCATTCTATTGGCAAGAATTTTATTGAGGATTTTTGCATCTATGTTCATCAGGAAAATTGGTTTGTAATTCTCTTTCAATGCTGCATCTTTTTCAGGTTTAGGAATTAAGGTGATGCTGGCTTCATAGATAAAAAGAATTTGGGAGGATTCCCTCTTTTTTGATTGTTTTGAATAGCAGTCTTTTGAATCTTTACTTAGTATATACTAAGTTGATCTTCTGTATATAAAGATAATTGAAAAAGAAGAATGGGATGGGAGAGGGAGTGGGAGATGGGATGGTTGCAGGTGGGAAGGAAGTTATGTGGGGAAAAGTCACTACAATTCAAAAGGTGTACTTTGGAAATTCATATTTATTAAATAAAAGTTTTTTAAAAAAGAAAAGAAGTGGATGGGAATTAGCACTGTGGTTAGTAGGCTAAACCTCCACCTGCAGTGTCAGCATCCCTAATGGCCTTGGAAAAGCATCAGAAAATGGCCCAAGTATTTGGGCCCCTGTCACCCATGTGGGAGACCCGGACAAAGTTATTGGCTATTGACTTCAACCTGGCCCAGTGTTGGCTGTTGCAGCCATCTGGGGAGTGAATCAGTGGATGCAAGATCTGTCTCTCAGGCCAGTGCCACGGCTCACTAGGCTAATCCTCCACCTGCGGCGCCGGCACCCCAGGTTCTAGTCCCGGTTGGGGCACCGGATTCTGTCCCGGTTGCCCCTCTACCAGACCAGCTCTCTGCTGTGGCCCAGGAATGCAGTGGAGGATGGCCCAAGTGCTTGGGCCCTGCACCCCATGGGAGACCAGGAGAAGCACCTGGCTCCTGGCTTCGGATCAGTGCAATGCGCCGGCTGCAGTGGCCATTGGAGGGTGAACCAACGGCAAAGGAAGACCTTTCTCTCTATCTCTCTTACTGTCCCCTCTGCCTGTCAAAAAAAAAAAAAAAATCTGTCTCTCTTCCTCACCTGCTCCTTCTCTCTGTAACTCTTTTAAATAAATAAATAATTTTTTTAAAAAAAGAATTTACTTCTCATGCTCAAAGGAGATAAAATAGTTAGACTGTGTATTTAAAAATAGAGGTTAAATCAATGCCGGGAAAGTAGAGTACATAGAAAGATACGAGAAGAACATGCTCAGAAAGAAAGACAAAATGAGATCCTCTTGTCTGCTCCTACTTCTTTCCCCCCTTTAGTTGTAGAGTTAGTCCTTATGTCCTCTTTAAATCAGAAATCGGTATCATACATATTCTATTTCTTTTTTTTAATTATTTGACAGGCAGAGTTAGGCAGTGAGAGAGAGAGACAGAGAGAAAGGTCTTCCTTCCATTGGTTCACCCCCCAAATGGCCGCTACGGCAGGTGCGCTGCGCCAGTCCGATGCCAGGAGCCAGGTGCTTCCTCCTGGTCTACCATGCGGGTGCAGGAGCCCAAGCACTTGGGCCATCCTCCACTGCCCTCCCGGGCCACAGCAGAGAGCTGGACTGAAAGAGGAGCAACCGGGACTAGAACCCGGCGCCCATATGGGATGCCGGTGCCACACGCAGAAGATTAACCAAGTGAGCCACAGTGCAAGCCCCATCATACATATTCTATTTCTAAACATACTATGAAGCTCTGCAAGGAAATGCGTTTCTCTTCTTCAGCTGTATGTAATGAACTGTTGAATACTAAAGGAATTCTAGATTTCCATTTCTAGTACTAAAACAGTCTCTTACTCAGGTAACCCTGAATACAATATAAAAACTTATGCATTAAAGGCATTAAAGACTCAAAATAATAGTAATTACCAGGCCATAATCCTGAAAAAGAGGGAACTCAGTAGGGGCAAGGTCAGGATTTAAGCTCATTTCATTTAAGCCGATAGGGGAAGAGGCTGCTAAAAGGCAAGAGGCTAGGCAGGGCTTTTGAAAATATTCCAGGAGGAATAAATAGGCCAAAAACAGAAGCCAAGACCTGGTTAAGAATACGAGGAGATTCTGACGAATCCCATGCACCTTAGGTTAGTATTCTGAAGAGCTGTATCCAAGGTGCAAAGGTGAACCGTAAGTGGCCCTTCACTGAAATTACAGCCAAGATTTCAATCCTCTCAATCCCAGAAATGAAATCTAGGTGATCTCAGATTGCTAATGGCAGGAAGCAACTGTTAAAGTAAAAGTAAATAATCTCTAGAGAAAGATATTATGCTAGGCCTCCACTAATACAAACAATTTTAAAGTATAATGTCTGGCTCACAATCAAAAACATCACACACTTGAAAAGACAAAGTAAAATAAATATGAACCAATAGAAACAACAGGAAATTTAAAAGGCCTATGGGGGATGCAGATGTTTGTGTTATCAAAGACAGACTTTCAAATAACTATGTGGTCTATGATTAAGGTTATAAAAATACTATTGAGAATTTCAACATCACTGGAAACTAATAAAAAGTACATGTTATTTTAAGAATACACAGAAACTCTAGAAATAAAAAAAAAATACAACTAACAAAATAAAGAACTCAATGACAGGGCTAATTCTAGTTTAGATGCAAGTGAAGAGAGAACTAATGAAAGAATATGGGAAATGGCCTGAGAAAAGCAGATGAAGATGGCACAGATGCTTGGGCCCCTGCACCTACGTGGGACCCTGGGAAGAAGCTCCTGGCTCCTGGCTTTGGATTGACCCAGCTCCAGCTATTGCAGCCATTTGAGGAGTGAACCAGCAGATGGAAGACCTGGATGTCTCTCTGTCTCTCTTTCTAACTCTGCCCTTCAAATAAATAAATACATCTTTTTAAAAAAATGAAAAAGAAAAGTTTGGTTCATGGGAAAATTTTAAAAATTTTAAAAAAATTGAAAAATAAATTTATTTAAAAAAAGACACCAAAGCATTAACTCATTCTTTATTCCCCTCTTTCTTCCCTCCATTGTCTTAGTTCCATCCTTGCAAATAAATTAAAATTAAAAAATAAATGATACTGATGCTTTAATTTTAAAAATATGGAAAAATAACAAAAGAAAAAATTTTGCAAACATTAAAGAAAACTAATTTAACTATATTAATAGCAAGTTAAGTAGACATTAAGGACAAAAGCATTATGAGATAGAGGGAATTTTATCAATAGTAAAAGTTTCAAAGATGCAATTGACCACAAAAATATTCTATTCTAAACTTTTATGCACCAAATAACATAGTCTCAAAATGTATAAAGCTTAACCAAGGCAAAGTCTAAATCAAAATCATATCTTAGACAAGCAGAGCAATCCAACTGAGTCTCATCAACCATAAACATCATACCAAAAATTAGAATAGTGTTGATTTATGTCACTGAGTTTTGAGGGAGGTTTTTAAAGCAGCAATAGATAATGAAAATGAAAAAAACAAAAAACCTGGTGTTAAATTGGAAATTGCATACAAAAGTAATCAATTTTTAAAAAATATCATGTAGGATCTCTGTCTTTAGTGTGCTGTACACTGTTATTTAATGCTATAACTAGTACTCCAACAGTATTTTTTAACTTTGTGTTGCTATGTGGGTGCAAACTGTTGAAATCTTTACTTAACATATACTAAACTGATCTTCTGTATCTAAAGAGAATTGAAAATGAATCTTGATGTGAATGGAAGGGGAGAGGGAGCAGGAAAGGGGAGGGTTGTGGGTGGGAGGGAAGTTATGGGGGAGGGAAGCCATTGTAATCCATAAGCTGTACTTTGGAAATTTATATTCATTAAATAAAAGTTTAAAAAAAATAAAAATAAAAATAAAACAGCAATAGATAAATAAAACCCAAACACATTGCTTAAAAGATTCACAGCCCAAAGGTACTTATCCCAGAGATTATTCCCTGCCTCTTCCAGTTCTTATGTACATCTCCAGGATATAATAAACCTATGGAGAACTGCACACACCCATACTGCTTCCTGGAGTATTTGCTTTCTGCCCTTCACCTTTGTTGGTCAACAGTTATACATTCACCATGGGGTGGGCTAAAAGCCTAGTGGTGAAGATGCCCATATCCATGTCAGGGTACCTGGATTGCATACCCAGCTCTGGTTCCAGACTCCAGCTTCCTGCTATTATAGAGTCTGGGAGGCAGTGGTGATGGCTCAAGAGATTGGATTCTTGCCACCTATGTGAGATACGTGGATTGAGTTCCTGGTTCTAGTTTTGGCTCTGGCCCAACCCTGGCTAACACGGGCATTTGCAGAGTGAACCAGAAGATATGAGCTCACTCTTTCTCTGTTTTTCTCTTGAGACATATCAAATGTCTCTCTCAAAGAAATAAATATGAATTTTAAAAATTCATAAAAACACAGGACTTTTAAATTTGTTTAAAAAGCTATACACCCATGAGGTGAATAAATTTCTGACTGAAGTAAAGGAGAACATTGCTCAATGAGAATGAATATTTATGCCTTCTGAGTGAGAGTGTGAATAAACACAGGAAAATATTCTGGTATTATTGATTAAAGACAAAGCTATTAGAGGCCTGCCTTGTGGCTCAGTGGGTTAAACTGCCACTAGTTATGCCAGCATCCCATATCAGAGCACCAGTTCAAGTCCCAGCTGCTCTGCTTCTGATCCAGCTTTGTACTAATGTGCCTGGGTAGTCAATGAAACATGGCCCAAGTACTTGGGCCCCTGCCTCCCATGTGCAAGATCAGGATGGAATTCCTGACTCTTAGCTTCATCCTGGCCCAGACTCAGCTGTTGCAACCATCTGGCAGACTGAGCCAGCACACAGAAGATCTCCTTTTATGTCTCTCCCTCTCTGTCACTTTGTCTTTAAAATAAATAAATAAATCTTAAAAACAAGAAGAATATGTACAGCCTATGACCCAACTAGTCCATCCATGGATGCAGAGACATGTGCACATATGCATCAGATTCATATACAAAAATTTTCATGCTAACATTGTTCATAATTTCCTAGAACAGAATTCCCAATTTTTATGAACATGAGGACAGAAAATATCCACACACTTGTATAGTATAAATCAATTTAAATTATCATGCCACATGCAACAATATGCAAAATCTCACAAATATAATCTTTAGCAAAGGATGTCAGACATGGAAGAATGCATAATTCCATTAAGATATTCATTAGTATATTAGAGCATTTAGAAATACGCATGTGGCAGTGGGCCTATAGCCTAGCAATTAAGATCAGAGTACCTGGTTCACTTCCTGGTTCTGGCTCCTAACTCCAGCATCCCATCAACACAGATCTTGAGAGGCAGTGGCAATGTCTCAAGTAATGGGTTCCTGCCACCTGCATGGGAGACCTGGATTATATTCACAGTCTTGGCCCTAGCCCAGCCCTGGCCACTGTGGGCATTTGAAGAATGAACCAATGAATGAATGGGATCTCTCTCTCTCTCTCTCTCTCTCTCTCTCAAACAAATAAAAAGTCATGTTCAAAGAAATACACATGCAGGTGATAAAATGCTAAAAGAAAGAAAGTAAATAACCTTAGAATGCCAGGGTAGTGGGAATACTTGTGACAGAGTTGGGAAGAGGGGAGGCATATAAAAAACAGTAACTAGAAGGGAACACAAACAGACTTAAAATTCTGGCAATGTTCTATTTCTTACATGGGTGGTAGTTATATAGACAATCACTTTATAATAACTTATTGAGCTGTAAGTTTTTTGTCTTGTGTTTTGTTTTTAAAATGTTTATTTATTTTTTATCTAATTGAAAAGCAAAACTAGACACAGAGAGAGGAACAGTGATCTTCTATCTGTTGGTTTATCCCTCAAATGCCTACAACAGCCACAACTTGG
The DNA here is from genome assembly GCF_033115175.1 of Lepus europaeus. Classification (NCBI taxonomy): domain Eukaryota; kingdom Metazoa; phylum Chordata; class Mammalia; order Lagomorpha; family Leporidae; genus Lepus; species Lepus europaeus. The sequence continues at coordinate 45,329,971 of NC_084836.1, read as the reverse complement.
CCAAGTCAAAACCAGGAGCCAGAAACTCCACCCAGGTCTCCCACATAGGTGGCAGGGCCCCATGCATTTGAGCCATTCTCCCCTGCCTCCTAAGACACATTAGCAGGAAGCTGGATCAAAAATGGAGCAGCCAAATTGAAACCAACACTCAGATATGGGATGCTGTGCCACAATACATACCTTAGTTTTGTTTTTATATATGTATTTTATTATTGTTGCTTAAACTAAGAAAACAAAAATCCTTTGTGAAAATTTATAGACCTTCCTCAAAAATTTTTTTAAGGAAGAGAGAGAGGTTGAGATCTTTGGTTCACTGGGCTAGGCCAGGATGAAGCCAAGAAGCAGGAACTCAATCTTGGTGTCTCAAGTAGAGCTATCACCTGCTAAATTCCAGGATGCACATTAGCAGGAAGCTGAGTTGGAAGTAAAGCCAGGATTTGAACCCAGGGACTCCAATATGGGCTGTGGGTGTCCCAAGTGGCATCTTACCACTGTGCCAAATGCCTGTCCCATATACTCTTCCTGATACAAACTGAATTGGGTAGTGGATGAGTCAATTAAAAATTCAGTAACATAAACATAACTTAAATAAAGATGTTTTCATACTTACAACATTCAGTTTCAGTTAAAAAATATAAAATTTCACTCTAAAGTATTTTTCCAAAATAGATGAAAACATGTTTAACAGAATGACTTGTACGAGAATGTTAATAGTCTATTTATTTATAAAAGCCCAATTCTGGAAACCACACAAATTTCCATCAACACAATTTGCAATTATCTACACAATGTACTGATGAACAATTTTACTGAAGTTATGCAAAGAAATACTAGTTGCCAATATAAAGAATTGTACTACTGATTCATCAAGTCACATTTCTGTATCTGGTAATGTGCTCACAACTAGCTCTTCAGAAGGCCCTGAGTTGTAGCATCTGACAATTTCTATGTTGTAAGTATCTCCACCACAGTCTATCTTAAGCTACCAAGCTGAAGTGAATGAATGTGGAGTTGGGAAGAAATGCACACTCACAACACAGTTTGAGCTGGCTGCAGTACTCAAAGGCAAGATCCAAGAGTATACACTGTGTGACTTCATTTATGTGATGTTCTAGACAATGAATGTAGAATGAAAAAAGTAAGGAAAATGGTTAACATCTGGGGAATTGGGGTAAAGGATTCCACGGGAAGAGGCACGAAAGAATTTTCTAAGGAGATGAAATGTTCTGTATGGTGATAAAGGGTGCGTATCACCCAGATGTATCCACTTGTCAAAATTATACACCTAAGATGTGTGCATTAAAATGCATAACACTTTGAGATGTGATGACTTTTTAATGGCCCTTGTCTTCGCTATTGAGGAACAATGTGGTTTTTTCCCCTTCATATTATTTGTTGAACTCTTGGTATAGGGTTAATCTTATGAGTATAAAGTTAACTGAAAATAGATCTTTGTAATAAATAAGAATGGGAATAGGAGAGGAAGGAGGAAGAAGGGTGGGAGCATGGAGGGGAGGGGAAGTGGGGCGGAAAGTATCACTATGTTCCTGAATCTGTATATATGAAATACATGAGATTTCTATACCTTTAATAAAATTTTTATAAAAGAAATAAAGGAGGAGGTGGTTTTCAAAAAAATATAAAAAATTAATGAGATTGAGTTGGGACAGCAAGTAGAACTACATACAATAGTATAGGAAAGGTAAAAAGTTGACAATTATTAAAGTTGGGTGAGGGGTATATGGAGAGTCATCATATTATTCTGCTTACTTTTTACATGTTTAAATTTTTCTGCAGTACAATATTTAAAATAACACATAAAAATGGGGCCAGAATTGTGGTGCAGCAGATTAAGCCACTGCTTGTGACACCTATATCCCATATTGGAGTGAAAACTTGAGTCCTGATTGTTCTGCTTCCAATAAGTCTTCTGATTAATGAGCCTGGAAGGCAGCGAAGTTTGGCTCAAGTACTTAGGTCCCTGCCACTCATGTGGGAGACCAGAAGGTAGGTCCCAGGTCCTGGCTTTGGTCTGGCCCAGCCCTGGTGGTTGCAACCATTTGGGGAGTGAATCAGTGGATAGATGATGTCTCTCTCTATCACTAGCTCACTCTCCCTGTGTCTTTCAGATAAATAAATAAACCTTTAAAAAATAAAATAGCACACACATAGATGAGGTCACCAACTTTTCTAATGGGTATCATGGCCTTTTCTAGGATCATAAGTTTTCTGGTTTTGCTTTGTCTGCTTTGTATACACCTGACACAACTATGACTACTTACCTTTGAAGTGGAAAGACAACTTAAAGCTATATGTGAATTGTCACTGCCTAGAATTCTAGACTGGTGTGATTTTTCTCCAAAGAGTGTTTTTAAGATTAATTTTATTTATTTGAAAGGCAGAGTTATAGAGAGAGAGGGGAGAGAGAGAGACTGAGAGAGAGAGAGATCTTCCATCTGCTGGTTCACTCACCAGATGACAACAAGGGCCAGACCAAAGCCAGAAGCCTGGAGCTTCATTTGGGTCTTCCACGTGAGTGCACAGGCCCAAGCACTTGGGCTATCTTCTGCTGCTTTCCCACACACATTAGCAGGGAGCTGGATGGGAAGTGGAACAGTGGAGATTTGAACCAGTACACATATGGGAGGCTGGCATCACATGCGGTGGCTTTAACAGCTACATTTCAATGCTGGCCCCTTCTAAGTAGTGTTCTTTAAAGTTGTCTTAGTCATACCTAATGGGACAGATTTTTTAACCACTTAATTTACTGTATCTTTCTATAACATTAAATTCAGTTGCCATAAAACTAATAAACCTTGTTTTTGGTATTATGTTTCATCTATTTATATAATTTTAATGTATAGAATTAAAATGATAATATGTCTGGCATATACAGGTTTTGGAACAAACTCAAATAAAACTCAAATGCAACTAACTCTTGGTAAACTAACAACATAACTGATATGCAAGTGTACAGAGTACACCAGAACATTCCTTAATCACTTCCCAGCCTTGTTGGATGAGTTGCTACATCCCATTCTCTCTATTAAATACATAGATTGTATTTTCTAGATTTTTTTGTAAAGTAGTTTTTTTTTTTAATTTATTTATTTACTTGAGAGGCAGAGTTACAGAGAAAGAGAAAGAGACAGAGAGAAATGTCTTCCATCCACTGGTTCACTCCCGAAATGGTCACAATGGCCAGAGCTGGGCTGATCCAAAGCCAAGAGCCAGGATGTTCTTCCAGATCTCCCACATGGGTGCAGGGGCCCATGCACTTGGGTCATCTTCTACTGCCTTCCCAGGCCATCAGTAGGGAGCTGGATCAGAAGTGGAGCAGCCGGGACTCAAATCAGGGCCCACATGTGGTGCCAGCACCACAAATGGATGCTTAGCCCACTACACCACAGCCCATTCCCCTTAGATTATTTTAATAGAAAGCTATTAACTCCTAATTTACCTAAATAATAGACTATCAACACACTTTAACTGTAGTCAAATAAAACATGCTTCATTTTATCTATTGGAGCATGTATTTTGAGTACTTATGTAACATGTGTTTTGTGCTTTTCAACAGTACTACTTCTATCAGCAGTAACTCTTGAGGATAGTAGAAGAGACATACTAATAGCTTATAAATTTGGTATCTCCGCATTTAAATCATGACATCAAACTTCCCCTACAATCTGAAAGCCAGACCCAAAGGAATTCATATTTTATCATTAAATTCAGGTGACATTTTAGAAAACTAATATAAAATTTACAGAAATCAGGAGAATAGCCACGTTGGGAGATAGAGGGTGTTTTCTAAGAAGGGATATTTGCAAATTTTACACTTAAACAAAGGACATTCACCCTGGGAAACAGAGACTTCAGGCCAGCAATCCTATTGTACAATCATATGAATGATAGAAAGAAAGAAAGAAAACCAAGCACAGCTCTATTTATCTGTTTATCTAGCCTGAACTCACCTGAGACAAAAGGTTGCTGTCTATTGCATTGTTTTCCTTCCTGAAGAGGAAGTTCGAACATGAATAAAGAATGAAATTTTTTGTTCCAAAAGAGACTATGGTCAGATGCACTCTGGCCAATGGATATCCTTCAATGGGTAACAATGGGCCTTCCTCTTAGTCCTTTAAAAGTCAAGAGAACAGGAGAGAATAATAACTCCATGACTGACAGATCCAAAGAATACCTCTGAACACCTGTGCAGACTAGCCCTGAGGCCCATAGTTCCATTCAAGTGCACCTTTTGGAAAATCTAGGTAATCTGACCCTCTCCATGTCTCTGAAGGTTAAGAAAACTTAATCTCATATTAATAATAATTGTATTAGCTACTATTTATACAGCTCTTAACTTGTACCCCGTGCTATCTCATTTGACCTTCCCAACAATCCTGTGTTGACTGGGAGCTAGGGGTGCTATTATTATCCACTATGTTAAAAATGGAAAAATGAGGCTTAGATAGTTTGGATAATTAGCCCAAGATTGCCTAGATAACAAAAGGTAGAACCTGGATTCCAACCCACGTAATCTGACTCCAATGTACACAGCATTAGCCAAGGGGAAGTAAATTGATTGAAGCAATGGAGAGTGCTAAGGGGAAATATCACCAAGTATCAGTATTCTGCCTTGTAGATAGTCTTAACCAGTAAGCTAAAAGATGGAGCTGATGGATTTCAGCCCAAGGCTGCCCAGTAATCCAATATCTCTAAAAGACAATGAGAACAAAAATGGTGGATTACTATCCTGAGAAACTAATAGAGACATTTTTAAGATACAGGATTCAAAATCAAAAGGGTTGACAAGAGCTCTGCATTTTTTCAAGCAAAGAAGGAAGAAAGAGTAAGAGGTGAGCCTTGAAATTGTTATTAAGAAAGGATCTATTTTATTTGAAAACATTATTATTTTGTCCCAGCTTCATGAAGAAAACAGATTAATGTGTACCATTGCCAATTCTTGCTACTTGCATCAGACATGAATTATCAGAATTTAAACATCTTGTATGGTAGATATTGGATTTATTTCTTTAACAATTTTGATGTTTTCTTTTTTTTTACAAATTCAGACACATTTTGCTCCTGTCTCTGAGCAAAGGAACTACTGATAGAAGCAAACACACATGCATGCACATGACTGTTTATATAGATATGGTAGAAGCTTACATTTCTATCTTATCAAAATGCAGACTTCTGACAAGGTCAGAAAGAACAGTCTATATTAAAACTATCAAAAGTAAACACAATGTTCAGGGCCCCTAGGATAAATGACAAGAATATATATATACATATTTCTTTATAAAAAGGATCTCCTTGTTTACCATCTTGAGATATTTTTTCCTACAAAATCAAATATAACCTTGGGCAAGTCATTAAAATTTTTGTCTTAGGACAAGTTGTTGGAGTGAAGGCGCTGACTCTAAATTCACCTTCAGTTTTAACTAGATCTGTTATAGCACAGTTGAGGTGAGAGGCACAACAACAAGACCAAACTTTCCATTTATTCATTCTAACTCTTCCTTCCATCTCCCCATTGTTCACTAAGGCACACAGAGAAGGGTAGAGGTCGAACTAAACCAGATGGTTGACACCCCTGATAGTTTGCTGCTAGCTTTGCATCCCAGTATTGCGAGGTCTTTAGACTTCAGAGGTATGTATTTCACGGTCCTGTGAAGCTGGAACTGTTATGATAAATCTTGTGAAAAGTCTCAGTTGAACAGCAATAAGCTAAAGCATCTGGGTGACACTTACCGGAAGCTCCAGCTGATTGGAAATAAATGAGCTCTGTAGTCAGCAACAGCTGCAACAACAGAGGGCTGAGTCTGGGTAGGTGGACACGCACAGCGCAAGCTGGGCAAGCTGAGCTGGGGCCTGGAATTTCCAGAAATGAAACCCGAGAACTGTTTAGGTTGACCTTCTCCAGCTCAGCGCAGTTGACCCTTAAGAAACAGGAGATGACACATCCCAAAGCGCACTAAACTTTTACAACAGCAGCTCAAAAAAGTAAAAGTTGGAAAATTCATGGGAGTCCTCTTCCAATGCTAGAAGAATAAACTGTTTGCGTTGACTGCCTTCTATTCAAGAGATAAAAAGATCATCTAAGGATCATATATGCTGGGGCTGCTATGGAATGCGTAGTTTCCAGAAAACACATTTATGTGTCGATTATAACCGGGCTTCCTCCACTGCAGGACCCACTTCTACATAGCAGTAAGGGTTACAGTGACATAAAACAGAACACCATGAACTGTATTTAGAAAGGCTGATGTGAAAAAAAAAATGCAGGGAGGAGAAAGATTGAAATGTTTGATGAAACACACATAAGCAAGTACAGTATAAATGGGGAAATGTGGCTTTTTTTCAATAACTTGACAGCCTCCTTAATAATGTTTTCCAGGGAATTGAAGAATTTTCTTGGCAGGGAGATCACAGAAGTGGAGTTATTTCCTGGGTAAGTGCATAAAGATACACCTGAAAAGCCTCCTTTGAGACTGTCATGAGGCACAGCCATTTCCATCTAACCTGATAGAATGGGCTTAGTAGGGTAGAATCTAGCGGCAACTGGAAATGTTAGCCTGGATAAGGCTCCTCCTCTTACTGTGACTGTCACTTAGTCCTTGCTTTGCTAAGTGGATCCTCACAATATAAATTTAATTAATTTGGTGAAAACTATGGTTCACTTTCACAGGCCCAGGAGAAATAATAGCAGTCATGAGAAAATTCTGGCAATTCACGGAAATAGAATCCACCCAAATTATTCAGTTGGGAGGGTTGTTGGATGCCATTTGGAGCTAGGTTTCCTTATGTTGGCCTGAAGACTTATGTTCTTTGTAATGTAATAATCACAGAAGTAGGGACCTATATCACAAACGGGATGCTGGCAGATACAGTGATTTTAATAAGTCATCTTTGACTGAGTGCAACAATATAAAAGAATGGAAGAACTCAGGAGTTGCCTGTAATCAACATCTTCTTCCATTCTCTCACATTCACTCACAAAGCTCTTTCGGCTGCAATACCAACACCTGTATTTATCATGAGCCTGATAGTCCTGGTGCTGAATCTAAGCTTAATCCTCAATATTCATCTTACTTAAATTATCAGCAGCATTTAGCATCGCTGACCACTCCCTCCATCTTCACCCAGTTCTTGAATGGCACATGCTCTTGGTCCTTCTCCTGCCTCAATGGCTAGCCCTTCTTACTGTCTCTCCATCCCTCTTCATCGATCAACCTCTAAATATTGAGATGAATTTGTAAGAGCTCCCAGTAATTCAACATCGTAAGGAAAAGCAAAAATAAAATCACCAATTACGTGTAAATGAGTAAACACTCCTTTGCATGGAATTCTCTCAGTAGCTGCCTCTGAAATACAAGTCACAATAGACCCTGCTCCTTTATCTCCAGGAAAGCATGCTGTTCTCACGACTGTGTTGCCTCGCGATATGGAAAATAGCAAACTCCTCTCTGGAGGCCCTTCATCTTAGTCCAGTGCTGCAACTTCACTACAGGGTGAACTGAACTTCACTACAGGGTGGCCATAAAGTTTGAAAATACAGGCAAATGTTTGCCATCTTTAAGTGCTAAATAATGCTGTAGTTGATGGGGTAATCCAGAGGGATTCTGCCTGAATAGCGTACCACCCCACTACACCACGGCTGCAGCGCTGGATGCCTGTGCAGAAGCGGATGGAGAACTTACTGTGTGCACCACATTCATGACAATTTTACAGTGCACATTGTGAATGCGAATGATGCAACGAACACGCCATGGATTATAAAGTAATGTCCACAAATCACTTATGTGTATTTTTCTATGATTCCGGAATTTCTGGACACGCAGTCGAATCTTTTTCCACTGAGCAAGCAGGACAATGTGCCCTGACCCATTCTGGTTCTCCAGTTCTAAGAACTCATTGACAATGTGAGCAGATATCTTTAGCTTCTGAAATAAAGAGATTTTTAGCTTCTACAAAACTGCCCAGAGAATGAACAAGGAATTTAGTGTTTGTAGAGGCCCTGCTGTGTGCTAGAGGTAGTGCTGGAAACTTTCACATATCAAATCCAATTAACCCATTTGAACTCACAAGGCAGAGACAGTGCTTAATCTTCATTAGCACCTCGTGAAGTGAGTACTCTTGCTTTTTAGGCTCCAAAAGGTTAAGGAATTAGGACATAAACTCACTTCCTCTGCTTCTAAAACGAATTATGTCATCTCCATGTCACACTATTCCTTCTACTTTTACAAATGCATAAACAGGGGCTCAGAAAGGTTGAAAATTTTGCCTAAAATTATGAAGTCTATGTATTGCAAAGCTAGAATTCAAACCCAGGGTTTTCTAACTTTGGAGTTCCATATTCTTTCCACAATACAGAAAAATTGCTATAAAGCCTTTTAAAACTAGGGATAAAGAGAAAAGAGAAGAAAGTAAGGAGGAGATTCAGGGCCAGAATCTTTATTCTGGACAAGAATGAATGTGACATATTAAGGAAAATAGCAGAATTCAGAACATTCATTATTCTGTATTTCTACAGTCTTGAGAGTTGGAACCATCAGAGACGTAGGACCAAGTTAAAGTTGAATTCACTGCAGCGGTTTCAGCAGACAGGAGCACAGAGCTGGTGATGTCAGGGTCAGGACTTGACATTGCCCAGGTTTGCTACACCCTAGAGCCAAACAGCTAAGGTTCCCCTCCACAGCCAATTCGGAAACTCACTATGTTGGCCACAAGGAGGTAATCATGGAAGAATATGGATCAGCAACTTGCTGTTAGTACCTGGAAAACAAAATCCAAGCACATACCCTACAGCTGGTGGGTCAGAGCCACTAGCTTCACTGTGTATTCAAAAGAGATCCCTTGACATTGTGCAGAGGAAGAGACAACATGAGCTTTTGATGTGGATTGTATCAAATGCAAAGCTGCCAGCATATGCGCTCCAACTCTCAGAGCATATAAAGTATGCCTTTATGTGCCCTTAAACAGATTTGACTCCACTCCTTTGCCCCTCCTGTTTCTTTAAGGACATAGAGTTCCTTGTGAAGTAAACTTGACATGGCCTGAGATATACTATAGAAAATTGCAAATTCAACCATAATATTTACAATAGCAACAAAAACAATTAGCACTTTGCTTCAGAAATACTGTTTAGGACAAATTTCATAATTCATTATGAGTTACTCTGAAGAAGTAATGATGTGTTAGTTCAAAGAAGGACTTTTTGGAAAAAGATAAAAGAGCTAAGTTTTAGATCTGGAAATTACTTGTTTTTTCTTTACATCTACTAATGAGAAGAGGTCAAGAGGTAAGGATCCTTACAGAAGACATAGCAAGGAACTAGCTGTGATGTTTAATATGTTTATACAAATCACAAGTGAAGGACAGGCATTTGGCCTAGTGGTGAAGATGATGGTTCTGCACCTGCATCCCACCCTGGCTGGGATCAATTCCTGGCTCCAGCTTCGTGCTAATGAGGACCCCATGAGGATACAGAAGATATCTCAAGGAGTAGGGTTCCTGGGAGCCATGAGACAGTCCTTGAGGACTGAGTTCCTGGATCCAAGCTTCGGGCCCATCCAAGCCCCACTTGCTGCAGGTATTTGGGTAGTAAAGTAGCGCTCATGCTTGCTCGCTCTTACACTCTGTCTTCCTCACAAATAAACAAATTCTATTTAAAAAGTCCCAAGTGGTAACTCTGATGTTCAAATAAATAAATCAATCTTAAAAAAAAAAAACTCACAAGTGGTGTTTTTCAGAAAATTATCAAAGAAACCCCAGTAACTTAAATATACAAGACTTTTATTTTTAGGGAGTGGAACTCGGAAGGTAATGCATCCCCTTTGCCCTCATCTCCTTTGGAGAACAAAAGCAGCTCTGTCTGCAGCCTGTGTCCAGGTGATTGTGATTATACTGACTCATTCTTCTGTCCTTAAGGAAGGGCTGGTCTCTGAAAGAGAAAACTGGCCTTCTCGGTCGGGTTTCCATGCAGCAGGGACCAGAGGTGACCTGAATCCCTTTTCACACCCAGATGGTACAAGACCAGCATTTTTATTTTTTTCTTTAATGAGTATCAGTTACCTGCCCTAGAAACCAGAGGTGAAGCCCCTAGGTCCTATAGCCTAAAGCACAAGGCCCTTGCTTCCTGCCTTTTCTTCATAATCTAAATATATTTGTATGTGCTGTGTAGGCCAAGAGTTGATCTCAAGGGTTTGATTGTCTAGTTAAACATTCCAAATGCTGTTGGGGACTTCACATCTTTGCTTCCTGTTTCTGGTCTGCCTGCCATTATGGCATGGGTTTATTTAATGCTCTAGCTGCTTCTCCCTACCTAGTATCTAGTACTGTTAGAGTACTAGATACAATGATATCTAGTACTGTTAGAGTCATCGATTCCTCATATATACACAAAAATGTGCTAGTGTGTAAACAGAAAAGAAGTCCCTAAAAGTCTCTGATCCACAGTTTAGTCTAGCAATGCCTTGCAATGTCCCAAAGTACATGGGAAATGTACTGTGGACATTAAATAGCAAGTTCTGTGAATTAGTCACTTACTTTAGAAAGAAACACGCCCTGGGTTAGTGCTTGGCACATCTGTACCTGCTAAATATTTCTTTTGCTCCGATGCTATCTGCTGGCTAGAAGTTAGTTTGACAAATTTATTTGTGCATCACAGGCACTGACTCCTTGGTCAAGGATCATTGTCTGGGCCGCCACTTTAATTACAAAGAAGTAAGTGATGGAACCAGTCAGTACCACGGACTGTTGCTGCTATGTTAAAGGGCAAGTCCTCCTCCTGGAATGTGGAAACTGAAGTTAGCCCTAGCACTAATTGAATCAAACCAACCATGAGAACAGAATTGTCTGCTTACAAGAAAACTCTGCTCTTCTGGCCTTGTGGAGGGAGAAAAGAAATCCTCTTGCGGCGTCTCTGACACGGCCTTATTTCACTGGGGAATAAGAAGGCTATTCCTTGCAAAACTAAGGTCAGAACTTCACTCTGAAATGAGTTAGGGAGTATGAGTTGATACATACCCTGCTCAGAAGGAAAAACCAAGCTGTATTGACTGGAGGCAAATGTTTACTGTCTATGTTTCCAAATGCCCTCCTTTTTCCACCAAATTTATTAGTTTCCATTGAATGGGTCATCAAAACTAGAAGTCAGTAAGAAGATTAATGCTTGAAAATTAAACTGGAAACAAAGGAGAGATAGAAGTTGGATCATAGAACTTACCTTTCTGTCATGCATAGTTTGCATTTCCTGCCTCATACTATTTGTGTGATGTGACAAGACATCAGCTTCTCAAACGCTAATTGTTACAGGTGGACCAATGTCACACTATGCAATTGAATTTACTTTGAAAACCAGTGGACTGTGGCCAGAATTTAATATGTGATCAATATCTCAAAGATTTTTTAAGTTTATATAAAACAACTTGGTAGATAATGTTCAGAGCAAATACATTCGTTGCTCAGGTTATTCACTTTCTGTGAAGGACTGATAAGAAAACTAGAGGTTGGCGCCACGGCTCACAAGGTTAATCCTCCACCTGCGGCGCTGGCATCCCATATGGGCGCCGGGTTCTGTCCCAGTTGCTCCTCTTCCAGTCCAGCTCTCTGCTGTGGCCCTGGAGGGCCGTGGAGGATGGCCCAAGTGTTTGGGCCCTGCACCCGCATGGGAGACCAGGAGGAACACCTGGCTCCTGGCTTTGGATTGGCGCAGCGCGGGCCATGGCGGCCATTTGGGGGGTGAGCCAACGGAGAGAAGACCTTTTTCTCTGTCACTCTCACTGTCTAACTCTGCCTGTCAAAAAAAAAAAAAAAAAAAAAAGAAAGAAAGAAAGAAAGAAAGAAAAGAAAACTAGAGAATTTTAAGTCACAATTTAATTTTGACTTTTGCTTCATCTATCTTTGGAGATTATGGTTAACTTCTCTTAGGAGTTTCAGCCCTCCTGTATGAAGATTTAACTGAAAAGTTGTAATTTATCTGGAATACCATTGTAGTTCCTGTCTCAATAGCTTCACCTTGAAACTGGGCAAGTTCCCAAGATTGTAATAAGTCAAAGTCAAGTTGAACTACTTTTCATAGGCTTTTTGGGTGCCCTTTTCTAGCCAAAGGACTTTTATTTACTTTGACTCATGGTTCCAGGAGCTTAGAAAAACCTTTTCTGCTGATGTTGCTAACATTCAATAACTCCTTTTCAGGTTGCCTAAATGCAAAAAAACAAATGCCATCCATAATTAACTGAAAGTTATCAAATGCCAGATTTATAGCATTTGATGTCTATCTGATTTTTTTTAAACTTGATTGTTCACACTGGCAAACAGAAAATTAAAAGAGAGGTAGTTGTTTTTTTTTTTTTAATTCCAATGAACCTTAGTTTGATGGCATAGTTATTTTACTTGATAGTTTCCTGATACCAAAGAGTTGACCAATCAAAGCTTGAAGAGCAATACAGGGAGGAAACATGCCTGTTCGGGAATCTGTCTTTTCTGCTTAATTGTTGAGGGGTCTTATCCTTGTTAAGCTTCAGTTTCTGCATCTATATAATAGGAATCATCTGCTTTGTGGGATATGTAAATAATATCTGACACATAATAAACACTGATTATAAAAGCATGTGATTATTACAGAGCTGGGTTCCACCTCTCCCACCAGACACTACCCCATAGGTGCAGTAGAAAAGACCCAATTCCTGTTCTTGAAAGGGCTGAGGAAGCAACAGCCAAATAGAAGGACCACCTGCCATCTTTGTCTTCATTGCTTCTTCCATTTTCCCACCTTACATGCCCCTTGCCTGCCACTTGTCAGCATCCGCTGGACTACCAGAACCACAGCTTCTATTCTCTGCTGGTTCCTTTTCCCCTCTGCTTCTCTCTACTGCTTTCCTCGACTTCTTTGCATATAGACTTTACCACTTAACATATTGTGTACCTTTTCATCATCCTGGTCAGAGAGTTGATTAATCACAGCACACTGGCCTTTGGTTCTTAATAGCTTTCTTCCCTACCACAAACAACAAATTCCATCTCTCTTCCTACTCAGCATGGTTGAGAGTGAGAATAAATCTGCTCACCACTTGCCTGAGGTCTGCCTGTGTCTACTGCCAAAAGTCATAACCAAAGACAGCTACTCACTGCTATCATTTCTCTTTATTCTACAAGTTCATCACTCATGCAACTGTGGAAAACGTCAATGACTTTCCTGTTATTAGTAATCGTGTTCACTGAATGCTGAGTATGTGTGTCAGATATTGTGCTAAGTATCTTACTTATAATATCTTACTTCTCACCATAATCTCAGGAGATAATGGTAATGAGGATGGTGGGGATGGTAATCATGATAATGATGATCCCTATTTCACAGAAAAAGAATCTGAGGCTGAGAGAGGTTATCCAGTTAAGTGGTTAGGATACAGTCATTGAGCAGTCTTGCTTAAGAGACTTAGCCCTGGGCCAGGTGTTGTGGTACAGTGGGTGAGTTGAGCCACTGCTTGGGATGCCTGTGTCCTATATCAGAGTGCCTGGTTCAAGACCCGCTACTCCAGGGCTTGCAATACAGCATCCTGTAATGTGCCCGCAAGGCAACAGATGATGCCCCACGTATTTGGATTCCTGTCATCAGACCTGGATGGAGCTGCTGGCTTCAGCCTGGCCTGCCTTTGGCCATTGCAGACATTTGAGGCATGAATCAGCAGATGAAAGAGATTTCTCGGGGCCGGCGCTGTGGTGTTGTGGGTAAAGCTGCCGCCTGCAGAGCAGGCATCCCATACGGGCACTGGTTCAAGTCCTGGCTCCTCCACTTCAGATCTAGCTCTCAGCTATGGCCTGGGAAAGCAGCAGAAGATGGCCCAAATCCTTGGCCCCTGCACCCATGTGGGAGACCCAGAAGAAGCTCCTGGCTCCTGGCTTCAGATCGGTGCAGCTCCAGCTGTTGCAGCCAACTGGGGAGTGAACCAGCAAATGGAAGACCTCTCTCTTCCTTTCCACCTCTCCTCTCTCTGTGTAATTCTGACTTTCAAATAAATAAATAAATATTTTTGAAAAAAGAAAAAGAAAGATATTTCTCTCTCTCCCCCTCTTCTCTCTGTCACTCTGCCTTTCAAAATAAACCTAAAAAAAGACAGAGACTTATCCCTGAGCTCCCCATACTTTGCCTTTTTTTTAAATAACTTTGCTAATAGGCAGACCTCAGGGCTGATGCAGTCCCAGTTTGTAATTGAAATGCCTTGCTTAACAGAAACTCGAAGTAGTGATTTAAGGAAACATGTATAAAAGAAAATAAAGTCTGCCTTTCTCCTCCTATTCGACTGTGCTATCTATCCCTAATTAAAAGACAATCACAAAATCCAAATAACAGTATATTTTAAAGATCCTATATATGGGTCCTATATATGGGAAATCACTAATTTATTACAGAGTTTCTAAATCTACATGTACACCAAGCAGAGTACATGTCTGTTCTCTGGATAAGTAGTCCAAGTAGAGGCTGTTGAGAGGAATAATTCCAAATGAGATTTTAAACTTTACTGAATTCATAGTCAATCACTTTCAATCAATATTTATTTTCTCTATAAATGAATGACTAAAATAAACCAATTATCAGATGAATACCAGATAATATATTTAACCTTAAACGTTTTTATACTCAAAAAATAAGGACCTGGATAAGACTGTATATGAGACTTCCTTTCTTACGTTGAAGGGAAGAGTTGGATTTCAGCATTCTGACTTCAACTGACTGCTCTGTGAGAATGATATAGCATAGTAGTGAAGAATGTGGGTGGTAGAAGCATAGCTCTGGCACAGATTAATCGTGTAACCTTTGTCAAGTTACTTCACTTCTCTATTCTTTAGGTCTCTCTTCTACCAATTGGGAAAAACAATAGTTTCTACTTGTCATAAGCATTTTTAGAAAGTTAAACTCAACACTCTTAGAGCAGTGTGGGCACAGAGGAAGTTCCCAGTCCATGATGTTTGGCTTTGTCTGGTGTTCTTGGTAGAAGCAAATTCAGTCATTTTAAGAACTCACAGTCTGAATGGCAGTTACTTCCCACTATGGTTGTGAGTAGGATGCTAGATTTTTTTTTCTTTTTACTTTGAGCAGTTGAGTTAGAGAGAGACAGAGACAGAGACAAAGACAGAGACAGAGACAGAGACAGAGACAGAAAGAAAGGTCTTCCATCTGCTGGTTCATTGCCCAAATGGTACTGCTTTCCCAGGCCATAGCAGAGAGCTGGATCAGAAGAGGAGCAGCTGGGACACAAACCAACACCTGTATGAGATGCCCGGTGCTGCAGGCTGACACTTAGCCCTCTACACCACAGTGCCCACTCCAGAATGCTAGATTTAATCTAGTCCTGCCCCCACTTCTGGATGTTCCTAATCACTCTTACTTGATCTCATTTTTTTCCTTTTGCAAAACTCTTATTACACTGTAACTTACTATTTTATTTATTACATGTTTCTTTCAAAATTATTTTATTAATATAAAGAAAACAGATTTTATGCATCCCATAGGTACAGTTCCAAGAAGACAACCACACTTCCTTCACTCACCTGCTACCCTCCAACCCCTTTGCCCCTTCCCCTCTCTTCATCAGCTTTGGCAAGGATATAATTTTAATCCACTCAACATTCACAGGCCTAATTCACCACTAATGTAATAGTCAACAAGTAAAAACTAGGAGGACCACAGTTCCATAAGAATGTAAGCATGAGCTAAAAATGGCAATCGTATTCCAAAGTGACTATTTCACCCCTATATACTTTTTTGTATTCTACATTAGCTGCCACATATCAGAGAAAACATATGATATTTCTCTTTTTGAGACTGGATTATTTCACTAAGTACAATGGCTATTACATTTGTTTCTTATCATCTATCCCTCACTAGCATGTAAACTCTACAAAGGTAGAAATATGTTTTGTCCACCATTGTATTTCATATGCATAGAACAGTGCATGACACTAACTGCTTAGTAAATGCTGAATAGAGAATGAATAAAAATAAGGATTGCTTGTCAAATGTCTTTCTCAAATTCCCTTCATGTAGACTCATTTCCCATTTAAATTCTGTTCCCCCGAGTACAAGAACCATAACACAATGACAAATATTTATTGAACACTGAATTCCAAATACTGCGCCCAACATGAAAAATACATTATTTACCCCTATGAAATAAGTACAACTATTCTTCCTACTTTACATAGAGAAGGAAGGTTAAGGTATTTTCCAAGATCACACAGCTAATTTAAATGGAGAATTGGGTTAGAGCACTGAGCTAGTCTTATTATGCCATCCAAGCTCTCCAAATGTGAAGCTGGTTCTGCCCATGCAAGACAGAACCTGAGTCCTATTGATAGGATCTGGTCCCATAGGAGATGTTTTATCCACATGCAGTGAGAATAGAATCCACAGAGTCACTTCTGAGGCCATCTACTCTTGCAAGTATGCTAAAATAACATCCTACAGTAATAAAGTTCATCTCTTTCTGTTCATCGCAGTCATTCTGTCATTGTGAATAACCTGTTCCAGTGTATGCTAACCTACTAGCCTAACCCCAAAGTAATTACAAAATGAAATCTTGCCCCACTTGAAGCGCAGAATTTTTAGCAGCATCTAGCATTCAATATTAATTAACTTGAATGATCCATGAAGATTTGGCTTTGTAAGGAGTTTGACTGTCTATGGCTGCAGGGTTCTATAAGATTATGTCTCTGAGCGACCAGGATAATTAATTCCACTAGCAGTGAAGGAGAAGCCCATGGGATTTGCAAATGAGATGTGGGATTTAAGCTTTTCCTGGTTTCTGTGGTAACCATGGCTTCAATGACAACCCGTCAGGGCAAGGAGTTACCCAACTCCTGTCTCCTTTGTCTAGCCTTGAGCACTTCCAGTTCACTCAAAGCAGAATCGTTTAGTACATCTGAGAATATTCTTCCTTTATAGGCCTGTATAAAGGCAAGGTTTTAGAATGGCATTCTAGAGCTCGCAGGCTGACAGTTCATAAAGAAACACCAGAGAGGAAGTGATGGGATTCAAGTGGCAAGTGTTGAGATGGTTAATCATCAGAACTTGGCTGTGGAGCTGGACCTCCTATCTGTTTGTTGAGGACATGAGAGAGGACAGGAAATACAGTCATTACCATCACTGTACAGCAGGCAGGGGAGCCAGGATGGGGCTGCACCACAACTCTCTCCGCCATTGTCTTCCTTCTTCCTTTAACCCTTCTCATCCTCCTGCAACAGAAATGTGGCATTATAAAAGATTAATTCCCCATTCATTCTTAAAAATCCACATTAGTAAATCAAACTCAATTTGATTATCGAATTAAAAATAATTCCCTTGATTATTGAATTAAAAAGGATTAGCTGGTATTTTCATGAATGAAAGCTGGAATTAAAAATAATCTGGTGCTACAGAGCAAACCTGCTTTTAGGCAAATAAGCAATAACAATCAGTCACCACTTAAATAATCTACAGCAGAAGAATAATGTAATTGATTTCACTGAACAACAGGATGCTTAAAGAAAGTTATTAAAAATGCTGTGCTCCGGGGTCCGTGCTGTGTCACAGTGTGTAAAAGCCTCTACCTGCAGTGCCTGCATCCCATATGGGCAACAGTTCAAGTCTCAGCTGCTCCACTTCCAATCCAGTTCTCTGTTGTGGCCTGGGAAACCAGTGGAAGATGGCTCAAGTCCTTGAGCCCCTACACCTGCATGGGAAACCGAGAAGAAACTCTTGGCTCCTGGCTTCAGATAGGCACAGCTTTGGCTCTTGCAGCCATTTGGGGAGTGAACCAGCAGATGGAAGACCCCTCCCCACTGCCTCTGCATTTGCCTCTCTGTAACTCTGCCTTTCAGATAAATAAACAAATCTTAAAAAAATTGCTGTGCTCTGATATATTTTGGTTCCCATTTGACCTTAAGTTACATGAGATGGATACACAGGGGAGCTGTTTTTTGGTCATTTTGGAGGAAGTACATTATTTTTCTTTCTATACACCTAAAGATGAAATATTTTAGCTGAGGTGAGGTGGTAAACAGAGATGGATGGATGGATGGATGGATGGACTCAATAAATATTGAGTACTTATTATGTTCTAGTATTAGGGACACACAAACTATCACACACAAAAACCTGTGTATTCACAGATATATATTCTAGTGAAATCTAGATAGCTGGACAAATTCCAAATGGGTATGAGAGTTCCTGTTAAATCATTTAATACACCACAGAAGTGCATTTACTTTAATCTGGGTAAGAATTTACATCCCCATTCTATGGGATTACTGCTGTCATTGACATCAAACTGTCTTTTACACTGACCATGCCAGATGTATAGACGAGGTCCAAGGTTAAAGATAAGGGAAAGTGTTAAAATAAAAACAGTATTTGTTTTTTCCCTGTGAGTAATAACAGACATATCCAAAAAGCAACAGGTGTGCCCTGTGCTAAAATGAGATTGCAATGCAAATCAAGAATGGTATTGGTCAGGCCATTCATGAGAAAATACTTGTATTTGCCAACTATAAATAAGCAAAAGGAAATAGAATCATTCATCCATGTAGATTATGCAACTGTAAATCTCAATTCTGAAAGAAATTAGATCTTGCTAGGAAAATATCCTTGAGGTTACTCTTTTTTCCCATTAAAACTTAGGAGTATGCTTATAAAGTATGGGGACCAGGCTGTCAAATAGTAAAATTTACCATCACTGTATGAGACTACTTCAAAAAGTTCATGGAAAATGGAATAAACAAAAGTCTATTTTGATGCAAAGAAGTTCTGAACTCCATGCATATGAGAGGTCTTCAGAATGTTCTTGAGAAATACATATTATGAAAAACTAAGCATAGGTTTCAAAAATGTCTGCACCCAGAGTGCACTTATCTACAAAGGTTTTAAATTGCCTTGTATGTGTATTTCTATTTTTCTATTGAATCTATATTTCTTCCAGTAGACTTTATGCCTTATGATGGGTATAACTACTCACCAAATCCTTCAAAAATTATACATCAAGAGTTTTTAAGTAACACTGAGACAGTCGTGTGAGCTCAAGACATGAGAGCAAGCTAAGAACTAAATGAATTGTTTTTCTCTCAAGGACACAGGGCAGCATAGTAGCTAAGAGATTGTGATCTGGGTTAGACTGGGGCTGGATTCAAGTCTTATCCACTGCCTCCAGTGACCTTGGGAAAGCTTGCCAGCGCTCAGTTCACTTTTCTGAATGGGGACATATAAAGGAGGAAAAATGACAATCCACCTAAAGCACTTAGTATAAAGACTGGCACCTAGGAAGCATTTAATAAATGTTCAATATTATTATATTCCTACCCGAAGAAGCTATATTAGTTTTCTGCAATAAAAGTCTGTGTTACTAGGGCAGTGAGAATTAATTAGGATGCTCAAAGAATCTTATTACTATGTGTCTAGCTAAAGAGCCAGACTAGATTTGGTGGAATCACCCTCACCTGATGAACACTACGGCTTCCTAATTGCAAGACTGTTCTCACAAAACCCGGGGAACACCCTGCCATCTTGACAGGCAGGCTGTGATGCATTTGCAGGGGGCTACAGGTTCCTTTTTCATGGGTCACATTCCTGGCATGTTTTCTCTGGCAGGCAATCCCTCTGGGTCTGGGGCTCGCCTAAGTCTCTCAGGCAGGTTACTTTAACAGGGGTGTTAAGTTTATCCAAGACAGACTACTAATTGCAGTCTCAAAACTTGCACTCTCTGGCTCTGGTATTCAATCCATTGATTTTTTCAAAAGATGAAGAAAAGCATCTGCATCCATATCACTTGAGCAGCTGGTTAAAAATGCAGACGTCCAGGAATGGGAGGAATGGGGACTATCTCAGGGCGGGGTGGTGCAGGGAGGCCTGGGAAGGGGCACAAGCAAACATCCTGGGGTACTGAAAATGTTCCCCAGCTTGATCTCAGTGATGGCTACACAGATAGATGCATACATAAAATTTCAATGAGCTATGCAGTTAAGGCAAGGGCAATTTCAGTGACAATGCATTAAAAAGGTTCAAACAGCAATTAAAAGGGCTGCCCTCACTTCCAACCTTTTCAGTCTGAGTCTCTGGGTGAAGGGTGTGTGAATCTTCACTTTTAATGAACACTCTCCAATGGTTTGAACATACACGAAGACTGAGAACTACCAATCTTAAAAAGCATACTTTCAATACCTAAGACCAAGAAAAATAATCTGAAATCAAACCTATCCCAGGAAATGTGAGATGAAACACCACAAGTGCCAACACTCATAAATTCTGAAACCTTGGAGATTTGAGTTACTACACCAACATCTGTTTCTTGTGCTACGCAATAGGTCTCTGCAGGCGGCTCTAACACAAAGATTGAAAGAAGCCTTCGGGAAGTGAGGACCCAGGAGAGGCCTGCAGCCGGGCTCAGCTCTCCACATGCACCTTGGCGGCCAGGGCTTCAGGCAGCAGGTTCCTCTCTCCAATCTGATAACGTCAAAAAGCTGGTCAAGTCACTGGGGGTTGAATTACAGCACAGTACATTTGGGAAGAGCACTTGTCAAGAGCTTCCCTCTTTTCCAAAATAAGCAGGGGTCTGTTCTGAAAAGAAGACAAAGAATCGGCCTAATGGAGTTTTTGAAAGCGGAGATAAAAGATTTTTGTCCCTGAGTGTCACCATCCTGAATGGAAGGCTCTGCTGGCTCCCCAACAGATGCTCTATGTTCCAGAGAATGAGCTGGGAGAATATTCAGACTGTCCAAGATTGCAGCAAGGATCTGTTTCTTAAAGACTCCGTCGCTGCGGTGTTGCCTTACAGTCCTCAGTTTCTTGTCACACTCCCCGTGTGCTACCCGGGCTTCCTGCAGGAAAAGGCAGACGTATCTTAGGGGCACCTTCTGCCTTTGTTCCTACTGACTCCGGGAGGCTCTGCAAGGTCCACACGCCCCCCGCTCCCCAACTCTTAGGTTTTCCATTTACCATTCTGGACTAACGTAGCACTCTTTTTTAGAAAGGGGCCCCCACTGAACAAATGTTTTCTGAGCTGCAAATAGGATGAGAAAAGGCAAATCTGGGATCTCCCAGTGGACACTCGAGCTCTGGTTACAATGAAAATATCCTCAGCGCAACCTGCGTTACTAATCCTCTGCACCTTATAAAATGTCCCCTTTCCCCACTCGCAGTAATCACTTCCTTCAGCCTGGGCTCCGTTCCCAACAACACACCTGCTATTGCAAATCTACCATAACAGAGCGCAGATTTCCCTGGGGAAATGGCAAACGGACTGAGGGTATTTATCTGTTGGCAAAACCACATGTTCCTCTGGGACTGTTGTGTGTACACAGCTATTTCTCCTCATATGAATCACAGTATCTTCCAGCTGGAAAAGACCTGGAGGATAATCTGGGGAAGCTTCTCGTTCACAGAGAGAGAAACAGAGGCCCAAAAAGGCATACTTAGCCCGAGGTACAGAGCCAGTTAGGATAAAACCTGAGCTTTAGTTAATGCCTGCTGGCCAAGCCAGGATTGCCTTGATCACTGATACTTTGTCAACAACACCCAGTCCTTCTTTTTTTTTTTAATACTTTTTTAAAAAAAATAATTTTAGGCTCACAGCAATACTAAGCAGAAATAACAGAAATTTCCCACATATCACTGTCTCTCCATACGCCCTCTTTTCCTTCAAGTACTTAGCAACTCTGAGCTAGCTTCTGGAAGTTAAACAAGTTAATACCCTTTTCCTCTCCTATTTGTCAGATATTTTTTACAGGATGAGTTGCCAGATGGGAGTTGAGACCCTGTCCCAGTAGGATTAGGAAAGACTTCAGGAATGTCCCAGTTTTCCTACAACCTAAATATACTTTAGTTTACTTTTCACCAAGCAACTAATCTTATGAGGGAAGGGTCTTCAAAAAGTTCATGGAAAATGTGTATTATGAGAGAAGTAAGAATGGGTATCAATTTTTTGCACCCAAGATAAACTTAAGTTTTAATTTCATTTTCCATGAGCATTTTGAAATCCCCACACATTCCCTTCTCAAAGGCAACAGAACATACCTCTCCTTGGCAACACTATATTGCCTTCCTAACTTCGGAATTTTTAGAATTCTGCTTCCCTGAGATCTGTCATACACAGTTTTTTCTGATGCATAGCTAATCTGCTAGTCATGTCTTTTTCTGGTTTATTATCAGTTTTCTCACATGAAACCATGGGTTACTTTGGGTTTCTTACTAACTATAGTTGCATTTTACCTGTGTCCTACAAACTTTATGTCAAAAATATCCACCTCATTTAAGAACTTGAAGATTTTCATTGTGCCTTATTCAAATGAATGCATGTGCCTCAAAATGAATGCATGTGTTCAAGTTGTCCATTTCTTACTATGAAAAATTTCCCATTACTTCTCAGTCTCAGCCATTTATTTTTTGAATCTTGAATGACAGTGTATGATTTTAACCAAATCTGCAACTATCATGAGCAAATGCTGGGACCAGTGCTCTAGCAATATGAGTAAACCCCCCCCACCCCACCCCACCCCCGCAGCGCCAGCATCCCATATGGGCGCCGGTTTGAGTCCCGGCTGCTCTACTTCCAATCCAGCTCTCTGCTACGGCCTGGGAAAGCAGTGGAAGATGGCCCAAGTCCTTGGGCCCCAGTACCCCTGCACTGGAAGCACCAATCAGCCCAGCTCCGGCCATTGCAACCATTTGGGGGAGTGAACCAGCAGATGGAAGACCTCTCTCTCTGTCTCCCTCTCTCTCTGTATGTAATTCTATCTCTCAAATACATACATAAAATCTTTTTTAAAAAAATGAGAGGGAGTGGGAAAGGGGAGGGTTGTGGGTGGGAGGGAAGTTTTGGGAGGGGGGAAGCCATTGTAACCCATAAGCTGTACTTTGGAAATTTATATTCATTAAATAAAAGTTTAATAAAAAAAAATAAGCAAATGTCTTGTTTAATCTGATGACAGAAGTTTTATGTTAAATACATAAAAGCATTTTGGGAATTTAGCATTGCCAAATAAAATGTGCCTCAAGATGGCCCTCGGTATTTCCAGATTGTATAATTTTAAATGGTGAGGATTAATTTTTTTTTAATTTATTTTCATGGGGCCGGCATTGTGGCACAGCCGGTTAAACCACTCTCTGTGACATTGCCACTTTCCATGGGCACTTGTTCAAGCCCCAGCTGCTCCACTTTTTTTTTTTTTTTTTTTTTTTTGACAGGCAGAGTGGATAGTGAGAGGGAGAGACAAAGAGAAAGGTCTTCCTTTTTGCCGTTGGTTCACCCTCCAATGGCTGCTGCGGCCGGCGCATCGCGCTGATCCGAAGCCAGGACCAGGTGCTTCTCCTGGTCTCCCATGCGGGTGCAAGGCCCAAGGACTTGGGCCATCCTCCACTGCCTTCCCGGGCCATAGCAGAGAGCTGGCCTGGAAGAGGGGCAACCGGGATAGAATCCGGCGCCCCAACCGGGACCAGAACCTGGTGTGCCGGCGCTGCAAAGTGGAGGATTAGCCTGTTAATCCACGGTGCCGGCCGGGGAGGATTAAAATATTTTCCCGATGTTATGGCCTTCTGAAGTTTCAACAATGTTTGCTAGTTTAGTTGTGATGGATGGAAAAGTCAAAACAGCAAGGCCAAGGTCATGAGGCATTGATGGGAGAATAACAAATATAGGCTATGTCAACGTCACTGCACTAGCCAGAGAACCAGAATCTAGCAAACGGATCACAGACCCTTCGAGATACTCACAGATCCCTAAACTGTCATCCCTGTGCTCCCTATGGAGTCAGAGTTCCCTTTCATTAGTTCCCATCCCTCTTCCCTCAGGTTTCCCAGAAATCAAGCAGAGCAGTCCAACTCAGCCAGCCTCTCAGGATTGTCATCGTCAGCGTCTCCCAAAATCCACCTGATCACTTCTACTGTCCATCCCCCACCCCCATACAAAGACATGAGCCACAAAAAAGGCTAGAGATTCTATACCCAGGCTATTTTCTAATTATTAGATGTAAGACAATACAGTAGAAAAAATAACACATTCGGGGATAGTGTTTGGCACAGCAGTTCAGACACTATTTGTGATGCCTGAATCTTATTTGGAGTGCTTAGGTTTGAGTTCCAGCTCCGCCCCTGATTCCAGCTACCTGCTAATGCATACCCTTGGAGGCAGCAGGTGATGGTTCAAGTACTTAGACATCCACCACGCACAAGGGAAACCTAGATTGAGTTCTGGGCTCCCTGGCTTCAGCTTGGCCCAGCCCCAGATGTTGTGGGCATTTGTGGAGTGAAGCAGCACATGTAAGATCTCTCATTATCTGTTTCTGTTTCCCTCTTTGTGCCTCTCTGCCTTTCAAATAAATTTTACAAATGAATAATTTAAAAAATAAAGACAATAACTTCCTATGCTTAGAATATTATAGAGGGAAAAAAAGAACAGATTTTGTGTCAGGAACAAAGATGAATTTGATTCTGCCACTGATTGCTCTGTGACTTTGAACAAGTCAGTGAAATAGATTAATCTCTTGGAACTTCAATTTTCTAATCACTACAGTGGGGAGAGCACACTGATTTACTGTAAGGAGTAAAACTCCTTGAGTGCATTTCTGTAAATCATAGTCATGCGGTGCGTGTGAATGTAAAGAGTGTAAGACCAATGCCCTGAGAGCTGAGGGCAAACTGGCACTGGAAGGGCTTACTGTCACTTCAGTGACTCCTGTACACCAAGCTCAAAATTCTGCCCTTACTTTTCCTTAGATGTCATCATTAAGAGAAAGGTTTATGAGACTGGAAGACCTGAGCTAAATAAAAGCAATTCATTCAAAAATTTACGTCTACTCTTTCATGTATGTTTTGTAAGATAAACAGCTTAAATTTCCTGTCAAACAAAATTGGTCCTGGGGCAGATGCTGTGGCTTAGAGGGTTAAGCCACTGCCTGTGATGCTGGCATCCCATATGGGTGACAGTGTGAGACCCAGCTGCTCCACTTCCAATCCAGCTCCCTGCTAATGTGCCTGGGAAAGCAGAGGAAGATGGCCTAAACACTTGGGTCCCTGCGCCCACATGAGAGACCCAGAAGCTCTGGGTTCCTGGCTTTGGCCTGGGCATTTAAGGAGTGAATCAGCAGATGGACAATCTCTTTCTCTCTCTCTCTCTCTGCCTTTCAAATAAAATTTTAAATATTTTTAAATAAATATTTATAAAAGAGGGAGTCCTCCCAAATTCTTTCTATGAAGCCAACATCACCTTAATCCCTGAGCCAGAAAAAGATGCAGCATTGAAAGAAAATTACAGACCAATATCCCTGATGAACATAGACACAAAAATCCTCAATAAAATTCTACAAATAGAATGCAACAACACATCAGAAAGATCATCCACCCAGACCAAGTGGGATTCATCCTTGTATGCAGGGATGGTTCAATGTTCACAAATCAATCAATGTGATACACCACATTAACAAACTGCAAAAGAAAAACCACATGATTATCTCAATAGATGCAGAGAAAGCATTCGATAAAATACAACACACTTGAATGATGAAAACTCTAAGCAAATTGGGTAGGAAGGAACATTCGTCAATACAATCAAAGTAATTTATGAAAAACCCATGGCCAGCATCCTATTGAATGAGGAAAAGTTGGAAGCGTTTCCACTGAGATCTGGTACCAGACAGGGATGCCCACTCTTACCACTGCTATTCAATATAGTTCTGGAAGTTTTAGCCAGAGCTATTAGGCAAGAAAAAGAAATTAAAGGGATATAAATTGGGAAGGAAGAAGCCAAACTATCCCTCTTTGCAGATGATATGATTCTTTATTTAGGAGATCCAAAGAACTCTACTAAGAGACTATTAGAACTCATAGAAGAATGCGGCAAAGTAGCAGGATATAAAATCAATGAACAAAAACCAACAGCCTTTGTATACACAAGCAATGCCACAGCTGAGAAAAAACTTCTAAGATCAATCCCATTCACAATAGCCACAAAAACAATCAAATACCTTGGAATAAACTTAACCAAGGATGTTAAAGATCTCTACAATGAGAATTACAAAATCTTAAAGAAAGAAATAGAAGAGGATACCAAAAAATGGAAAAATCTTCCATGCTCATGGATTGGAAGAATCAATATCATCAAAATGTCCATTCTCCCAAAAGTAATTTATAGATTCAATGTGATACCAATCAAAATAACAAAGACATTCTTCTCAGATCTGGAAAAAATGATGCTGAAATTCATATGGAGGCACAGGAGACCTCAAATAGCTAAAGCAATCTTGTATAACAAAAACAAAGCCAGAGGCATCACAATACCAGATTTCAGGACATACTACAGGCAGTTGTAATCAAAACAGCATGGTACTGGTACAGAAACAGATGGATAGACCAATGGAACAGAATAGAGACACCAGAAATCAATCCAAACATCTACAGCCAACTTATATTTGATCAAGGATCTAAAACCAACTCCTGGAGCAAGGACAGTCTATTCAACAAATGGTGCTGGGAAAACTGGATTTCCACATGCAGAAGCATGAAGCAAGACCCCTACCTTTCACCTTACACAAAAATCCATTCAACATGGATTAAAGACCTAAATCTATGACCCGACACCGTCAAATTTTTAGAGAACATTGGAGAAAACCTGCAAGATATAGGCACAGGCAAAGACTTCTTGGAAAAGAACCTGGAGGCACAGGCAGTCAAAGCCAAAATTAATATTTGGGATTGCATCAAATTGAGAAGTTCTGTATTGCAGAAAAAACAGTTAGGAAAGTGAAGAGGAAACTGACAGAATGGGAAAAAATATTTGCAAACTATGCTACAGATAAAGGGTTGATAACCAGAATCTAGAAAGAGATCAAGAAACTCCACAACAACAAAACAAATGACCCACTTAAGAGATGGGTCAAGGACCTCAATAAACATTTTTCAAAAGAGGAAATCCGAATGGCCAACAGACACATGAAAAAATGTTCAAGATCACTAGCATCAGGGAAATGCAAATCAAAACCACAATGAGGTTTCACCTCACCCCGGTTAGAATGGCTCACATACAGAAATCTACCAACAACAGATGCTGGAGAGGATGTGGGGAAAAAGGGGACACTAACCCACTGTTGGTGGGAATGCAAACTGGTAAAGCCACTATGGAAGTCAGTCTGGAGATTCCTCAGAAACCTGAATATAACCCTACCATACAACCCAGCCATCCCACTCCTTGAAATTTACCCAAAGGAAATTAAATTGGCAAATAAAAAAAGCTGTCTGCACCTTAATGTTTATTGCAGCTCAATTCACAGTAGCTAAGACCTGGAATTAACCTAAATGCCCATCAACAGTAGACTGGATAAAGAAATTATGGGATATGTACTCTATAGAATACTATACAGCAGTCAAAAAAAAATAAATCTGGTCATTTGCAACAAGATGGAGGAATCTGGAAAACATCATGCTGAGTGAAATAAGCCAGCCCAAAGGGACAAATATCATATGTTCTCGCTGATAGGTGACAACTAACCAAGCACCAAAAGGAAACCTGTTGAAGTGAAATGGACACTATGAGAAACAGTGACTTGATCAGCCCTTGCCCTGAATGTTGATGAACAATTTAATACTTTATCCTTTTTAGTATTTTTTTTTGTTCTACTTAATACTATTGGTTGAACTCTGTAATTAACACACAATTATTCTTAGGTGTTTAAATTTAACTGAAAAGTGATCCCTGTTAAATATAAGAGTGGGAATAAGAGAGGGAGGAGATGTACAGTTCAGCACATGCTCAATTGGACTTTCCCCAAATGGCAGAGTTCAAAATGTGCCAGTGGATTCCAATTCAATGCCATCTCACTAGTTCAAGTGATCAATTTCTGTTCACAATTGATCATAATGATAGGTCTAAGAGTCAAAGGGATCACATAAACAAGACTAGTGTCTGCTTAAACTGACAGAATTAAAAAGGTAGAGAATGATCCAACATGGGAAGCGGGATACACAGCAGACTCATAGAATGGCAGATATCCTAAACAGCACTCTGGCCTCAGAATCAGCCCTTAAGGCATTTGGAACTGGCTGAAGAGCCCATGAGAGTATTTTAGGCATGGAAAGCCAAGACACATTGGCAAAAAAAAAAAAAAACCAAAAAAACAAAAAACAAAAACAAAAAAAAACCAACCTAAATGAAAGATCTCTGTGAGTGCGATCCCAGTGGAAGAATGGGCCATCAAAGAAGGAGGTACCTTTCTCTGAAGGGAGGAAAGAACTTCCACTTTGACTATGACCCTATCAGAATAAGATCAGAGTTGGCGAACTCAAAATGCTTCCATAGCCTTGGCAACTTATGGCAAGAGCCTCGGGTGATTACTGACGCCATAAACAAGAGTGTCAATTGTTAAATCAACAACAGGAGTCACTGTGCACTTACTCCCCATGTAGGATCTCTGTCCTTAATGTGTTGTGCAATGTGATTTAATGCTATAACCAGTACTCAAACAGTATTTTACACTTTGTGTTTCTGTGTGGGTGCAAACTACTGAAATCTTTACTTAGTATATACTAAATTGATCTTCTGTATATAAAGATAATTGAAAATGAATCTTGATGTGAATGGTGTGGGATAGGGAGCGGGAGATGGGATGGTTGCAGGTGGGAAGGAGGTTATGGGGGGAAAACCATGTAATCCAACAGCTGTACTTTGGAAATTTATATTTATTAAATAAAAGTTAAAAAATATTTTTAAATAAAAGCAAAATAAGGGGCCGGCATGGTGGCACAGTGGGTTAATGACCTGGCCTGAAGCTCTGGCATCCCATACGGGCACCGATTTGAGACTCGGCTGCTCCACTTTCAATCCAGCTCTCTTCTATGGCCTGAGAAAGCAGTAGAAGACGGCTCAAGTTTTTGGGCCCCCGCACCAGCGTGGGAGATCTGGAAGAAGCTTCTGGCTCCTGGCTCCGGATCGGCGCAGCTCTGGCCATTGTGGCCACTTGGGGAGTGAACCATTGGATGGAAGACCTCTCTCTCTCTGTCTCTCTCTCTCTCTCTCTCTCTCTGCCTCTCCTCTCTGTGTAACTCTGACTTGCAAATAATTAAATAAATCTTTAAAAAATAAATAAAAGCAAAATAAAATAGGTCCTTTGAGAAGATATGATACATTTTCCAAGGGGCTCTTCGTACTCTGCAAAGCACACCCCAAGACATCTCTGCACCCTGAGGTGTAGCTCCTTCCCTTCCTCATCTGTGTTTATGAATCTGACTCCCTTTCAGTCGGCCAAGGGCAATGGAGGCCATCGCCCATCCCTTCACCCCAGATTTGGGGATCTGAATCCAGTCATCTGTGTTTCTTTTGAAAGCTATCAGAAGCTGTTTTCCAATCTGACTACTGGTCTACCTCCTCCTAACAGGCACTTTGGTTTATTTCTTATTTTATCCCTAGAACCTAGTAGAGTGCTTGGCACTGCATTGTAATCACACTGTAAATATTTTCTGAATGAACCAATCAACTTCCTTTACTGGATAGCTGAAAATTAATGCTCTAGTTACTATTGACTTCCACTAAAAATTTTAAAATGAGAGCTCTCAAAACTTAAATGGCAAGGCTCAAATTTTAAGTCCAATTCTGGCCTTCAGCTCTTCCACCCACTACACAAACACCTTCCGTCATGCTCAGGAATAGCCTGCCTCTCAACATAAATATTCATTTCACATAGGCAGGCCTGCCTGGGCATATAGACATTACTGATGATTTATCCTGATCAGCTCATCCCTATCGTTCACAACCATAAATATAAGAAGCCTTACTCTAGTCTTTGTCCCACATTCCACAATGTCTGTGTCACACACGTTTCCATTTGAAACCAGTTAGGCTTCTGTGCCAGAAGATTTCCTGGGGATGGGGGCGGGGAGGAGGGGAAGGAGGGAGAACGAGAATCAGAGTGACCATCTGTTGACAATGCTCTTGTGCAGAGCCAGTTTTGAAGGTTAATGACATGTCACACATCCTCCAGTGTCTGGTAACAAAAATAGGCTGATCTCCCAGAATTCATTACAGCAGTTGATGCCCCGTGGACGACGCAGCATGTCAGCCAGCAGTCCAGCAGGGTCCAGGAAGGCCCTTCTTGCCAAGAGCTGGATGAAATGTAACAGTGATCCAGGAAAAACAACTTTTACCAAGACCCAAATGTGGAAATGATCATTTTTCCCCGAGGTCAGTAGAGGGGCTGTAAACGCTGATCCTTCAAAATGACCCAGCATCATGGCTGGGATTAGGGGTCTCGGTTTTGGTTTTGCTTTTTAAGGAGCTTTTGTTTTATCAGCAGTTCTTCAATACACATCTACTCCTTTGTCTATTTTCAGAAAAATAAGCATCGTAAGCTTGTTATGAAAACAGTTCTCAGGGTTCACCAAGGGTCCACACATGATTTCTCTGGACGGGTGCGTTATTGGCATGGCCGCTGATCCAAGGTAAATAGGGTCTCAGCTTTATTGACAGCCTCCCGTTTAATGACTCACTCTGCTGCCTCATCAAGAGTTCACTGTTGAAAGGCTGCACCTTCTCAAATGTAATTGCATACCTTCCGCACATCTGGGCTCTCTTTAATTTTCAAAGTCCCGCTGAGCAACCTTTGAAAATCTGAGCCCTTTACCTCCTGGGGTTCTAGAGACATTTTAACAGGGGCCAGCTCTGCCTGTTCTTCTGTTAACCTAGGAACAAACTGTTGGGTCCCAGCATGAAGTAGAGTGGCTTGAACAGAGACTTGTACAAAGGTACAGAGCAGGGAATTTGGGAAGGCTCCAAATGCCTCCAGACCACGTTGTTACAGTGTGACATTATTACTTTGTTTAACGTGAAGTTTCTGGACTTCACCTGTGTCTAATTTGGAGGTAAGTATAACATAAAAATAAAAAAGTAAATGCTTGTTTATTTGCCAGCTTGGAGTGTTCCACCCTCTGGTTTTCAAGATCAGGTACACAAGTAAACCTCTGGTGGTAGAAGGTGCTGAAGTGATCACTCTCTAGAAGTAAGGAGATTTGGGTTTATTTTCATGCTGGCTTGTGTGACTTGATGTAAATCTTTTAACCTCAAATTGTCAATCCAAAGATTAAGTTCAACTTCTGCCCAGAGCAACAATCCCAGTAGAACTTCCAGCAATAAATGAAATGTTCTGTTTGTGCCCTTCAGTGTGATATAGCTAGCCACATGGAGCACTATGGAGCACTTGAAATGTGGGCATGATGACTGAGGAACTGGATTACAAGTTTGATTTAATTTTAACGCATTTAAATTTAAAACAACCATGTGGTAAATACCCAATTTGTATATTTAACTACTTCAAATATTTCTTCTTAAAAGTTATGCTTTAATGATTTCTAAACTTAGTGAAATTTCCACATTCTTGTTATTTTGCCTACCAAGTGATGTAACTGACCTCATTAAATATTTGGTAAATGTAAATACCTCTAATTGTTATCTGTGCAATAACCATTCTGCCAAAAAAAAAAGGGGGATTGGTACTTGAACAGTATGAGAGTACTTCAAAAAGCTCATGAAAAAATACATAAAATATTTATTTGGGGCAAAAATGTTCTTAAAAATAGTTTTTTCATAATATGCATTTTTCTGAGAGCTTTTTGAAGACCCTTCGTAGGTGTAGATTCCAAAAAATTTTGAACGAAGATAAATGTACCTTAAAATTTTATTTTCTATAAAATGGAAAATATGAAGCATTATTAACAAAATGTGTATTATACATTACTGTGCACCTTTGCCAATTGCCAGCTGATGTGTGTAGACAAAAAGCTCTTCTACTGCATATCTTGCATATCTTGCAGGGACTCTGGGTAGTTACCATCTTTCACTGATATTTAAATAAACTGACTTTAAATTCCTTTTATTTTTTACCACGCTTGTCTGAGATTTTTATCTGGATGTTCCTACAACACACAGAGCAACATGATTTCTATTCATTATGTAATGCCTTGTCACCGCTGAGTACCTTTCTGCTGCTTCTAAGGATTCACTCCATGCCAACACAGAACATTTAACATTGACCCAAAACAGCCCCAAAGAGTGACTTGTTTTAACCGAGGCTCCTACTTTGGTGCGGGCCTGCGTTTGCCCCTCTCCACCTGGTCTAACTCTTTTTAGTCTGGATCTCCTCTCACTGAGCTTCAGATTCCTCAAGCGCCTCCTGCGCCACGTGCTCACCACTGTTCCTTTTGACTTTACAGCACTGTGCTGACTTCTTCAGTCCATGCTGGTCTCCTGCCTCCTGGCACCACATTTATTTAATTCTGTACCCACAGTGATTATTCTCTTCCATGTGGACCTGAGATCATCTCCTGCGCACTGTCCCAGTGTAGCCTAAATTAGCACAGCCTAAAGAATATACTTCTAGCAGCCCCTCCCAGCCCATCAACATCTAGGTCCTAGATAGCAATAGGATTGTTTTCAAATTAATTAATTAACTCATATTTTTTATTGACTTCAGAAGTAGAGGCACAGAGGAAGAGAGACAGACAACTAGGCAGGAATCTCCCACCCACTGAAACACTCCCCCAAATTCCTGCAACAGCCAGGACAGGGCCAAATGCACACCAGGAATTCAATCTGGGTCTCACAGGTGTGGTGGAGACCCAGCTACTTGAGCCATCACCTGCTGCCTCCCAGGGTGCACTTTAGCAGGAAGTTAAAACTAGGAATGGAGCCAGGAGTCAAAGCCAGATACTCTCATAACAGGATGTGGTGTCCAAAGCAGGATTTTAACTTCCATGCAGAACACCTGCCCAGCAATGGGTTTTGAGGGGTGTGTGTGTTGAGGGGAGTTGGGGACTCTCTCACCAATTATTGTGAAACAAAATATTTCCTGTTTCATCTTATTTTTTAAGTGATTCAAAGTCTTCTATGCAGGATGCATGGTTCACAGTTTGAAAAAAAATTATTTCTTTCTTAATAGCTTTATTATATTATGACTAACATTCAATAAATTATGCATACTCAAAAATATAATTTAATTTTTAACATATTGATGCATATATACTTATGAGACCATCAACACTGTTAATATATCTATCACTTCAAAATTTTCCTAGGGCTGGTGCTGTGGCACAGCAGGTTAATGCCCTGGCCTGAACCGCCAGCATCCCATATGGGCGCTGGTTCAGGACCCAGCTGCTCCACTTGCGATCCAGCTCTCTGCTATGGCCTGGGAAAGCAGTGGAAGATGGCCCAAGTCCTTTCAGAGACCCGGGAGAAGCTCCTGGCTCCTGGCTTCCAATCAGCCCAGCTCTGGCCATTGCGACCATTTGGGGGAGTGAACCAGCAGATGGAAGACCTCTCTCTCTCTCTCTGCCTCTCCTTCTCTCTGTGTAACTCTGACTTTCCATTAAATAAATAAATCTTTTTTAAAAAGTTTCCTGTGCTTGATTTTAATCTCTCAATACCTGCCTTACTGGCTACCCCCGCTTCTGCCCTGGATCCAAGCAATGACTGATCTGCTTCCTGTCACCGTGGGTATCTTGCCTCAACTGACATTATAAGCGATTGGAACTATACAAGATGCATTCTTTTTGTCTAGTTTCTTTTACTTGCCATAAGTATTTTGAGATTCATCCATGTTACTGTATATATCAATAGTTCCTCTGTTTTAATGCTCTATAGTGGTCACTGTATGAATATAGCCTACAAGTGGATAATACTCAACCACACAGACAATTTTGAATCATACTTTTGAGATTCATTAGGTAACTCCAGAGCAGCATCTGGTCTGGAGATAATTATTCAGCACTACTGAGGCAATATCTTTTACAGTACTGTACCCAGTACTTATGAATTACAAGTTTTCCCACATGCATAGTTGGTATAGACACTAACAAGCCTTGGGTGAGCTCCTATACTTTGCCTTCTAATATTTCTTTATAATTCTCTCCATAGGAGAGAGCAATTTTCAGTTTTCTCACTCATATGACTCAACATTGTTTTTAAAATTGAAGGAGACTCTCAGCAGGTCTCTAGACTTCTCTCCCTGTGGCTCTCCCCTCCTCAAAAGTGTTCTGAAAACTCTGCCTTTGTCTTTCCAGACTCTCAATTCTATCTTCTCAACTACCTGGGTTCCTCCTGCCTGCACAGCAACATGGAAACTTATTCCAGTGATAAGATAGGGCGCTCTTGTCTTATTTGCACCCCAACTCTCAGATGTCAGTATCCTTCATTACCTGACTTCCAATGTCTTTTTTAAATCAATTAATTTACTTAAGAGGCACATAGAGAGAGAGAAATGGAGTGGGGACTTTGTGAGCAGAGCATTCCATCTAACTAGTTCAGTCCCCAAATACCCACAATGGCCAGGACAGGGCCAGACTGAAGTCAGGACACAGGAACTCAATCCAATTCTCCCATATAAATGGCAGGATCCCAATGGCTTGAGCTATCACTGTTGCCTCCTGGAGGCTGCATTGGCAGGTAGCTAGAATAGAGAGCTGGAGCCAGGAATTGAATCTAAGCACTCTGAGGTGGGACACAAGCATCTTAACCACTAGGTTAAAAGGCAGCTCTTCCATTGGCTTAATAGCCTTTTTTCCATGCTATGTCTTTCTTGCTTCCTTTTTTTCCATCAATATCACTGAAGTATAAATTTGCTCTCAGTTACTCCATCTTGGCCAAAAGCAGACATCAATCATTCCTTTTTAAAAGGTTTTTTATTTCTATGCCACACCCCCCTCTAATCTAAAGAGAAAGAATAAATGTTAATAACCAATCCTTTAGGAAACTTTATGAGGTAGATTAGATCCACCCAAGCTGCCCAGATGATACAAAGTCAGTTGGGAAATGGGGGAAATGTGTTAGCCCTTACTCACTGGTTAGGCCCAGAAATTCAGAATTTCTGGAACAGGGTCATATGGAGAAAGGCAATAAGAGAAAAGATGCATCTGAGGAAACTGATGATGACATGAGGTCTTGAGTTCAAGAGACAGTCAAAGGAAAATGCAAAAAGGAGGTCACATTTCACTCTCACACAGAGCTCCCTCTTTCCTCATCACTCTCTGGTCCCCACTTCCTTCTATGCACTGAGCACTCTGACCTGAATAAGCTTTGGTTCTCATCTCTCACTAACCATGTGCCCTCTTCCCTACTCAGTCTTCAGAATTTACCTAAAGCATCACTTCCTCCAATGTCTTACCTAATCCAATTCTCCCCAACATACACATCATTTCTGTTCCCCTTCTGAACTAGTAGATCTTAAAAGAATCACGTCTTGACCATCATTATACACCCACCTTCTAGCAAGGAGTTTACAGTGGTATACCACTATTAGTGAGATGAATGTGTTTGGTTGTGGCCATGTGATTAAGAGTACCAAATCCGTGTGATTCCATGGAAAGAATACATGTATTGGAGAAAAACATATCTGAGCTTAAATCACACCTCTATCACATATTATCTATGATATGGATAATAAATTACATAAACTAATTTGAATCTAGGTCATACATCTGCAAGTGAGAAGAGTGATATATAGAGATACAGGTGGGAGAGCGGCAAGATGGCAGAATAGGAAGTGAGCACATTGATAGTTCGGAAACACACAGGTTAATAACAGTGGAGATACTGCAGGGTCAAGGAAGAGTAGGGGAAGAAACAACAGAGGAAACTCTTCTGGAACTGGTGATTCACAGTGGACCTGCGTGGAGAGCGTGGGAGCCCAGGTTCGGGACACCAGCAGCAGAATCAACGCACCAGCGCTGGAACGCAAGGTGAGCCGAACCTCAATAGCCCGAGACACCAGCGGGCAAGCAGAAAGAGGAGACTAGAGGGAATGAGGCTTGAAACTCCGTGGGGAAAAGTTCACCAGGCTAACTAGAAGAGAGAGAGGAAAAAAAAAAGTGACCGATAAGGACACGAGTTTCTCTCTCTCCGCTCACCCCTCAAAGGCTAACAAGACAAAGAGCAGTCGCAATTTTGGACATACGTCATAAGCAGGGCGACCTCAGGTCTGCACCGGCCCTGAGCCTAGCAGAAAAACCTGACTCTGGGGGAGGGGTGAAATAACAGGAGATTAGGATCTAACTTGGCAACCCAGTGGGAGACTGCAGGAGAATTGGAGCCCACCCTGAGGGCAGCAGAGATTCCCTGTGTGGTTCTTGGGAAAGAGCTTCCAATCTCTGGCTCCTGTGGGTATATCATTCGCCTGCTAACTACCTCCAATTACGTTCAGCTGTGCGGAATTACTTCCCTTTTGAATCAAAAAAAAAAAAAAAAAAAAGAAAGAAAGAAAGAAAGAGAGATTTACCATGCCTAACCTGGGAGTGTCCTCTTTGACACACCCTCAACCCTGAGGAACCAAACACAGCTCTCAGGCCACACTCATCTCAAGCCTCTAAGGCTCCACCAAAAGCAGACAGTCCAATTAATATAGAGCCATAGTGTAACAAGAAAAAACACCACAGTGAAGAAACCAAATATCTCCAACATGCCAAACAACAAACGCAAAAACCGAGGAAACAAGAACAAGGAAGACACTATGACGCCCCCAAATGAAAAAGACACCCCAATTCAAGATTATGAAAATGATGAGATAGAAGAAATGCAAGAAGCGGATCTCAAAAAATTGATAAGAACATTAAGAAGTTCTCAAAAACAAATTCTTGAACTACAGAAATCCTTAATGGACAAGATAGAAAATCTCTCTCGTGAAAATGAAATATTAAGGAGGAATCAAAATGAAATGAAACAACTAGTAGAACAAGAAACTGTCATAGTGACAAGAAATCATAATGAAATGAAGAATTCAATAGATCAAATGACAAACACATTAGAGAGCCTTAAAAACAGAATGGGCAAAGCAGAAGAGAGAATATCAGACTTAGAAGAAAGAGAACAGGAAAGGAAACAGGCAAACCAAAGAAAAGAAGAGGAAATTAGAAATCTAAAACATATTGTCGGGAATCTACAGGATACTATTAAAAAACGTAACATCCGGATTCTAGGAGTTCTTGAAGGCATGGAGAAGGAGAAAGGATTAGAAGGCATTTTCAGTGACATACTAGCAGAAAATTTCCCAGGTTTGGAGAAGGACAGAGGCATCTTAGTACAGGAAGCTTATAGAACCCCTAATAAACATGACCAAAAGAGATCCTCACCATGACATGTTGTAATCAAACTCACCACAGTGAAACATAAAGAAAAGATTCTAAAAGGTGCAAGAGAGAAATGTCAGATTACTCTCAGAGGATCTCCAATTAGACTCACAGCAGACTTCTCATCAGAAACCCTACAAGCTAGAAGGGAATGGCAAGACATAGCCCAGGTACTAAGAGAGAAAAACTGTCAGCCCAGAATATTATATCCTGCAAAGCTCTCATTTGTGAATGAAGGTGAAATTAAGACTTTTCATAGCAAACAGAAACTGAAAGAATTTGTCGCCACTCGTCCTGCCCTGCAAAAGATGCTTAAAGATGTGTTACACACAGAAACACAGAAACATGGTCATCAATATGAAAGAAGGTAAAGGAAGGAAACCTCACAGCAAAAGATCACAGGAAGCTCAATGTCTCTTTGACATAGAATTAAACTCTGATGCTCTGTTACAGCAATGTGTTAAAGTAATCTATTATGTTCTCTTGATGTCTGTTAAATTCTAATTGTTCAAAAACAGCTGAATTTTTATTAAGAGCTATGGGTTATTTAAATATGTGCTTTTTTCAAAGATTTGAATAATCACCTTGTAACAATGATCAAATTTGGTCTATGTTATGTCATGATTTTAAGGAATCTTATTTCAACCAGATATTTTGGATTTTGAGCCTTCTTGGCATTCTTGACAGGCATTCAAAAAATCAAAGTTCCAAACAATCTGGACTCTAAAATTTCCAGTAAATCTTGGACTTTGGTTTTTCCAGTTTGGGCCCAAATGAAAAAATTGAAGTACCTATGTCTCTCATCTTATAGAGACACCAACTAATCAGTCTATTTGGAGTATATTAGAAGGACTGTCAAGATGTGACATGGTACCAAATTTTAAGTTTCTATAATGAAAAATGCTATTAATACAAATGATTGAGAATTAAAAAGTCTAATGATCTTGTGTTACTAGACATGATAGTTATCTTAATGAGAAAGCCCCAGAGGCTTAAAGGGTTAAATACTTGTAAAATCCTACAGGTGCTTTCAAAAATACTGTGAAGTAAGCAAGTGCCTCTTGTTGGTTGATGAGTTTATAATTTTAAACATGGCGACTTAAAGTCTTTTGTAATCCATAGTTATATATGATGTGCTGCTCATAAAACTAAAGCGTTGTTGGTTCTGTGTTTAGCTGTCCTCCTTTAGGTTCCTATGGACTTTTTCCAGCCACTTTTATTGTATTCAGTACTTTGGGATGGCTCTGTAAACAGATGAAGCCAATAATGTATTGACAGTACCAACTGAGAGAAAGTATGGTTAACTGAGGTTACTAAAAACAAAAAGCAATTCAAATCAATTGGCAATCTACAAAAAGAGTTAAAGATTTTAAAAGCTATTATTAAAATTGCTATATTGGACTATTATGCTATGTTATATGTGTGTATATATTGTATGTCCACATGGGAAAATTTTATTAAGAGTTTTATTTTAATTGGCTTATAGATAAGATTGTCCATAAATTTAAGTTGCTAAAATCAATCAAAGATACATTTTAATTTGTGTGACCTGAATCTGTGTATCATATGTTTTAAACGTGTTGGTAGAAAGAAACTAAAAACATTTTAGATGGTTGTGCTTAAGTTTACTGGTTAAACAAACTACACCATGTTAGATATTTAAGAGGTGTTTTCAAATACATGATTCTTAAAATTTATAGAAGGCATTGGACCTCCTGGTAAATGTTTTCTTAAGTTGCTATCTAATGGTTGAAACTGTTTGCTAAGTATTCATGTGATATTGCTATTGTCAGCAAGCGATCTAGGACTTGCTCCCTCATTTCTCTATTCTAAGCCCAACTTGTTCTTTCATTTCTCTATTCTCAAGGTAGGAAACTAATTCTATTATGAAGGAATCTGTAGGACGCACAATTTAATCTTTAGACCTTATAAAAGAGATGGCTAACAATTTTCTGTAATAGCATAGCCAAAATAAGAACTTAAATAATAATCTCATAGCTAGATTTACTTCGCCATCAGTGAAGTATAGAGTAAGTAGAAAAAAAACCTCCCTTTCAGACCAAAGGGAAAGAAAGTTTTAAAGTGAGAATATAATTTTCCTCATGGGCATTGTCTACCTTAGAAAAACTACTACAGAACATGCCTGTGACTATAGACTTGTAGTTCAAGCCGCCGAAGATTAGAGATGGGACTTGGGCACTCCCTTGACTTGCATCCTCTGGTCTGCTTTAACACAAACCAGGAGGAAAAGAAAGCTAGGCATCAGAAGCAATGGGTGGCAGGCCTATAAATGGCTGATCTGTACAGTAATCTGCCCTCATGGAGACCCAACAGGCCAGTCCACTGCAGTGGCTTTCAATGTGGTAAGCCTGGGCTTCAGTAGAAATCAGCTTGTGAAGAGCACTGGCAGCTCTGCCAAGAGTTGGATCACTGAAAATGGACCTGCCCTGGAGTCGAAGGATGCCCAGGTCAGAGCCACAGATCTTATTGGCTCTAAGCTGAAAAGCCCTTCACTCAGCCCAACTTCCAAAGTGACCACTGCAGCTGAGGGGACAGCCAAATAGGGTCAGCAACATTGAAGGCAGAACTGTAAATTTCCTGTTAGAGATGCCCCCTGCCTTTACCTGGCCAGCTCTCCTCCCAGGCCAGCCAAGTAATGAAAGTCAACAGAGTGCCTTCCCCTAGGAGGTTCACACCTCCCTTAGGATATACCCCACGTGAAGAGATAGATA
Source organism: Lepus europaeus (assembly GCF_033115175.1). Lineage (NCBI taxonomy): Eukaryota > Metazoa > Chordata > Mammalia > Lagomorpha > Leporidae > Lepus > Lepus europaeus. Next base: position 45,290,119 of record NC_084836.1, on the reverse strand, counting down.
GGGTCTGGGCCTCTTAACTTATAAGGCCTAAAGCCCAACAGATTATTATCAAGCCCCTTCTATTAGGTTCTACTTGCCTCTCAATCAGAAAACTTAATTGTAGCTTAGACAGCACCTTTCTTAGCTCCTCTAATAATGACTCTGTCCTTTGTTCTAGACCCTGTCTAGTGCACTTGGGCCTCATTTCTTTGTAATCATAACCTCTACTCTACCACCAATGGCTCTACTCCCAACCTGTGTGTACTGATGGTCCTCTTCCCCACTTAATGCTGTATAATTGTTCAGACCTGGTTAATGCCTCTCTTAGGATCACTGGTTACTATCCTCACCCTGTCTTTTATGACCTTGTCTATATATGATCAGAGTCGGCAAACATGGAAGGCTTCCATAGCCTTGGCAACTCATGACGACAGCCTAGGGTGGTTACTGGCGCCATAAACTAGAGTGTCAATTTGTTGGGTCAACAACAGGAGTCACTGTGCACTTGCTCCTCATGTGGGATCTCTGTCCATAATGTGCTGTACATTTTGATTTAATGCTATAACTAGTTCTCAAACAGTATGTTTTACTTTGTGTTTCTATGTGGGTGCAAACTGTTGAAATCTTTATACTAACTTGATCTTCTGTATATAAAGAGAATTGCAAATGAATCTTGATGTGAATGGAAGGGGAGAGGGAGCGGGAGAGGGGAGGGTTGTGGGTGGGAGGGAAGTTATGGGAGGGGGAAGCCATTGTAATCCATAAACTGTACACTGGAAATTTATATTCATTAAATAAAAGTTAAAAAAAATCCTAAAAAAAAAAAGAGATAGAGGTGGACATTTATCCTAGTAGTTAAGATGCTGATTAAAATGTTCATGTCCTACTTCAGTATATATAAGTCCTATTTCTAGCTCTGGCTCTTGACTCCAACTTCTTGCTAATGAATACCCTAGGAAACAGCAGTGATGGCTCAAGTGGTTGAATACCTGCCACCCACATGGGAGACCTTGATTGGTTCTTGGATTCAGCCCCACTTGGGGGTTGTCAGTGGTGTTTGGAAAGTGAATCAGCAGAAGGGAGCTTTCTTGCTTCTCTGTCTCTGTCTTTATCTCTCTCTGTCCCCCATCTCCTCTAAAATAAATAATAAAACAAACATCTATAGAAATGTTGTGAGGAACTCAATAACATGTACAATTTACCTAGTGTCACATGAAAAGGTAGCTTTTATTATTACTGAATTGATAATCACATTAAGGATTTATTTCTATACCAATCAGATCAAAATTGACGGTAATCCATAGTCAATGCATTGCATATACCTGAAAAACTTTGATATCTCTCTTAAGTTTCTAAGCATAGCTACCCACACCTGAAAGAGATGCTCAGGATCCTAGTTATTATAACACTACTGGACATAAAATAAACATGAAAGTCTTTCTGATGTCAGGGACAATTACTCATCAGTTGATACATCTTGAAGTTGGTGCCAGATATGCTTAAAGTAATGTAGTCAATGTAACATGGTTTTAAATTTAATAATCAAAAGATTTGTTGAACATGGAACCAAATGGTATATATGCAATCTTTTATTTAATCCTCAAAACCAGCCTACAAGGTGCTCATGCACTGTGCAGGCTTAGAGAGGTTAAAGAAGTTTCCAAGGTCACCCACTGATGGCATAGGACACAGCATTTTAATTTTCAGAAGATACTTTCGATGGCAGAATTACTTTGCTACTTATCTTTTTATGGTAAGATATCTCATGTTAATATCTTCTGAGTAACTTGAATCTGTGAAGTTTGTCATGTAAATGTCCCTCTCTAACTTGATAATTTGATGACTGGAATCACTGAAAAGGTGAGTCACTGTGGTCTTTTGACTTCAAACTTTCCACTAGGGCTGGTATGTCTATGGTTTAGGATTTGCTGTGGGTGACAGCACAGGAAAACAAGGTCATTAACTGCTGTTTCTCCAGCCTATACCCACAGACTAGGAGACTTTAAAATGGCATGGGTGGCATTTTAACTGGAGTGCAGGAATTGGAGATGGTTGCAGACTTCTCTTAAAATGGAAGCAAGAGAATGTCAATTTGAAATCATTTCCATTGTATAGCTATCCTTGTTCTTTGTACAAAAACTGTTGGCACTTCCATACCAACTATTATTCTGACTTCACAATTCTCTACTAGGGAAGAATGAACTATTCTTAATCCATAGTTCTATAATTCATTACTTTATTTTAAGTGTATTTACTTATTTATTTGACCATTTATTTACTCATTTATGTATTTTAAAAAGTCATTCACTTGGAGAGGCACCAAGATGGCAGAATAGGGAGGGAGCTTACTGCTCAGGTCTAGGGGAAGATAGTTTAAAAAAAAAAAGAAAAAAAAATGGAGAGAGTGCAATCTCAGGGAAGAGTTAGGGAGAAAACAGCAGAGGAAACTCCATGCAAATTAGAGGGACACTGTGGATCTACGTGGTGGGTTTGGACATGCACAACTCAGGACCGCAGTCAGTACAAGTTTTGGAGAGTGAGGTGATACCAAACTGCAGCAGCTCAAGCCACTGGTGATAGAGCTGCAGGAAAAGCCTGGCATGAGTCTGGCTTGGAGCCCTGAAGCAGGACAGTGTACCTGCCAACATAGAATGAAAAAGGGGGAGGAGGGCAAGTTTCTCTTACCCTGACCAGCCAGCACCAGTGTCCAGTAATGGGTGGACAATAATGGGTGGGCGCCATTCTGGACACATGGAACAGCTGCACTAGTTTATGTCCACACACCCAGAAACCAGCCACAAGGAGAATCCGAGTCTGTCTGGGAGAATTACAGGGGGTTGGGTGCTCACGACTGGGGGAGCTTTGTGTGCTGGGACTGTAAAAACATTGTGGCTGCATGGGAAGGCACAGGGTGCTGCTGGGCCTTTGGGTAGTACTGTTGGAGCTATACGTGCTCAGAGCTTCCTGATTCCCTGATGAAGGTAATTGTTTCAGGATCCATGCTCACATCAAGGACTGCATGGATCCTTTGTGTGTTTCTTATGGCAGCGTGAATGAATACTGTATCCACTGGGGCTAGTGCTCACACACTTGTCTCTTTTGAGGAGAGGAGGTAAGTGTGAAACTACACCAACAGAGCTGAACAAACCTCTCCTCTGATTAAAAAAAAAAAAAAGGAGATTTTTTTTTTTTATTTGACAGGTAGAGTTACAGACAGTGAGAGAGAGAGAGACAGAGAGAAAGGTCTTCCTTCCATTCGTTCACTCCCTAAATGGCCACCACGGCCAGTGCTGTGCTGATCTGAAGCCAGGAGCCAGGTGCTTCCTCCTGGTCTCCCATGCGGGTGCAGGGGCCCAAGCACTTGGGCCATCCTCCACTGCCTTCCTGGGCCACAGCAGAGAGCTGGACTTGAAGGGGTGCAACCAGGACTAGAACCCAATGCCCATATGGAATGCCGGCACTGCAGGCAGAGGATTAACCAAGTGAGTCACAGTGCTGGCCCCAAAAAGGAGATTTACCATGCCCAACTTGGGTGTCACCTTGGACACTTCCCTCACCTTGGAGCACTGAATAGCACTCCATGGCCACACCCAGCACATGTATCAGGATATTCACTGAAGAACAGACACTCCACTAAGCCACAGAGGCATAGTCCAAAGATAAAAGCTATCACAGGGAAAAACAAAACCAACAAGTATCTTCACATATACCTAAAAATAAACATAGCAATTCAAGAAACAAGAATAAGGAAGACAACATGATGCCCCAAAGGAACACAACAACACTTCAATACTAGAATGTGAAAATGAAGACATTGAGGAAATGCAAGAAATGGAATTCAAAAAATTGATCACATGATTACTTAGAAGTATTCAGAAGCAAATCCAAGAACTAATGGAATTAGTATATGACATGAATGAAAATTTTTCTCATGAAATTGAGATTTTAAAGAGAAATCAAAACTAAATATCAGAAATGAAGACTGAAGTAGGACAAATAAAAAATGTGGTGCAAGGCCTTAACAACAGACACCCAACTTGGGTGTCACCTTGGACACTTCCCTCACCTTGGAGCACTGAATAGCACTCCATGGCCACACCCAGCACTTGTCTCAGGATACTCACTGAAGAACAGACACTCCAGTGAGGCAGAAGAAAGTGAGGCAGAAGAGGTGCAACCATGAGGCAGAAGAAAGAATATCTGAGTTAGGAGAAAAATCTCTGGAAACTACAGTCAGACCAAAAGGGAAAAAAAGAAGATGAATGTAGACCCAACATATGGGTCTTAGGAATTCCTGAAGGCATGGAAAGAGAGAATGTATTAGAAGGCCTTTTTAGTGAAATAATTACAGAAAACCTCCCCAATTTGGAGAAAGAAAGGAATGTCCAAGTACAGGAAGCACACAGAACTCCTAATGGACATGACCAGAAAAGATCTTCACCATGACACATTGTAGTCAAAAACTCTGCACAGTAAAACATAGAGAAAATATTCTAAAATGTGCATGAGAGAAACGCCAGATTATGTTCAGAGGATCACCAGTTAGACTCACAGCTGATTTCTCATCAGAAACCCTACAGGCTAGGAGAGAATGGCAAGACATATTCCAAGTCTTAAGAGAAAAAAACTGTCAACCCGGAATACTGTGCTCTGCAAAGCTCTCATTTATGAATGAAGGTGAAATAAAGACCTTCCATAGCAAGCAGAAATTGAAAGAATTTGTCACCAGTTGTCCACCTTTACAAAAGATGCTTGAGGATTTGCTGCACACAGAAACACAGAAACATAGTCATCACTATGAAAGAAGGTAAAGACAGAAAATCTCCCAGGAAAAGTACAAAGGAAATCCAGAGTGAACAATAAAAATATTTATGGAAAAATGGCAGGGCAAAGTCATTACTTATCAGTAGTCACCTTGAATGTAAATGGCCTCAACTGTTCAGTTAAAAGACACAGACCAGATGAATGGGAAAAAAAGGACCCATCTATTTGCTGCCTACAAGAAACACATCTCACCAACAAAAATACATGCAGACTGAAGATGAAAGGATGGAAAAAGATACTTCATGCTAACAGAAATCAAAAGAGCTGCTGTAGCCATCCTAATATCAAACAAAATAGACTTTCACACAAAAACTGTTAAAAGAGATGAAGAGGAGCACTATACAATGACTAAGGGATCAATTAAACAGGAAGATGTGACCATAATAAATTTATATGCACCTAATTACAGGACACCTGGCTATTTAAAAGAAATGTTACTGTATCTAAAGGGAGACATATACTTCAATACAATAATAATGGGGGACTTCAATACCCCACTTTCAGCAATGGACAGATCATCCAGACAGAAAATCAGCAAGGAAATAGCAGAGTTAATTGACACTATAGACCAAATGGACCTAATGAATATTTACAAAACTTTTTATCCTACAGTTGCAAAATACACATTCTTCTCACCAGTACATGAAATCCATAGAAGAAATCAAAAGAGAAATCAAAAATAGATATAGTTTGTAAATGGAATTAAAGAAGAGATAAAAGAATTTAATATATTGAGTACTTATATTGTTTCAATCCATGTGTTAGGCATTTGCATGCAACGAGAGCATTGAATCTAAGTTAACACACGCCTTCATTCATTGGTTCATTCAGTAAATATTTTTTCAGCATCAGCTATGTGCTAATCACTTGCTTGAAGTGTGAAAAAAAAAATGACGATCTGGACAAAAGGTTTTTCTTTTGTGATCCCATTGCAGGAGACACAACAATGAATAAAATGAGTCAAGTTCTTCCTGATATACATATCCTTGCTGCTATACTGGCTGCACAGATAAAAGCCTTGGAAATATAAAAAGAAGAAAAATTCTTATTTCCAACTTAGAAATCAGAAAAGCCTCACTGGAAAAGGGGAAGCTGACTTTGACTTCAAAGGACAGCAGGGCTCAGAGCTGTGTGGTAGGAGTGGGCAGAGACGGAATGCACAATGGCCCATAGGCAAGAAAGGGCAGAGCTGTGGGGAAGCAGTGAATGTGATTAGGTCATCGGGTGGAGTGAGTGAAAGTGAGTTCAGGAGTCTCTTGGAAATGTATATGGCAGTGCCCACAGAAAGCAGTCTGAGGACTCTGGACTTCATCTGCAGGCCATCGAGAGCCATTTAAGCTTATTGAAGTGGTAATAGGATCAGGGATGTGTTCCAGAAATATTAATTGGGCAACAGTCTGTAAAATGGATTAAAATGAGAGACTAGGGATGGAGAAAGACTTGGGAGGTTTTTGATTAAACATTATTGGTGGTTTGGGGCTTCTAACAGCCAATGACAGGCACATTACCAGCAAATTCAAATAAATCTTTTTACATCAGAGTTTATACAAAGGGAAAAGCAGGCTTAAAAAACAAAAGAAAGAAACCCTGTTTAAGAAAGCACTATGTGATATCATATACAAAACAAATTCCTTTGAAAAATGAAAGACATTTCACATCTTCAACAGAACAAGTTAAATATAAGGGCAGAGAAAACCTCAGACAACAGGTCTTATGGTATAACTTTCAAATTAAGTTGCTTCTTCATCCAGAACTTTACAGTATTTACAAGGTAACTCTGAATCCTGGATGTATTTTTTGTAATAAAATTTAAATACTGAAAAATGAGTAGATTTAAGCATTTATACTCTTAAAAGAACACTTGTAATGTAGCAAATGCCCTCCCACCCTGCCCATTTTTGGTCAGTGAAAGGAGGTTTTCAGTACTGTTTATGCTCTTCCTGACTAGTTAGGGCACTGTGGATCTAGGTCCAGCCTCTCAGTTGATAGAAAACAGCCCATTCCCAGGCTAGCACATAACACACAACATTCTGCCTATGAGGTGGACCTTGTGGCACAGAGGGTTAGGCAGCCACTTAAGACACACGTATCAGAGTGCTGGTTCATGTCCAGGATACTCTGTACTTCTGATCCGGATTTCTGCAAACTCACCTAGGAGGCAGTGGACAATGGCCCAAGTCCTTGTGTCCCTGCCATCCATGTAGAACATGAGGATGGAGTCCCAGGCTCTTGGCTTCACCATGGCCCAGCCCTGGCTACTTGTGGGAATCTGGGAAATGAACCAGCAAAGATCTCTCTCTCTCTCTCTCTCTCTGCCCCTCCCCCTCCCCCCTTCTCCCTCTCTCTCATTCTTTCATATAAATGAATATTTATAAAGCAAACATTACCTGCCTTGTCAATTTTTGCTTTCTACAGAATCAAACTCAAATGAGCCCAGATTGAGGTCATTCCCTTCCCTCTCCCACCCTCTTCCCACCCACTCTGTTCTTCCCCATGCCTTTCGATTTACTCAGTAGTCTTGTCAAGTCTGCTTCTGTGCTGATGACCATGGGATCTTCACTAAAGTCATCACTGGCCAACAAAATCTTGGAGTCACCTTTAATTTCTTTCTCCTTCTGAGCTCTCCCATCCTCTTAGCAATCATGCCCTTCTAAACCTACCTCCAAAAGCCTCTTGTGTTCTTCTGCCCCCTTCTAATCACCAACCAGGCCTTAGTATGGATCCTCATCAGTCCATCCCTGGACCATCATAAAAACCTCCATCCTAGTTCAACTTCACGATGTTTCTCAGGTACATTCTGAAGGACACGTGGAAGTCAACCAGATAAAGCAGTCAGAGGTTAAGATCAAAAAGAGCCTGCAAGGCAAAGACATCAAAAATGAGAGAACATGGCCTTTGCACTGCAGGAGAGTAGAAGGTAAGAATGGGGTAGTAAAGAGGAGGAGAAAGGCTGACAGGCTCTGCTGGAAAGCTGAGATGTTTGTGCTTCCAGACAGTCTAGATCCTCTACTAAGGACAAAGGGGATATATTACAGGGTTGTTGTGGGGTAACACAATCAGAGTTGTATCCCAGAAAGAAAATCCTAGTTGTTATATGGAGAAATCACTGAAGAAGGATAAGATTGGAGGTAAGTATAAGAATGAAGAGAAGCCTGCAGGGGAGAGATGATGTTGACCTGGAATATGGTGAAGGTAATGGTGGAAGAAGAGGCCAAGGCCACTCGGTTAGACAAAGCATTTCACAGGGGTAAGCAGTTACCAAAAACCAGACTGTGATCTCCTGGCCAAGTATTGTGTCCCAGCAGGAGGAGGAAGGGGATCGCTTGTCATTCATCATCCAAAGTACCATTTTGTTATTTTCAAAAAGCCGCCGTATGTGTGGGCAGCATTAAAGTTTCTGTCACAGGTGAGTGTATTCTAGAGAATTTTTAAAAATACAGCCGACCAGCACTGTGGTATAGTGGGTAAAGCTTCTTCTACCTGTGCTGCCGGCATACCATATGGGTACCTGTTCAAGTCCCAGATGCTCCATTTCCAATCGAGCTCCCTGCTAATGGCCTGAGAAAAGTTGCCAAAGATAACTCAGTTATTTGGGTTCCTGTTACCCATGTGGGAGACTCAGATGAAGCTCCTGTCTCCTGGCTTCAGCCTGGCTCTGCTCTGGCTACTGTGTCCATCTGGGGAGTGAAGTAGCAGATGGAAGATCCTCTCTCTCTCTCTCTCTCTGGCTTTCAAATAAATCTTTTTTTTTTTTAAAGAAAAAGCATGGTTCCTTCTTTCAGGAAGTAGTAGTTCATTTTCTATTTCCAGTTTGAGAATTTCAAAAGTTGAATTTTATTTCAATGACTGTATTTATTCAATAAGACTGAAATATTTAGGTAGGAAGCAAGATCTTAGCCAAAAAATTTTAGTTAATCTTTAGCAGCTGATACATAAAAAGATATTACTGAAAACACTTTCAGATTTGTTTATCCTCAAATAATGTGGTCCATTTTCATTTTGAGAAAAACATTAAAGAATTCCACAGAAAGAAATGCTTGCCTGACTGGCTGAGTCACACTGAATAGATTTTTTTCCAGAAAGCTACTTTATGCTGGATGCTGATCAAAACAGAAAATGTCAAGCGCACTGGGGTTCAGTCTGGCATGTGGGCGGGTTTACTCAAGCACAGAAGTCAAATATAGGCATTGGAGCCAATACCTTGGAAAACAACAGAGTGGCTTACAAGTCAGAGATGGAATTTCAGAAGTTCTTTTTCAGCTGAATTCTACAAATGCAATATAAATGAACAATACACAAATGAGCATTTCGATGACATTTACTGTATTTCTTCCCTAGAATTCCAATACTAAAAAAAAAAAATACAGCAAAACAGCCATTATAAGGGGCTGCTGTTGTGACACAGAAAGTTAAAACACCACTTGTGATGCAGCATTTCATATCTCAAGTCCTGGCTGCTCTGCTTCCTCTACTGCTTCCTGCTAATGTGCTTAGGAGGACAGTGAAAATGGCCTGAGTACTGGGCTCCTGCCACTCACAAGGGAGACCCAGATAGAGTTCCTGGCTCCTAGCCAGTCCTGGCTGCTCTGGGCATTTGCGGAGCAAACCAGTGGAAGGAGGACATCTCTCTCCCTCTCTTTCCTGCCATCCCTCTCTCTCCTTCCTTCCTTCCTTCCTTCCTTCCTTCCTTCCTTCCTTCCTTCCTCCCTCCCTCCCTCCCTCTCTCTCTTTCTCTCTCTCTCTGTGTATAGCTCTTCATTTCAAATAAATAAATCTTAAAAAGGAATACAGTGATAATATCCAGTTGCTCTTTAATGGAAGACAAGAGAAACTTTAGAGAATTGTAGGATAACTGGTTATAACTAACAAGCTATTCATATCAGAAGGTTAAGAAAAGTTTTGGAAGACTGAGTAATAAGCCCTAGATTCAAATCAATCTCTGATATCTTTACTTTCCAATAGGATAATAGTGAACAAGCTGATGGAAGATATTTTTCTCTGTCTCTCACTGTGTATGTCTTTTTCTTCGACTCTATCACTGTCTTTCAAAGAAACAAACCTTTTAAAAATTATGTTCATCACTAAAAGAAAATCACCCTTGTAAAATTCAGCCTTTCTCCTGTGCATTGTCTATGAACCACATCTGTCAGATTTTCATACTTCTGCTTAAACACTTCTGGAACTGGAGAGCTCATTACCCGCAGCACAACATCCCCTTCCTTTATCAGACAAATGTAATACAGAGGAAAGAACCTGCAATGATACAAGCTAAGATAATAACAGTGATAATCTATGAGTAGGTGAGATTACAGGTTCTTTATTATTCTTCTTTTGCTTATCTGTATTTTCTAAATGTTTCTAAAAAAGGTTTTCATTTTTCATAAGAAAAAAAATCAAATACTTAAAAACTATAAAACATCCAAATGCTTACACTGAAGTTGTCCTGACTTTTTGCTCTAAATAGCAAGGTAGAATAAGTTCTCTGGCATCAAAATTATCGATGTTACAAAAATATTTGGTCAGAGAATATCAACGTCAATCCCATCAGTACGTTAGCCCACCCCGGTCAGTCATTCTTCTACTCTGCACATTATAGTTCTATCAAAACAGCCTAAAGATTCCATACGCTTTGAACGGCATCACTGTATGCCCTCTAATCAAGCTAATATTGAACTATATCAGCTAATTGACTGTATCCTGGAGCTATCGGAATGACTTTTTACTGTAGATGTTAACATCTGATTGTATCACTTTGGTTCCTTCCTTCTTATGAGGTACTAATAGTATTTAAGAAGAGAGAGGGGATGGGGGTCAGGGCTGTGGCACAGTGGGTTAATGTCCTGGCCTGAAGTGCTGGCATCCCATATGGGTGCTAGTTCGATACCTGGCTGCTCCACTTCCCTTCCAGCTCTCTGCTATGGCCTGGGAAAGCAATAGAAGATGACCCAAGTGCTTGGGCCCCTGCACCAACGTGGGAGACATGGAAGAAGCTCCTGATTCCTGGATTCGGATCAGCGCAGCTCCAGCCATTGGGGCCATTTGGAGAAGACCTCTCTCTCTCTCTGCCTCTCCTCTCTCTGGGTAACTCCGACTTTCAAATAAATAAATACATCTTTTAAAAAAAAGAGGTTAATCATTATTGGATGAAAAAGACCACATTCTGCAGATTTACTCATGCTTCTTCATCACTATTCCTGTTTCCTTGCCTTCTACGTCTTTAACCTTCCTTTCCTGTTCCCAGAAAAATAACTAAACAGTTCCTAGTTTTTTTTTAAAAAAAACGATTTAAAACAAATCAAGTGTACTGAATACCTACTATGTGCCTGGCACTTCCACATGGGTTATCCCACTTATTCTCAGCAGTCTAATTGCTAAGCATCATCTCCATTTTTATAGTGAAGAAACAGAGGCTCTGAGATTAATTTTCCTCATGTCACACATTGATAAAGGTAGGATTTGAATCTACATCTGAGTGGTTTTAACACTAATGGTACTTCTGGATATTGATTGCCCTTGGCTTCTTCCCTTAAACTTGCTTCTCTGGTATCACTTAGAGTCTGTCACCCATTCTGATTTCCAACATCAACTTGGACACCTCCATTTTTCGTTTGCAATTTGTTCTACATCCAGTGCTTTCTGTCTATCAAGAATCTGGATATTCAATGTACCAGCATTATCTTCAAAATGTATGCAAGTTGGGGCCAGCCCTGTGGCTTAGCAGGTAAATCTGCCACCTGCAGTGCTGGCATCCCATTTGGGTGCCAGTTCAAGTCCTGGCTGCTCCACTTCTGATCCAGCTCTCTGTTGTGGCCTTGGAAGGCAGTGGAGAATGCGTCAGGTCCTTGGGCCCCTGTACCCATGTGGGAGACCTGGAAGAAGCTCCTGACTCCTGGCTTCAGTTCCAGCCATTTTGGCCATTTGAGGAGTGAACCAGTGGATGAAAGATCTCTCTCTCTCTCTGCCTCTGCCTCTGCCTCTCTGTAACTCTGCCTTTCAAATAGATAAATAAATATTTTTAAATGTATACAAGTTTTTATTTGCTCATTTATATTTTCTTCTAAGGCCTTGATAAAACTTATGAAATACCAATAGAAAACCTTTCTAGACTGATACATCTCAATAAAGATAATTTGAACATAAGTTAAACAGCCTGCAATTCATCCTCTTACCCATGAGCCATTTTTTAATTTTTATTTTTTAAAAGATTTATTTATTTATGTGAAACGCAGAGTTACATAGAGGCAGAGAGAGAGAGAGAGAAAGTCTTCCATCCACTGGTTCACTCCCCATATGGCTACAATGGCCAGAGCTGTCCCAATCAGAAGCCAGGAGCCAAGAGCCTCCTCCAGGTCCCCCGTGTGGGTGCAGGAGCCCCATGACATGAGACATCTTCCACTGGCCTCCCAGAGATGGATCAGAAGTGGAGCAACCAGGACTGCAACTGGCACCCATATGGGATCCCGGCACTGCAGGTGGCAGCTTCACCCACCATGCCAGTGTCAGCCTGCCATATTTTATTTAGAGATTTATTAATTTCTGTGAAAGCCAGAGTTACAGGGAGAGAGGGAGAGAGATGTTTCACCTGCTGGTTCACTCCCCCAGATGTCTGCAACAGCTAGCACTGGGCCAGGCCAAAGCCACAAGTCAGGAATTTCATCTGGGTCTCCTACATGAGTGTAGGGGCCCAAGGAATTGGGCCATGTTCTGCGGTTTTCCCAGGCCATTATCAGGGAACTGGATCAGAAGTGGAGCAACTGGGACATGAACTGGTGCCCATATGGGATGCTGGTGTCAAAGGCAGCAGCTTAACCCCTACACTACACGCTGGCTCCATCCATGAGCCATTTTAGCAAATTTTGTCAAATATTTGTCTGAAATCAAAGCCTGTGACATTCCCTTGCTCTATCATTTTAGAAACTTAAATCACTAAATAGAAAACCCACCCCATACTGGCCAGCACTGGTTCATGTGCACAAATAGCTCAGAGAGAGAACAGATGCTCAACTAAAGTTACCAAGTCTTGTCTCCACATCTCCTGCTTCAGTGCTCTCCATCTCAACCTTAGTATATCTGCCAGGAGCTCCCAGCACACTTCCTTCTGCATTGCCACATTCATTGTTTTAGGAGGAATAGGAGGCATGGAGGTGAGTAAGAGTCAATAGTCACAATAAGGCAATATAGTCTAATAGCGAATGCTTGTTTTGCTATGAATGGATCTGGATTTGAATCTAACATTGTCCTTGGGCAAGTTATTCAAACTTTATTTCCTTAGCTATAAAATGGAGATTCTATGTAGTATATAGAATTAATGCGAAGTTCTAAATTCTGAATGAAATAATGTAACTAACGTGCCTAGCATAGTGCTAGGAACATCACAAGTGCACATTAACAAAGGCAAGTGTATGTATAGCAATAATGCTAGTGGGACACATGTTCTGTGATATTGATGTAAACTAGTTTGCTAGGGTTTCAGAAGGTTCATATTAGGTTCAGGTGATGGGCTTAGAAAAGATTTAATTAAGAATGTACTACCTGAAGTGAGTCTTAAAGGGATAAAGGAAATGAAAATGGGTAACTCTACGAGAGAACATACTGAAGTAGAGCTCCTCAGTAGTGGAGGTGGTTGGAGATAAACTTGGAAAGGCACACTGAAGTCTACATGATGGTTTTGGATGTGATCACAATAGATCTATGGTCCCAGCTCCATGAGACTTATTAAAAGTTTACTATTTCATTTTCAACACTGACACTTCAAATTTGAGAAATAATGAAAACTAAAAATTAACCTCCTTTTCTTTAGCCATGAAAGTTGACAGCATAGTACATAGATTATAATTATAAAGTGTATTTTTGGTGAATAAGACAAAGGAAATATATTCAAATGATTCAAGGAAAGCCATGACACACAGAGCAAATGTTTCCTTTCTTAGACATCCCATCATCCGCAGCTCAGCTAGGACAGTGAGCCTTAATCTTCAGAACACTGGGGTCACAGACAAGCTTACAGATGTAGTGATAATAGAAATTCCATAAAGTCAGAGGAAAACTCATGAGATTGCAAAGGACTTAAGATGAAGCACATGCTCTGGGTGGCCTTGCCAAAATAATCTTTTTTTTTAACTTTCAAACTTTTATTGTCATGCAATCTCACATGTATCTGAAAGGTTTAAGCTGAAAATTTTTTTAGCATTAATGTATCTTACAAGTTCGCATCTGCAACATTTCATGGCTACTATGTCAGGCAATAAAATAAAAGGTTGTCTCCAAGAACATAACTTATAAATTGGCGTAGTGGGTCTCAATTACAGTGAATTTATAATTTTAGCTTTAAATTTTTTTTCAAAATAATCTTTAAAAAGAAGAAAAAATTTTTTAAAAAGACAAAAAGTATTTTTGCCAAATGCTTTCTGCTCTGAGGACCAAATTATAAGTTAACTTCACTAGATAAACCAATAAATTATTATTCCAGTGTGTGAATAGCATTTTGCCTTTAGATGAAATTTTCTCTGTTATATATTTTCTCATTTTGTCAAGTTAAGCAGAGCCCAGGATAGAAGACAAGGAAGAATAAAGGTAAGCCATAAAATCAATGCCTACATGAAAATTGGTGGGCATGGAGCTAGGCAAGGCTGTGGCTTCCAATTAGTTTGTACCTAAATAAAATCTGTGTGCTTTAAACTCTGTGAATATCTTGTGGCATGTAGATACCAAATTTAGCAGGTTGTGTAATCAAAGAAATCACCTTCACTCAAGGTTTACAAGAAAAAGCCTTCTGAAGGGATTCACACACAGTCTCCTGTGGAGTTGAGTGTGGGAGGAACATCAACTCATCAATTTGCAAATAAGAGAGCTCCCTGACTTTTATTTCCAAGAAGGCCATTTCCATGCACAACCTGTCAGCTCCAATTAATTCCTCCAGTTTGTTCCCCCCGGCTCAGAATCATAAGTAAAAATCAAAATGCTCTAACACTACACCTGAGAGGGTTTATATCTCTCAGAGGAAGAGAGTCAATGTCAAAACTATAAACCACCTGACACCTGGACTAGGCTGATAGATTCTAAAAGTTATAACCCAAACAGAGCCTTCTGTTTACATTTCCTTATGTGAGTGAAATACCAAAGCAAACCACAAGTGTTTGATGGACTCTGGATTTTTCCACTGTCATTCTCATTCTCATTCTCTCTCTCTCTCTCTCTCTCTCTCTCTCTCTCTCTCTCTCTCACACACACACACACACACACACACACACACACAAAATCACTGTCCTGCTTTACCTGATACCCTGATCTCTCTTTCACTCCTTTTTTGTTTTGTACCAATGTGACTATTCAGGGGCACATCTGGTTTACAGAAAATGTAAAGAAAATAAAATAGAAAGTGTAGCATTGTGTATATATATGTTCTACTCCTTTATTCTAAAAGTAGGCTGTGAGTATTTACTGGACCCAGGCATAATACCACCAGTAGGCATTACATGCCCAGTTGTTTTGTGGGTTACCATTCTCCAGTAACTTGAAAACTGCAATAAAGGCAAATTATCAGAATAAAACTAGGATAGTACCTTTTCCCATTTATAAATAAGAAAATTGAGACTCAGAAATATCCAATCAACTGTCCAAGGTCAGGGGTCTTGCAAGTTGGAGAAATGGGTTTTGAAGCAGATGTTTCTGATTCCAAAGTGCATGCCTTTACCATGACATGACTGATGCTTCAATATCTTTTTATGGATTTATTGATGTGAACCAGTACTTATGCTGATGCTTTAAAAAAATTTCTATCTTAGTCATGTAAACCAAGCAAACAATACAGAAAAACAAAAGGAAATAGGCAAGTAAAGCACAAAATGCCAAATCATTCAACTAGACAATCCATTCTAACAGGTCTTGCGATTCATTTCACACTGTCTGAGAAGCCATGAATAGGTGAATGTTTACCTCCCTGAGCTACTCTGCATTTATTTTTAATACTTATTTCCCAAACCCATTTCTGAATTACAATTCCAACTGAAATGAAAACACAATTATCTATTGCTCAGAACAATAAGATACTTACTTATACACACTTTTTTAAAAATCCTATTATTGAGTTAAATACACAAATCTAATAAGCAGAACTGTTTCTTGTTCAGCATTAGCAGCCTTCTCTCTGGCCCTCCTCCCAATAATATTATTATGCTATGGCACTCATGTACACAACAAAGAACCAAGTATTTAGTCATTCTGCCGGCCAGGATATAATTTATTGACTCTGAATACATACAAAGCAGAAATGAAGAAATGAGTCATGGGAAAGCATAATCTTATTTTCTTCATAACTATAGTGTTCATCTGAGAAATAACTGAAAGATGCCACCAGTGGAATTAAGAAATAAAATTAACCTTCACTAAGGGCAGTACCAAGAAATCATCCATTCTTCTCAAAATGAATCCCATCCTGGGAGGACTGCAAAAGCATTTCAGGATGCAAAAGAAAACACTTAATATCAGGAAAATGAAATCCCAGTGAAAATACTTAAAATAGGGCTTTGCACAGTTTACTGCTGAAGGGGGAGCAGTCTAATAATTCTCACCTTATTTAAGAGGAATTTTTAAACAGGTAGATGCTGCATTTCTTATGTAATAATTGACAACAGATAAGTGTCAAATGGAGCTTGTTAAAATTAGGCTTACCCGCAAATGACAGAGATGGTAAAATAGCAACAACAGAAGTGCAGTGGAAGACAAGCCATCGCTATAAAGCAACTTTACTATCTGCAGTGTAAGTCCAGGATGGTTGCTTAAAGACAAGACATCATGTTTCTATTTTATTCAGCAGGAAAAGGGCAGAGCTAAGAAGCAGGCATGTCCCTCCCTTTAAGAATGGATCTTGGGGCCAGTGCTGTGGCGTAGTAGGATAAACCTCCACCTGCAGCACTGACATCCCATATGGGTACTGATTCATGTCCTAGCTGCACCTCTTCTGATACAGCTCTCTGCTTATGGCCTAGGAGAGTAATGGAAGATGGCCCAAGTGCTTGGGCCCCTGCACCCATGTGGGAGACCCTGAAGAAGCTCCTGGCTCCTGGCTGTAGATCAGCTCAGCTCTGGCTGTTGCAGCCTTTTGGGGAGTAAACTAGCAGATGGAAGACCTTTCTTTCTGTCTCTCCCATTCCCTTCTCCAAAACTCTGCTTCTCAAATGCATAAATAAAATCTTTAAAAAATAAATTTTGGGGGTGAGTCTTTGGTTGTTAAGATGTCCACATTCCCATATCAGAGTACCTGTTTTCACTAGCCAGCTCAGGCCCCTGACTTCAGCTTCCCACTAAAGCAGATTCTGAGAGGCAGCAGTAACATCTCAAGCAGCTGGGTTCCTGCGACCCCCTTGGGAGATCCGCACTGGGTTCCCAGCTGCTGGCTTCAGTGTGGCTCAATTCTGGCCCTTACAGACATTTGGGAGCAAATCATTGGAGCTTTTTTCTCCTGTTTCTCTCTTGGCCTCTCAAATGAATACATTTTTTTTTAACAAAATTAAAAATAAATAAAAGCAATAGATCTTGGCTGGCGCCGCAACTCACTAGTCTAATCCTCCATCTGCGGCGCCGGTACCCTGGGTTCTAGTCCTGGTTGGGGCACCAGATTCTGTCCCGGTTGCTCCTCTTCCAGTCCAGCTCTCTACTGTGGCCCGGGAGGGCAGTGGAGGATGGCCCAAGTCCTTGGGCCCTGCACCCGCATGGGAAACCAGGGGGAAACACCTGGCTCCTGGCTTCGGATCAGCGCAGAGCGCTGGCCATAGTGGCCATTTGGGGGGTGAACCAACGGAAGGAAGACCTTTCTCTCTCTCTCTGTCACTGTCTAACTCTGCCTGGCCAAAAAAAAAAAAAAATAGTAATAGATCTTTAGAAACTACGCAAGACACTTTTGATTGCATTCCACGCCTGGGCTGAAAGAGGTAGCTGTAATTTCAGATGGCCAAATGTCCGCCTATAAATTGTAGGTTCTACCATAAAATAAGATGATATAATAGATATCAGAAGGCAACTAGTCTACTTTATCTCAAAAATCAACAGAGTTAGTTGCCATATAAATAAGGTTCCACATAAAACCTTCATTACTAAGGTCTATTGGAAGCTAGATTCATTTATTAGGGATATAGTATCTCCATATTTGAATATTCCCAAGAAGAGAAAATTAAAATCTCTCTGCCAATGTTTTGGAAGAGGAAGAGGACATAAATTTGGGGATTTTGAAAGTCCCCAACCTGTGTCCAAGACCCTAAGGTAATGTTTGCTCTTCTGCACAATACCGTCCAGTAAGCCAGGTGTTGCGGCATAGTAACATGCTGCTTGGGACACCCACATCCCACATTGGAGTGCCTGGGTTTGAGAATCACCTCCACATTCAACCCAGCTTCCTACTAATGCATAGTGTGGGAGTCAGTAGATGATGGTGCAAGTAGTTGGGCTTCTGGTGCCAATGTAGGAGATGCAGATGGAATTCTGAGCTTGTGGCTTCAGCCTGGCCCAGTCTTTCAAATCTCTCTTTATCTCTCATGCTCTGCCTTTCAAATAAATAAATAGAACTTTTTAACAGTCACTGGATTGCCTACAAGATCAGCTCCCTAGAATGGTATTTAGGCCCTTCCTACATGACTTGATTCCCTCTCTGTTTAGTTTACCATAAAAATTTTAATTCAAGCAACACCAAATTACCTCCATGTTTCTAAAAGACATTATAATATTTCAAGTTTCTGTTTCTCATCCATCTACTTAGCAGATACCTGTGAATTGTGTGGGATGTACCCCACTCCTTGAAGAAGGCAGTAGGGTTAGAATGGTAGGCAAATGATCATCCAGTATTTATACAGTTTCAATAGTAAATATTTATCAAATGCTTAGTATAAGCCAAGTATTATGCTAAATACATTACATGCATCGTATTGTTATTAATGATAATGATTATATTAAGTAGGACCTATCCTCATTTTATATACAAGCAAACTCATCTATAAGGTACAGAAAGATTAAGTAAGTTGCTGGACATTGTAGAACTAGTAAGTTGGAGAACTGAAATTACGGATTCAATAGTGCAAGAATACAACCACAAGTCACTTGCACTGTCTGTTTCCTCTGATGGAACTTTTCACCCACCCTGTCTCTCCTCCCCCAGCTTCCCCAGAAGGTTCCCATGCATTCTACAAAACAAAATCCAATTATCAACTTCTCTAAGAAGCCTCCTTAACTCTCTTGGACACTTAATCACTCCCTTCTGTCCAACATTATACCTGGATTTATTTGCCTTTCATCCATAAATCCGGCTCTGTCTCATCATAGTCACACAAAGAAAGAAGCACAAATAAGTGTGGGAAAGGATTATTTAATAGGTCGTAATGTATTTGGAGGAACAATCAATCCAGATGTCAAATCAGACCATAAACCAAAATAAATACAGGTGGATTAAAGTGCTAAAGTTTTTTTTTTCAATAAAAGAAATGAAAGCATGAAAGAGCTAATGCAAAAGCAAATGTTTATCAACACCTTGGAGAGGAAGGGCCATCTCAGTTTCAAAGGAATGAAAGAAATCATAAAGGCAAAGATCAATGATTTTACCAAATAAACTTGTTAAAAATGTTAATGTTAAAACAGAACCACAATTCCAGTAAAATTTTAGAACTGGAAAATATATGGGTCTCAAATAGTATAGGAAAGAGTATCATGTTTGAATCTGCTGAAATAAATAGAATTAAAAATATTGTGATATGCTACACCTTCACACATTACCATGAATGAATCCTGCAAACAAAATGTTAAGCAAAACAAGCCAATCACAAGAGCTGACAGTGTGACTCCATTTACATAAAATTCAAAAACAGCACCACTAAAGTAAGTTGTTTATTAGTGCCCATATAGAAGATAAAAATATTAACAATATCAAGGCAATGATTTTCAAAGGTTAGCATCACATTTAGCGACATGGAGGGAAGCAAGCAGAGGAAATAATGAAGGGGAGAAGTGACAGGAAGAGGTAGCTGGGTCTTCATCCAAGTGGGACAGGCAGTGGTAGGGAGAGAGAATAACATTTTACATGCTGCTCCTTAACTTGAACCACTCTGTCCACACAGATGCTCACATGATTCTCCAACCTGTCTCTATATTTTATACATTCTCACACAAGTACAGTAGCTCTACTTATATCCACAATTCCACCTTTTACAATTTTACTTACCCATAGTCAATTGTAGTTTGAAAATATTAAATGGACAATTCCAGCAATAAACAATTCATGAGCTTTAAATTGCCTGTTGTTCTAAATCGTGTGATAAGATCTCACATTGTCCCACTTCATCCTGCACTTTGTCCAGTGTGTCCACACTATATACCCTACCTGCCCATTGGTTACTTCTTAGCTGTCTAGGTTACAAGATGGACTGTCGTAATATTGTAGTTCCTTAGTTCAAATAAAACTTATTTTTATCTAATAATGGTCTCAAAGCAGAAGACTAATGGTGCTAGCAATTTCAAATATGTCAAGGAGAAGCTGTAAAGCACTGCCCTGAATTGAAAAGGTTTAAGTTCTTGACGTAATAAGGAAAGAAATGAGACTGTATGTTGAGGCTGCTAAGATCTATGGTATAAACAAATCCATCCATGAAATTGTGAAGAAAGAAAAGAGATGGCAGCTTGCTGTGGCACCCCGAACTGCCAAAATTATGACCTCAGTGTGGCAAGAACTTAGTTAACATGGGAAAGGCATTAAATTACAGGATTTGATACTATCTGGAGTTTCAGCCACCCACTGAGGTTCTTAGAGCAAATTCCCCCTTGATGAGGAAAGACTACCATGTCTAGTATGTGACATCTGTGAAAAATGGGCAAATTCTTCACCTGGAAGAAAAAGCAATTAAAAGAAAATAAAATGTGAACTACATTTGAAAAAAAATAGGTGAGAGCCATCATACACTTTACTTATTTTGTGCTTCTGTTTAATTTCCCTGAACATTCTAAGTTCCTTTCTTAAATATTTTTAAATTTATTTATTTAATGACAAAGAGGAAGAGACAAAGAAAAAGAGAAAGAAATATGAAGGTCCCAAGTACTTGGGCCATTGTCTGCTGCCTTCCCAGGAGCATGAGCAGGAAGCTGGATTGGGGGCAGAATATCCAGGAATCACTGGTGCTCTGACATGTGATGCCAGAATCATAAGTAGAGGCTCAGCCCACCGTGCCACAACACTAGGCTCTCTAAATTGTTTATACTGACAACACATCATGTATATTTCTTCTCTCTTTTTCTCTCCCTTCCTTCCCACCCTCTCCCCCTCTCACCTTTTTTTTAAAAAATATTTTATTTATTTATTTGACAGGCAGAGTTACAGACAGTGAGAGAGACAGAGAGAAAGGTCTTCCTTCCGTTGGTTCACTCCCCTAATGGCTGCTACAGCCGGCGCTGTGCCAATCTGAAGCCAGGAGCCAGGTGCTTCCTCCTGGTCTCCTACACGGGTGCAGGGACCCAAGCACTTGGGCCATCCTCCATTGCCCTCCCAGGCCACAGCAAAGAGCTAGACTGAAAGAGGAGCAACCGGAACTAGAACCAGCACCCATATGGGATGCCGGCGCCACAGGTGAAGGATTAATCTAGTGCGCCTCTCACCTTTATTAGGATACTAACTCCAGCCTAAACTTCATGTCAACCAGAATTCTGATTTTGCAATAGTCACATTGATTCAACCTTTCTTTACTCACAATAGGCCTGTCTTGGCTTTGACCTTCTTTCTAGTCTCCCATACATAGTTTCATTTCTCCATCCATTACACCATCTTTGCTAACTTGGTGTTGAACTAGCCTGACCACCAGTTTTCTGGCATCTCTACTGTGGCCTTGTATCCTATACTGTCTTTCTGTTCTTATGTGTACCCACAGTGTGGATTGCTGAGCCTTGGTGGTACAAAGAAGTTCAAATGTTGATTCTATGAAGAATATGATTATAGTGTACATGGTTTCCATGGAACGAATTGCTATACAGAGCTACACTTGGGCCAGATTCACTTTAGCACAGTTTTATTTACAGCACTGATTCAAATAGACTTCAATTTGAAACCTAGTACTACCACCTAGTTGTTATGTAACCTTAAACAAGTCATTTATCCTTTTTTATCTCATTCTTGTTCAAGATCTACCTTGAAGTTTGAAAAGTATAAATAAAAGGATCCATGTCAAACTCCTGCTGCCCAGCATGTAAAAACTGATTTAGCAATGTTCCCATCATTGCTAGCTCCCTGTACAGACTCATCTGTCACTACTTCTCACTTCATATATTTGGGAATAGTTAGGTGCTGCTTGGGATGCCCACATCCCACGTTGAAATGCCTGCTTCCAATTCCAGTTTCCTGCAAATATGTACTCTGGGAAGCAGCAGGTGATGGCTCAAGGACTTGGGTTCCTGTCACCCACATGGGACACCTGAATTGAGTTTGGGGCTTCTGGTTGTTGCACCTGTTTGGAGAGTGAACTAGCAAATAGGAGATCTCTTTCATTGTCTGCCTATCTCGTTAACTCTCCCGCTCTATCCCAGTCTCTCTTTCAAATAAAATAAATACATAGTTATAAAACTAAACTTAAAAAAAATGTATATTCTAACAACAGATAAGACCCTTACCCAGAACACTGTACATTGAATTTTACTACAGTTCTTTAGCCTCTACTGAACCAACAACTTTGTTAAGAATGCTCTTACAGAAATACTATTCTTCATTCTTCTGTGCAATCAATCCCATAAGCAAGTACAGGATGTAATAGTGTCTAAAAGTAAGTTAGGAACATGGACTGAATGATGGCCCCAGAGGTCTGGAAATAAAGGAAAAGTAGTGCTGAGAGACTGTGTGAGGGCCATCTTGAGGAATTAGATCCAAAGTAAGTAAAAACTCTTCAAGCATGGGAACAGAAGAAACAGCACAGACACGTTCAAAGCTGCTTGCTTTGATACTAGTACCAAACCCAGGAGGACAGATCGTGAGAAATAAAAACAGTGTATAAGGTTTGCCTCCATGGAATTCGAAGATTGATGACCTGGCTTTAGCTCATTGACTGATTCAGTGAAAGCCATCAGTCTATTCTCTTTTGCATTTTGAGAATATTATAACTAATAAGCAGTGTGTCTTCCCAGATTATGGTAGAAAATGCATACAATAACCTTCAGTTTCTTAACTGGAAATGCCTCCTCTTTGTGCCCTAGAAAGACTCCTTCCAGTTTCCTTCTCTGGAAATCTGGACCAGCTGCTGGAGAGAAACCTATTTCTTTGTGGAATAAAATGCCCCCTGCAAATTGAAAAGCTTTAATTAATCTTAGGACACATTATCCAAAACATCTTCAAGCTCAGCTTCTTACAGAATTCAAAGCAATAGCTATGTCAAGTGAGTAAAATCATTGATATCCTCATAACTAGAGTATGTGGCATGCAACATAAAATGCAATTAAATTTTGTATCAAGCTGAGCAGTACGAGTATCAAGCTAACAATGTTATCAGCGTCTACCTTGTTAACTTCATATCCAAGGACATAGGCATGCTCATTTCTCATGGTATCTTACCAGACTATCTGAAAGCAAATGGATATGGTTCTTGTTCTAATTTTCTGGGTCCAAAAGGGGACAATATATACATAAGAGCTTAGAAAATGGTGAGTGTTTCTTACTACAGTTGTACCTAACTTGAAAATATTGCACAGAAAAACCCCAAGGACTTCAGCTGACATATTCCATGCTTAACTATGTGTTTAACACTTATAAGTCATTTAGCCCTCATCTGCATTATAAAACTGCTATAGGCCATAAATACAAATTGAGTGTTAGTGCTTTTTACATATGACTTCAGTTTACTGCAATTCCATAAAGGTGTCCAATATATTCTAGGGTTTTATAACTTTGTTAATTGATTTTCTTCAACTACCAATGAGATGCCATTACCATAGTAACAGCGTAATTTTCTATATCCCCATTTTCAGGTTTCTTGGGCTTCATCAAAGTAGCATGTTTTCCATTAAATTTAGCAGTGCATACAGTTGTTAAAGTGACAGTGAGCACCGATATGACTGAAACTTTACCCTTGGCCTTTGGAAACAGTAAGCAAATCTTCAAGTGATACTGAATAGTGGAGGAAATTCAAATTTTGCATCTTGAGCAAATGACAAAGGAAGAATATTTTGAAAGTTCAGCCTGCTTGTGGACATCCCAGTGAGCTGCAGTAACCAGTTGTACCAGGTAGTGCTTATTTGCAGTGTCTTGGAGGGTGCCCCGTAACTAAGCACCCCAGATCCTCATCTTTACTTGGAGTGCTCAGCGTTAGGAAAGATTTGCACTGCTGTTGACACAAATCTCTGACTCTCTCACGGAGTTTTATATCATTTGCAAGACTAATCAGAAGTTTTAATTATAGAAATTTTAAAAACTCAATTATTATATATCATAGAGCTCCACTCAGACCAGAGTAGAGGAGTGAGCCCATGGGAGCAAGTACTTGCTATGCCTTTTGCCTTAAATCTTGAACATGAAGCACAATGTCTGGCACATATTCGGTACTGGATAAGCAAATAATTCAAGTGAGTAATGTCACTCTCCTCTCGCTTGTAGGGTCCTCAACCTTACAGACCTCAGGTTATCCAAAATATTGAAATAAAATGAAAACCAAAAATAAAGTATGGATTCCCTTCAGGGGGATTAAAGCTGCAATGAGCATGAGCTGGTTAATTTTAAGATTTCAATATGTGGATTTTTTTTAAGTAGCTGGAATTCCAATGTACCTTGTGGATCACCACTCCTGTGCTAAGTTCCATGTCCAGGGCCATCACCCCTCCCCCATGGTGTGGTCCAGACTGGCTTATACCATGGCGTCTCTGTCTTCTGATGCTGCAAGCCAGCCTACTCTTAACTCAGGTTTTCCATTTGACCCATTCCCCACACCATGGCAGCTTGAGTCACCTGGTCATATGTCCATAGAGCTTCCATTGGAAGCTCTGACCACAGCAGAAGGGATGTCCCCATCTGCCACAAATATTCTTTGTGTGAAGGACACTGATATTCTGCATGACAGGATGTAATCCATAAAGTCTAGAACAGGAACAACAAATCTGGTCTCATTTTTTCAAAATTGTTTTCCTAACCTAATGAACGATGGGCTTTTAGCACAGTGGTTAAGATGTCACTGGGATACCCACATCTCAGATCAGAGCACCTGAGTTCTGTTCCTGTCTCCAATCCTGATTCCAGCTTCCTCATAATGCACACTCTGGCAGGCAGCAAATAAAGGCTCAAGTACAGTGGCTCTCTGCAACCCACATGTGAGTCCCAGAATAGGTCCTCATGTCCTGGCTTCAGCCTGGCCCAGCCCCAGTGTTAGGGCAATTCAGGAGTAAACTGATGAGAGTTCTCCATGTCTGTCTGCCTTTCTCTCCCTCTTCCTCTGCCTTTCAAATAAAATAAATAATTAAAAAAATAGTTCAAGACCCAAGACAATCTATGTCTAAAGAAATAACTCTAAATTAAAATCAGTGTTGAGTCAATATACTTTCAGAAGTCTCAAATAAAAGGGAGGGTATTCATATGCCAAAAAAAGTCCATTAATAACACCAGGTATCTTCTTGTGGGAAAAGTCCCATTATTCAAAGCAGTAACCTGCACAGTAGACCTAACTGAGGGATTAGCTAGCTGGCTCAATGCCTAGTGCTGCAGAGACAAGCCTGGGCTCCCACCCCGCAAGGACCCACTGAGTGTTCTGCTACATGGCTCCCTCAGCAGCCACTCATATCCAATAGTGAGAAAGGGAATCTAGTGGGAGTACACGTGTGGACAGCACAAGAGCAAAGGAAAAACGTCTTAGTTCTCACATTTAATTCATAAGGAACCACTTAAAATAATTTTCACATATGAAGCAAAGCATGTCAGCTGATTGATCAGTAGTAGTAGCAAGATAAAAATGTTATAAATGATCTGACTTTTATTCTTATTGAACCACAGGGATATGCATATAAGGGTTATAGGAGTATTGCCCTGAGTATGTTATCCTATTTCTAAAATGAATATATATTTGAATTTTTTAAATTCAAATATATAAACAGAACATCAGTAAAGGACGTTGTAAAGAATTACAATAAACAGGCATTATGGCAATTAGTGATTGATGTTAGTAAAAACATGAAAGATTACATAATTTCAAATATAGGAGAGAACTGCTTTTCTAAGAACCAAACGGAGAGGCTAATCATTCCTTTAATATTTTATTTTCAAGAGAGTGGTACTTCTATTCCTTTACAACTCTCACTTCCTCTGTTAGCTCAGTAAGAGGAAAATCTCATGTTACACTTTCAATTTTTTATCTCCTAGACTGATTGATATTAATATATAATATCCCCTTTGCCACATTAATAAAAAACAGAGCTTCACTATAAAAGTTATTGTTTAATGAAAATATAATGTAATAAAAATAGTTAATATACTTTTATTATCCTGAAACTCCCTTACTCTCAAAATCAATATTAATTAAATATATTTCAGTAAATGGAGTCATAATGGAGAAGTAATCAAAAAATGCAACCAACTGCAGCCAATTCTACAGTGCTTAATTACTGATGTGTATCACCCCTTATTGACAATTCAGCATAAATATTCAGCCAGAATCCTACAGGGGCAAAATAGTTTATTCCTTACAATGAATTCCATTTTCTCTTTGGCATCAATGTCTGTGAAGCAGATCTACTGCACTCATTCATTAAATAATTAAGTACTGCCTCACCACTTTGTATTAAGTGTTGTGTGTAAGAGTACACGGGATGACCAGCTTCACGTTCCAAGGGTAAAGACAGAGAACACAGCATTGAGGTTCCTGGGGCACAAAAAATAGGCTTTAGGTCGGCGCTGTGGCTTAACAGGCTAATCCTCCACTTTGCGGCGCCGGCACACCGGGTTCTAGTCCCGGTTGGGGCACCGGATTCTATCCCGGTTGCCCCTCTTCCAGTCCAGCTCTCTGCTATGGCCTGGGAAGGCAGTGGAGGATGGCCCAAGTCCTTGGGCCCTGCACCCGCATGGGAGACCGGGAGAAGCGCCTGGCTCCTGGCTTCGGATCAGCGCAATGCGCTGGCCGCAATGGCCATTGGAGGGTGAACCAACAGCAAAAAGGAAGGCCTTTCTCTCTCTCCTCTCTCTCTCTCTCTCTCTCTCTCTCTCTCTCACTATCCACTCTGCCTGTCAAAAAAAAAAAAAAAATAGGCTTTAACAGAGGAACATCAAGGCAGAGTCCTGATGAAGTACAAATTTCAGTGACCTCACATTTCTCTTTTCTCTAGCATCACATACAAGGGTACTTCACAAAGTTCATGGAAAATGGAATTCGAAGTTTACTTGGCTGCAAAACACCTTTGAAATCCTTACATAGATTTTTTTAAGATTTATTTATTTATTTGAAAGTCAGAGTTACACAGAGAAAGGAGAGACAGAGGTGTTCCACCTGATGGTTCACTCCCCAACTGGCCATAATGGCCGGAGCTGTGCTGATCTGAATCCAGGAGCCAGGAGCTTCTTTCAGGTCTCCCATGCGGGTGCAGGGGCCCAAGAACTTGGGCCATCTTCTACTGCTTTCCCAGAAAGCTGGATTGGAAGTAGAGCAGCTGGGTCTTGAACCGGCACGCATATGGGATGCCAGCACTTCAGGCCAGGGCGTTAACCCACTGCGCCACAGTGCCAGCCCCACATAGAGTTTTAATAACACATATTTTCTACTAACTTGTTGAAACATCCTCATAGAAAGGTGGCTTATTGGAAAGAAAACTGGCTTATTTTTTCCCATTTATACACTTCTTCTTATCCTAAGCTTGTATCATTCTTTTAATGTTCTTTCTTTGCCGAACTCATGGATCATAACAGATAGCTTTGCTTTTTTTCCCCTTAATTGACCTAATAAGTAGTAGGCAAGTCTATGTGAGTTGCTCAAAATATTTCCAAACTTTTCCTTGTTGGTGAAATCCAAAAGTTCAGGAACTATTATTATCATGAAGCAAGACTAGTTAGTCTATGGGAAGAGTGAGGAGGCGAGGTGGCAGGTTGATCAGTTGACTGTTAACAGTAGGTGGTTTTCTTATTCAATATGCTCTAGTGAATTAATTAAAAAAATAAGATAGGACGTCATAAAATGGTATTTAATTTGAATCTATTATATTTTTAACTAAAACACACTTGCTCAGTAGTGATTTTGATGAAGCACAGGGGTCAGCTGACCTCTTTGTAAATACAGGTTTTTTGGAATCTAGCCATATTTATTCATTTACATATTCTCTATGGCTGCCTTGCAGCTATCGACAACACGGTTGAGTTGTCATGACAGAAATTATATGGCCCACAGAGAATAAAATATTTATAGTCTGGACCATCCCAGAAAAAGTCTGCCAACCCTTAATATAAATGAACCATTATCATAGTTCACTCATCCTATCCCCAGCAAAACAGAGTCTTACCCAAAAATCCTATACTACACAATTGTAAGACTATTTCCAAAAATCAATAAAAGACTCTTAGCTTCTTGTTAATGATTCCACTTTAGATAGCATAAAATCTCTGCTAGGGAAGACATCTTAAATGTTGGTTAGACAATGGCTATGGATTCAGCAGGAAATTGAAATTCAGTCCATAATCAAGGTGAGGCAATGAAAAGAAGGGAGACTCAGAAGAAATCCAGCTCTGGGGAGTGAGGCCAGTCCAGCAATGGATTCTGACCCTTAATTCCCTTTTGTGCTGTGTTGCTGCCAAGCCATAGCTCTTCTTAATACAAAAGCAGTTATTTCTGCCTGAGGTCCAGTCTTTCAGCAGGAAAGTTTCTAGGCACCGTTTCTTTCCCATTATTCAAACTGATCCTGCTAATTGATTGCTTTTTGTTTGGAGTCCAAAATGGAACATTATCCTTTTCATCAATTTTCTCAGCAGTCTGCAAATGTACTATTTATTGTGTGTAAAGTTCTACTTAAATAACATTCAATCATCTTTCCAACAAATTTCAATGAGCAATGTTCCTGGAGATGCTTAACAACCTGTACTGCCTATTCATTGTGCAGGATGGTTCTGACAAATGGCTAATGTAGGAACTCTTTAGGCTTATAATTTCTTTAGATGAATTTTCTTGACAGTGTTGAAAAAAGAACACCACTGTTTGCAAATGAGGATATCATGCATTCCCCCTAGTGATTCTTAAGACTGCCTTTGTTCAGCTTGTGTGGAATGAAATGATAAATCAGTCGCATTATGGGTTTTCTTTTGTGGGGCTGGTGGGTGTAAAAACACCATTATCAGCATTATATTTAACCTATTTATATTTTCATTTAAAATGCACTTCACCTGAGGCAGCAACTTCCTCCAGAGCAAACAGTAGTAGTTTTGTTCAATATGTCTGCAAATGAGCTGGCTCTATAAATGAAAATATCTATTATTTGAAACCCAATTGTTGCTATTTTGCTTAAATAAAAAGCATCTCACAGGTTATATAATTTTATAAAACACTCAAAGATCATTAGATTGATCCCATTTCTTTTTTATTTTTCTTTTTGGTTGATTTGGCTTTATAGTTACAAAGAATTAAAGATTAAAAAGTCCTTTATTAATTGCTATATCAGGCCTGTCTACCACTATGGATACAAAGATGAACAAGATTGCTGACCAAAGACGGTCTGGCCATTCGTACAAATTGGGCTCTTTCAGCAGCTTCTATTAGACTTTTAGATCAGAGATGAATGAGATTACCAGTGCCCTCTTGCTCAACCTCATCACTGCTGTATGTTATAATAATAGCAAAGCTTGAATAAAATTCTGGTAAGCACGCATTTATTAACATAGATGCAAAACAAACAAACACATTGTCATACCACCTGTCCCTGTAGGCTCAGGGATATCCTCCTTTTCTGTCCTTTAGGCATTCAGGACAGTACCTGCATGAAATGCTCTCTGATGGCAGAGGGGACTCTGTTCCAACAGCAGGTTTCAGCTAACCATCTGGTCTAGATTCCTTCTGTTAAGTAGGAGGAACACAGGAACAAAGGGAGTCCTGGCTCAGGAGCATATCCCTGACAGGGCCAGGCTGCTGGCCTTGCCAGCTTCTCACAGCTCATTCTGAAAAGGGCAGAGGTGTTTGCACCATCTTTCTAAGCAAATTCTAGATTTATCTCAAATGCCAATGATTTCATCCATAAAACAATTTGTACTATCACTTGATCTGAATGTAGATAGAAATTTCTAAGTGATCGGGTTATAATAACACTTCCAGAATGTAGACTATAGGATCTCCGAAGGGCCACCTCACCATTTCTTGAGATTGTGCCCAATCAGCACAATTCCTACTGCCCCTAGGAAGTAGAGTGCATAACTACATGACACATACGCATACCACACCTCTACGAGGAAGTATTTTAAAAACATCACAGATATCAGTTTCTCAGTGTCATACTTCATGTACAAAAATCTAATTGGGCAAAGAGAAGGGAAGAATTTTCTCAGCCTGAGGTGTTTGGGAGGCTTCACAAAGGAGTTAATATTTTAATGAGTCTTAAAATTTACCAGGAAGAAGAGAAAAGGGTTGGGTGCAAAGGAATGTCAGGATGAAAGTACAGCTTGAATAAAAGCAGGAAGACAAAAATAATCTTGCATGATTATGCATGTACAGTATGAAATTCAGAGTAGCCAAAACAAGGATTGAATGAAGGGGGTGGGGAGTGAATGAAAGGACATGAGGTTCTACAAGTGGTAGGTGGCTATAAGGCTTTTTCTTCCTTACTTTGTTTCTGACCATGGTACAAGACAGCAGGGAAAATGCAGTTCTTTTGGTCACAATTTGTCATTTCTTGGTCATCCTACCTTGGGCAAATGATCTGTTGGGTTTCATTCACCAAAATGTTGATTCACAGACCTGGCACATCACTGAATCAAAACACAACCTCCCAGGTCCCATCCTACAACTCCTGAAACAGTCTTTGGCAGTGTTAGAATTATCCATAGTTTTAAGTCCCTAATTTGTGAATCACTGCCTTAAATACAACATTCCATGCAGGAAATTGCCTTTATAAAAAGCAGTGGAAGTAGATGTTATTTCTTTTGGCTTTATTTCTTGCAAGAAGAGGAAGAGAGAAACAGAGGGAGAGAAATCAGAAGAATCTGAAAGAGTTAAAACGCGAACCTTTAAAATCTTTTAGCTGGGTTGTGGCATTTGGCGGGGGGGGGGGGGGGGGGGGGAGGGCAGATTATCCAAAGGTAAGAGACTTTTCTCCCTTTGAAGCTGTACTGGTGTGATGTGAATCAAACCATTCATGCAGAGAACAAAAGCACTTTTGACTTCAGGAGCCAGTTAAGATGGTAACTTAAATAAACAGGGAGAAAAAGAGATATGACAAAAGGTCGACTTAGTCATGGCCTCTCTAGCTTCTGCAGAAGTAATGCCTAAGGCTGAACAGCTGAACTGAGTTTGCAATTATTCGCCCTTGCAGACATGCCTAACCTGAAGTCACCAGAGCTGTGAAGTCAGTACAGAGAGAAGTCTGGAATCTATTTTCAATATTTCACAATGGCTAATGGAGTGCTTCTCAAAGTGTGGTTCAAGCAACAGTAAGATCTGAACCACCAACGTGATGAAGACAGAGCTTATTAAAAATGAGGATTCTAGAGCAGGCTCTTAGCCTAGTGTTTAAGAGGTCAGTTAACACACCCACATCCCCTGACAGAGTATCCAGATTCAATTCCTGCCTCTGGCTCTTGACTCCAGCTTCCTGCCAATGCAGACCTTGGGAGCTGCAGGGGATGGCTCAAGTGGTTGAGTCCCTAACATTCACATAGAAGACCTGTGTTGAGTATCTAGCTCCCAACTTAATCCTGGCCCAACCCTGGCCATTGCAAGCATTTAGGGAGTGAGCCAGAGGATGGGAACATTCTCTTTCCCTCTTGTTCTCTTTCTGCCTCTCAAATGAATTTTAAGGTAATTAAAATATTTTAATGAGTATTGTATGTTCTACCATGAGAGATTATATTTCAAATGATTTGGTATGAGGCCTGGAAATTCGTATTTTTAAAACTAGGTAATTTTGCAAGAACGCATTTGTAAAGAGCCTGATTAAAATAACCCTCTCTGGCATCCTAGTTTCCTCTGCTTTGACTGAAACTGTCAAGTCAGTCTGGAAGGTCTTTCCTAGTTCATGATACTCAGCAGTTCTAACAATCAGACTTAGGTCACTGCTTAATAAGTGTGGAAAAATAAGTTGTTAGCTAATAAATACCATTTTCTTACTAAAGCAAAATCTGTCAAAAATGTGATTCTACAGAAAAACATTTTAAAAAGGAATAACTAATGGTGAAAAATTTTGGAAAAACTTACCTTGGACTAGCTCCTCCATTCTCATTTTGTCTAGAATCTTCAGAGTAACAATGGAAATAGTTGTATTCCCTAGTGTCTCACTCACTATTCCTTCACCTACTCCTCTCAACATGCCCTCTTGCTTCTTTCTCTCTACATACCTCCTCCTACTTCTCCCTACAAATATAAATGGCTACTCCAGTGCCATGTGTCCGGTGTCTATGAGGGAACCCAAACTTCTGAAATATTTCTCTGGAGAATAAAACACCAGTGACCCCTGCTAAGGACCTTGGAAAGCAGCAGAGGATGGTCCAAGTGCTTGGGCCCCTGCACCCATGTGAGAAATCTGGAAGATGCTCCTGGATCCTGGTTTCAGCCTGGCCCCACCCCAGACATTACAACCATCTGGGGAATAAACCAGCAGATGGAAGATCTCTCTCTCTCTCTCTCTGTCTCCTCTTTCTTTCTCTCTCTCTCTGTAACTCTGACATTCAAATAAATAAATAATTTTTTTAAAAAATAGAAAATTCAAGAGAGTGACTATGAGATCACACTTCTTCTGTAGATAAATTCATCAACACAGCAGTCATAATAGGGTTCCATCCAAAAAGGATATCTTTTCATTGTGCAACTTTAAGTTATGAGCAATATTATATAGAAAGATATTTCTAACCGAGTTAAATCAAATTTGCTAAGAATAGCCATTGTTATTTTTGGCGGATAACAGTAGCAATCAGCTATACATCCACCACCTCGCAACTGCATTATTGTGAAGAGTCTAACCAAAACCTGCCACACACACTGATTACAAAGTGACAGTCTAGCAAGAGTCTTATGCTCTTCACTGAAGGCAGACATTGTCACAGATGTTCCAGTGAAACCACATATATTTAACAGCACTAATTCCACACACGAGCTCATATTTCTATCATCTATGATGCTAGCAAGTTTCACTTCAAAATATGTGTGTTGTTCATTATTACAATTGGACCAAATAACTGGTGTTGATCTGAGACAAAGACAGCTAAAGCCCTACAGAAGCTGCACATGGAGTGCAACCTTTCTGATCAAATGTGAAACTGACAACAATTGGAATGTGGATTTCTGATCAGAGCTACTGACTGCCCCTAAAGGTAGCTCAATAGATAACATGTACATAGGTACACTTACAGCTCAATGAGGATTGTTAGGTATGATGTAACCATTTTCTCTGTGCTGAAAAATATATCTTTACCTCAGGAGGATTTCAAACTTAGTGTGCATCAAAACAAAACATATTATTGTACACAGAAAGCTATGTGTATGTGGAAATGTTCAATAAAATTTATCCTACTAGAATAATAGGTCAGCTTGTTTGTCCCAAATGAGAAATAGATATAGCTTATAAAGATATGTTGAGATCTTACTAAGAATATGTACATTACTAGAACTCTCAAGGAGAGATTCCAAGCTGGTAAAATAGGGAGGGAGTTTACTGTTTCTAGAATAGTTAAAAAAATGTGGAGAGAGTGCGATATCAGGAAAGAGTCAGGGAGAAAATGGCAGAGGAAACCCCATGCAGATTAGAAGGACACTGGATCTATGTGGAGGGTTTGGACGAGTACAACTCAGGACCGCAGTAGCCGAGAGCCTCAGCACCAGCTTTGGGGAGTGCGGTGAGACCAGACTGCAACAGGCCAAGCCACTGGTGATTAAACTGCAGAAAGAGCATGGCGTGTGTCCAGCTTGGAGCCCTCTGGGGGACAGTATACCTCCTGTCAACCTAAAGTGAATTAAAGGCTGGGGGGACAATTCTCTCTCCCCAGCCAGCCTGTAACTAGTCCTGTAACTAGCCGAGAGAGGGCGGGCATCATTTTGCACACAAGTAACAGCTGAGCCAGTATGTGTATGCATACCCAGCAAACAGCCAAGAGGAGATGCTAGAGTCTGTCTGGGAGAATATACAAGGGGCTGGGTGCTCATGAATGTGGGAGCCTTGTGTGCTGGGACTGTGAAAACACTGTGGCTGTGTGGGAGGGCACAGGTGGTAGCTGGTTCATTGGGCTGTCACCATGGGTAGCTGTATATGCTCAGGGCTCCTGACTGAATGGTTAAGAGTCATTGCTGTAGGATCTGTGTTCACATTGAGGACTTCATGGATCCTTTGTGTGGTTCTTGTGGCAGCACAGATGAATATTACACCCATTATGGCTAGTGCCCAAGCATTGGTCTCTTTTGAGGAAAGGAGGTGAGCATAAGACTATACTAATAGAGCTGAACAAACCCTCCCCCTCTGATAAAAAAAAGAGAGAGAGCGCTTTACTAATGTCCAACTTGGGGGTCACTTTGGACACTCCCCTCACCCTGGAGCACTGAACAGAGCTCCCTGGCCACACCTAGCACATGCCTCCGGGTGGTCACTAAAACAGCAGACACTCTACCAAGCCACAGTGGCATTGTCCAAAGATACAAAGTCATCACAGAAAAAACCAACAGGTATCTCCACAAATGCCTAAAAATAAACACAGAAATTCAAGAAACAAGAATAAGGAAGACAATGTGATGCCTCCAAAGAAACACAACAACACTTTAACACTAGGTGCGAAGATAAAGATTGAAGAAATGCCAAAACAGAATTCAAAAAGTGGATAGGATTACTTAGAAGTATTAACAATCAAATCTATGAACTACAGAAATCCATACATGACATGAATGAAAATTTTTCTCATGAAATTGAGATTTTTAAGGGAAATCAAAATTAAATATTAGAAATGTAGAATTCAATAGATCAAATAAAAACTGCAATGGAAAGACTTAACACAGACTCAGTGAGGAGAAGAAAGAATACCTGAGTTAGAAGACAAATCTCTGGAAGTATTACAGTCAGACCAAAGAAAAGAAGAAGACATTAGAAAACTTAAAAACAGCACTGGAGATCTATGGGATACTATTAAATGATCCAACATACAAGTCTTAGGAGTTCCCAAAAGCCTGGAAAGAGAGAATGGGTTAGAAGGCCTTTTTAGTGAAATAATTATAGAAAACTTCCCCAATTTGGAGAAAGAAAGGAATGTCCAAGTACAGGAGACACAGAACTCCTAATAGACATGACCAGGAAAGATATTCACCATGACACATGTAGTCAAACTCTCCACAGAAAAGCATAAAGAAAAGATTCTAAAATGTGCATGAGAAAAGCATCAGATTAATTTCAGAGGATCAGGGCTGGTGCTGTGGCACAGTGGGTTAATGTGCTGGCCTGAAGCACTGACATCCCATATGGGTTCAAGACCCAGCTGCTCCACTTCCAATCCAGCCCTCTGCTATGGCCTAGGAAAGCAGTGGAATATGGCCCAAGTCCGTGGACCCCTGCACCCATGTGGGAGACCCTGAGGAAGCTCCTGGTTCCTGGCTTTGGATTGGCATATCTCCAGCTTTTGCAGCTTTCTGGGGAATGAACCATCAGATGGAAGACCTCTCTGTCTCTGTCTGTCTCTCTGTCTCTCTCACTCTCTGCTTCCCCTTCTCTCTGTGTAACTCTTTCAAATAAATAAATAAATCTCTAAAAAGAAAATTTTCAGAGGATTACCAATTAGACTCACAGCTGACTTCTCACCAGAAACCCTACAGGCTAGGAGAGAATGGTAAAGTATATTCCAAGTCTTAAGAGAAAAAACCTAGAATACTGTACTCTGCAAAGCTCTCATTTATGAATAAAGATGAAATAAAGACCCTCCATAACAAACAAAAATTGAAAGAATTTGTTACCACTCGTCCAAGAGGAAAAGGGGTTGGAGAGTTGGGATGAGGGTGGGTACAGTAGAAAAATCACCATGTTTCTAATGTTGTAATTATTAAATGTATAAAGTTTATATTCCTTAAATAAATGCTGTCTGGGGGAAAAAAAGAAGGTGAAGGCAGAAAACTTCCCAGTAAAAGTACAAAGGAAATCCAAAGTAAAAAATAGGCATATTTATGGAAAAATGACAGGGCCAAGTCATTACTTATTAATAGTGACCTTGCATGTAAATAGCCCCAATTCTATCTAGTTAAAAGATACAGACTATGGCCGGTGCCATGGCTCACTAGGCTAATCCTCCATCTGTGGCGCCGGCACCCCGGGTTCTAGTCCCGGTTGGGGCACCGGATTCTATCCCAGTTGCTCCTCTTCCAGTCTAGCTCTCTGCTGTGGCCTGGGAAGGCAGTGGAGGATGGCCCAGGTCCTTGGGCCCTGCACCCACATGGGAGACCAGGAGGAAGCAGATGGCTCCTGGCTTTGGATCAGCGCAGCACACCAGCTGCAACTTGCTGGCCATAGCAGCCACTTGGGGGGTGAACCAACGGAAAAAGGAAGACCTTTCTCTCTGTCTCTCTCTCACTGTCTAACTCTGCCTGTCAAAAAAAAAAATACAGACTATCTAATGCATTAAAAAAACAAGACTTAGCTATTTGTTGCCTACAAGAAGCACATCACACCAACAAAGATACATGCAGAATAAAAGTGGAAGGATGGAAAAAGATATTCCATGCTAACAAAAACCAAAAAAGAGCTGGTGTGGTGTAGTCTTCCTAATATCAGTCATAATGGACTTTAACACAAAAACCATTTCTGGGACAAAGAAGGGCACCATGTAATGATTAGGGATCAATTCAACAGGAAGATGTGACTATAATAAACATATATACACCCAATTACAGGGCACCTGGCTATTTAAAAGAAAAGTTAATGAATCTAAAGGGAGACATACATTCCCATACAACAGTAATGGGAGACTTCAATGCCACAATTTCAGTAATGGACAGATAAACCAGACAGAAAATTAACAAGGAAACAACAGAATTAAATAACACTGTAGACCAAATGGACCTAACAGACATGTACAGAACTTTTCATCATACAGTTGCAGAATACACATTCTTCTCACCAGTTTGTGGAACTTTCTCTAGGAGAGACCACGTTAAGCCATAAAGCAAGTCTCAGCAAATTCAAAACAATCAAAATCATACCATGCATCTTCTCTTACCATAACGGAATGAAGCAGAAAATCAACAACACAAGAATCTCTAAAATATATGCAAACACATGGGAGACTGAACAACATGCTCCTGAATGAACAATGGGTCATAGGGGAAATCAAAAAATTTCTGAAAATGAATGAAGATGGCAATACAACATATTAAAACTTATGGGATACAGCAAAAGAGTTTTAAGATAAAGTTTATAGCAATTATGCCTACATCAAGAAAAGGAAAAGGCACCACATAAATGAACTATCAATGTATCAAAAGGATCTAGAAAAAGAACAGCAAACCAAACCCAAAATTAGTAGGAGAAAAGAAATCAATAAATTAGAGAAGAAATAAACAAACTGAACAACCCCTCAAAAAATACAGAGGAACAGCAAAAAAAAAAAAAAAGAGAGAGAGAGAGAGAGAGAGAGAGCCGGTTTTTTGAAAAAAAAAAAAAATTGACACACCATTGGTCCAACTAACCAAAAAAGAGGTAGAAGACCCAAATAAATAAAATCAGAGATGAAAAAGGAAATGTAGCAACAGATTCCACTTAAGTAAAAAGATTCATCAGAAATTACTACAAAGAGCTGTATGGCAGCTAATTGGAAAACCTAGAAGAAATAGATTCCTGTACATATACAACCTATATTACTGATCCATGAAGACTTAGAAAACCTAAACAGACCAATAACCAGGATAAAAATTGAATCAATAATAAAGACACTCCCAACAAAGAGAAGCCCAGGACTGGATCACTTCACTGCTGAATTCTACCAGACATTTAAAGAAAAACTAACTCCAATTCTTCCCAAGCTATTCAAAATAACTGAAAGGGAAGGAATCCTCCCAAACTACTTCTATAAAGCCAGTATCATCTGACCTACTATATCTAAAAAAGATATAACAAAGAAAGAGAACTACAGACCAATTTCCCTGATGAACATAGGTGCAAAAATCCTCATCAAAAATACTAGCTAAACAAATCTAACAACACATCAGAAAGATAATTTGCCTGGACCAAGTGATATTTATTCCTAATATGCAGGATGGTTCAACATTCCCAAATGAATCAATGTGATATATCATATTAATAAACTTAAGAACCAAAAACATATGATTATCTCAACAGATGCAGAGAAAGAAACTTATAAAAATAAAATATCCTTTCATGATGAAAACTTTAAGCAAATTGAATATAGAAGGAACATTCCTCCACACAATCAAGGCAATTTATGACAAACTCTTGGCCAATGTCCTATTGAATGGGGAAAAGCTGGAAGCATTCCCACTAAAATCCAGAACCAGACAAGGATGCCCACTCTTACCATTGCTATTGAATACAGCCCTAGAAGTTGTAGCCAGAGCCATTAGACAATAAAAAGAAATCAAAGGAATACAAATTATGAAGGAGGAAGTAAAACTATCACTATTTGCCAATGACATGATTCTATATATAGGGGATCCAAAAGACTCCACTAAGAAACTATGGGAACTCCTAGAAGAGTTTAGTAAAATGACAGGATATAAAATGAATACACAACAATCAACAGCCTTTGTATACACAGACAATGCCATGGCTGAGAAAGAACTTCTAAGTCAATCCCATTCACAATAGCTACAAAAAAAAATAAATAAATAAAATACCTTGGAATAAATTAACCAAGGATGTCAAAGATCTCTACAATGAAAATTATAAAACAATAAAGAAAGAAACAGAAGAAAACACAAAAAATAAAAAAAAATCTTCCATGTTTGTAAATTGGAAGACTCAATATCATCAAAGTGTCCATACTACCAAAAGCAATTTACAGATTCAATGTGATACCATTCAAACTACCAAGGACATTCTTCTCAGATATAGAAAAAACAGTGCTAAAATCCATATGAAAACAAAGAAAACCCTGAATAGCTAAAACAATCCTATACAACAAAATCAAAGCTGGAGGCATCACAATACTAGATTTCAAGACATACTATAGCATGTTTATAATCAAAGCACTCTAGTACTGGCACAAAACAGACTTGTAGACCAATGGAACAGAATAGAAACTCCATGCATCTACAACCAACTTATCTTTTACAAAGGAACTAAAATCAATCCCTGGAGCAAGGACAGTCTTCAGCAAATGGTGCTGGGAAAAGTAGATCTCTGCATGCAGAAGTATGAAGCAAGACTCTTTCCTTATACCTTATACAAAAATCCACTCAAAATGGATCCACAACATAAATCTATGACCCAGTTACATCAAATTATTAGAGAACATTGGGAAATCCTTCAAGACATTGGCATAAGCAAAGAGTTCTTGGAAAAGACCCCAGAGGCAATCAAAGTCAAAATCCATGGGAATACATCAAGCTGAGAAGCTTCTGCACTGCGAAAGAAACACTCAGTAAAATGAAGAGGCAACCAACAGAATAGGAGAAAATTTTGCAAACTACACATCTGATAAAGGATTAATAATCAGAATCTATAAATAGCTCAAGAAACTGTACAACAACAAAACTAACAACCCAGTGAAGAAATGGGCAAAGGACTTGAACAGGCATTTCTCAAAAGAGGGAATCCAAATGGCCAATAGACACATGAAAAAAAAATGCTCAGGATCACTAGCCATCAGGGAAATGCAAATCAAAACCACATGAAGGTTTCACCTCACTCCATTGAGAATAGCTTTCAGGGGGCTGGCACTGTGGTGTAGCAGGTAAAACCGCCACCTGCAGTGCCACTATCCCATATGGGTGCCAGTTCAAGTCCCTGCTGCTCCTCGTCTGATCTA
This sequence comes from Lepus europaeus, assembly GCF_033115175.1. Lineage (NCBI taxonomy): Eukaryota > Metazoa > Chordata > Mammalia > Lagomorpha > Leporidae > Lepus > Lepus europaeus. The sequence goes on along the minus strand of NC_084836.1, from coordinate 45,250,206 downwards.
GCTCACTGATATGGCCGGGGAAGGCAGTAGAAAATGACCCAAGTCCAGGGGGCTGGCACCATGGTTCACTTGGTTAATCCTCCACCTGCGGCACCGGCATCCCATATGGGCACCAGGTTCTAGTCCTGGTTGCTCCTCTTCCAGTCCAGCTCTCTGCTGTGGCCCTGGAAGGCAGTGGAGGATGGCCCAAGTGCTTGGGTCCTGCATCTGCATGGGATACCAGGAAGAAGCACCTGGCTCCTGGCTTCGGATTGGCGCAGTGCCAGCCATAGCAGCCATTTGGGGGGTGAACCAACAGAAGGAAGACCTTTCTCTCTGTCTATAACTCTACCTGTCAAATAAAAATAAATTTAAAAAACTTAAAAAAAGAAAAAAAGAAAATGACCCAAGTTCCTATGCTCCCGCCCCCACATGGGAGATCCAGAAGAAGCTCCTGGCTCCTGGCTTCGGATTGGCTCAGCTCCAGCCATTGCAGCCATCGGGGGAGTGAACCAGCAGATGGAAGACCTCTCCCTCTCTGCCTCTGCCTCTCTGTAACTCTCCCTTTCAAATAAATAATCTAGAATGGCTTTCATACAGAAATCAACAAACAACAAATGTTGATGAGAATGTGGGGAAAAGGATACACTAATCCACCACTGGTGGGAATGCAAACTGGTGCAGCCACTCTGGAAGACAGTATGGAGATACCTCAGAAACCTGAAAATAGTTATTTATTTTTCTTCCTAGCAATTCTTATGTTCCTATATATTAGACATGTAAATCTTATCAACTTACATAAATCATTAAAACAGAAAAAAAAGAAATTATGGGATATGTACACTATGGAATACAACACAGTGGTAAAAAGAAATGAAATCCTGTCATTTGGAATAAAATGGATGCAGCTAGAAAACATTATACTTGGTGAAATAATCCAGTCTTAAAAGGACAAATACCATATGTTCTCCCTAACCTGTGGTAACTGATAGAGTACCTAAAAAGTTATCTATAGAAGTGCAATTGACACTATGAGATGCGATGACCTTGAAAAGCCCTTGTCTCAACTGTTGAGGAACAGTTTTTTTTCATACCATTTGTTGAACTCTTTACTTAGTATGGGGTTAATCCTACGTGTATAAAGTTAATTGAAAATAGATTTCAGTAAAAAATAAGCATGAGAATAGGAGAGGAGGAGGAAGAAGGGTGGGAGTACAGGTGGGAGGGTGGGTAGGGTGGGAAGAGTCACTAGGTTCCTAAAGTTATATTTAGGAAATGCATGAAGTTTATATACCTTAAATAAAAGGTTTCTGGGTTAAAAAAAAAAGCTTTCAAGAAGACTCAAGTCTGATCTTAGAAACGTAATCCTTAGACTTCTAGTACCTAAGTATACAAAAAGCTTTGACTACCAGAGATAGCCTTTCAGAATGTTTCAAACATATAAAATATATGATATTTAAACAATTAAATTCTAAATGGGATCAAGTACTATTCAGAGACATAATGAAAACAGCTGTTAAAATTCACTAGACTTATAGAAAATAGTGTAATTTTCCAAATTGAATTAAAGCCAACAGAACTAGATTATTTTAATTTATAATTTTACTAAATTGAATAGTAATTTCTATGATCAAAATAAGCCTTGAAATAACTTTTCCTAGATAAAAAAAAAAACTCATTCAAGGTATCAGAAGTTTATTATTGATGTCACTGAACAAACTCTCTTTGGCACTAGAGTTGATCAAGAGTAGCAGCTTTTCTCACTTAGCGTTAGGATACCTCCTCTCAGGGCCTACTAAAAAGTCAAGTAACAGCACGCCAGAGCACCCAGCAGAAGTCTGGGTGTTACTAATATTCATGTTTTCGGTCTAGAACGGGGTGACGAAGTCATCTGGTTTAAATTGTAGGTGAAGAAACAAAATACCCTTTAAGACAGTCATGGAGTGAGTACAGGTCTAACGACATCCAACTCAGTGTTCTTATCAATACTAACAAATATGTCTTAAGTCCTTAGTGGTAACCAGGCACTGTTACTAAACTCTGATGATACAGCAGCAATAAAGACAAAACCCTTAACTTCTTGGAGGATGGAAATAGATGATGAACAGATGTGAATATGAAGTAGAAAATGTGTTGCTGATAAGTGCTTTAAAGGAAACAAAAGAAGGTGTCATGGAAAAGAGTGTTTGACAGGTAGATGGCGGTTGGAATGTGATACACTTCTTTAGGCTGGCGAGGAGAAAAGCCATCTCTGCAGTGTTGACTTTGGATCTGGAACCTGAACCATGAAAGAAGCCTGCCAGTGCCAGCTGTGAAGGAGGGGGAAAAAAAATGTCTTCCTTCTACTCTTTTAAGTTCTCTACCAGGCCCCTGTTACAAAAGACAGATTAACAAGAAAAAGCAACAGGTGCCAGGTTTTTGACCTACAGGTTTAAGATGCCTGTTAGGTTACCCACACCACATCCCGTGTTGGTGTGCCCAGTTTTGAGTCCCAGCTTTACTCTCAATTCCAGCTTCCTGCTAAAGCAGAGTCTGTGAGGCAGCAGGTGATGGCCCAAGTAATTGGGTCCTGCCACCCACTCAGGAGACCTAGACTGAGTTGCAGGTTCACAGTTTCAGCCTTGGTCTAGACCCAGCCATTGTGGGCATTTGAGTAGTGAACAAGCAAATGAGAGCATGCTCTCTCTCTCTCTCACTCTCAAATAAATAAAAATTGGGAGAAAGAAAACAAGAAAAACAGAATTTTATCAACATGTGTTTGATGTATGTAAGACATGAGAGTACCCAGAGAAGAGTATGAAATGGTAGCTTAGAAGTAGCTAATAGAGGGGCCACCATTAGTGTTGTAGCAGGTTGGGCCACCACCTGCACTTTGGCATCCCATATGTGTGCCGGTTCATGTCCCAGCTGTTCCACTTCTGATCCAGCTCCCTGCTGATGACTTGGGGAAAGCAGTGGAAGATGGCACAAGCACCTGGGCTGCACCTAAATATAGAGAAGAAGCTCCTGGCTCCTGGCTTTGGACTGGCCCAGTGCTGGACTTTGTGGCTGTCTAGAGGGGAGTGAACCAAAGGATGAAAGATCTCTATCTGTAACTCTGACCTTCAAAAAAAGTAAGTAAATCTTTTTTTAAAAAAAAAGCTCATATAACAATTTTAACAAAGAATAATGGGTCTATAGAGAAACGACAGAACAAAGAAACACAAATTTAGGTTTCTATGGATTGGGAAACTGAAATTTAAATGTTCCTCCACTCATGATTGGGTGCATCCCTATAAACCGATCATCAATTGGAGGTTGGCACTGTGGCATAGTGGGTAGGGCAGCTGGCTGCAGTGCCAGCATCCCATATGGGTGCCAGTTCGGGTCCTGGCTGCTCCACTTCTGATCCAGCTCTCTGCTATGGCCTGGGAAAACAGTAGAAGATGGCCCAAGTCCTTGGGCCCCTGCATCCACTTGGGACCCGGAAGAAACTCCTGGCTCCTGGCTTCGGATAAGCACAGCTCCAGCCGTTGAGGCTAATTGAGGAATGAATCAGCGGATGGAAGACGTCTCTCTTTGCCTCTCTGCCTCTCCTTCTCTCTCTGTGTAACTCTGACTTTCAAACAAATAAATAAATCTTTTTAAAAAATTAAAAAAAAGAAAATATCTGAAGTTGAAAACACATTTCAATACAACACACCTAGTGTACTGGTTGTTTACCTTCATGATCACCTGGCTGATGGGGACTTTGCAGCCATCACTCAATCTCACAAGGCTGGGTCATAGCACATATTGCTGCTAGCACAGGAGAAGATCAAAAGCTGAAATTCTAAGTGTGATTTCTACTGCAGGTGTATTTCTCTCTCACAACTGTAAAGTCAAAAGTCATAAATTGAACCATGGTAAATTAGGGCTGTCTGTACATGGGGGTCACTAACGGAGGAAGGTTTTTTTAGTAGATTCCTCCGGCACTGTGTCTGCTGACAAGATTCCAGAGTCTTCTCCAGTTAAGAAAATTTAGGCAGAAAGGGGGAGGTAGAGAAACTTTTCCTGTGTTTGTTGCTGCTTAATGGTTTTCTGTTAAGAATAAAGCTTATGGAGGTGTTTCCAAATACATGATTCTTAAAATTTATAGAAGGCATTGGACCTTCTGGTAAATGTTTTCTTAAGTTGATATCTAATGGTTGAAACGGCTTGCTAAGTATTCATGTGATATTGCTATTGTCAGCAAGCGATCTAGGACTTGCTCCCTCATTTCTCTATTCTAAGCCCAACTTGCTCTTTCATTTCTCTATTCTCTTCAAGGTAGGAAACTAATTCTATTATGAAGGAATCTGTAGGATGCACAATTTAATCTTTAGACCTTATAAAAGAGATGGCTAACATTTTTCTGTAATAGCATAGCCAAAATAAGAACTTAAATAATAATCTTATAGCTAGATTTACTTCGCCATCAGCGAAGTAAACAGTAAGTAGAAAAGACCTCCATTTCAGACCAAAGGGAAAGAAAGTTTTAAAGTGAGAAGTCAGCTTGTGAAGAGCCCTGGCAGCTCTGCCAAGAGTTGGATCACTGGAAATGGACCTGCCCTGGAGTCGAAGGATGCCCAGGTCAGAGCCACAGATCTTATTGGCTTTAAGCTGAAAAGCCCTTCACTCAGCCCAACTTCCAAAGTGACCACTGCAGCTGAGGGGACAGCCAAGCAGGGTCAGCAACATTGCAGGCCGAACTGTAAATTTCTTATTAGAGATGCCACCTGCTTTTACCTGGCCAGCTCTCCTCCCAGGCCAGCCAAGTAATGAAAGTCAACAGGGTACCTTCCCCTAGGAGGTTCACACCTCCCTTAGGATATACCCCATGTGAAGAGATAGATAGGTCTGGGCCTCTTAACTTACAAGGCCTAAAGCCCACCAGATTATTATCAAGCCCCTTCTGTCAGGTTCTATTTGCCTCTCAATCAGAAAACTTAATTGTAGCTTAGACAGCACCTTGCTTAGCTCCTCTAATAATGACTCTGTCCTTTGTTCTAGACCCTGTCTAGCGCACTTGGGCCTCATTCCTTTGTAATCATAACCTCTACTCTACCACCAATGGCTCTACTCCCAACCTGTGTGTACTGATGGTCCTCTTCCCCACTTAATGCTGTATAATTGTTCAGACCTGGTTAACGCCACTCTTAGGATCATTGGTTACTATCCTCACCCTGTCTTTTATGACCTTGTCTAAATATGATCAGAGTCTGCAAAGTTGGAAGGCTTCCATAACCTTGGCAACTCATGATGACAGCCTAGGGTGGTTACTGGCGCCATAAACTAGAGTGTCAATTTGTTGGGTCAACAACAGGAGTCACTGTGCACTTGCTCCTCATGTGGGATCTCTGTCCTTAATGTGCTGTTCATTGTGATTTAATGCTATGACTAGTACTCAAACAGTATGTTACACTTTGTGTTTCTATGTGGGTGCAAACTGTTGAAATCTTTACTTAATATATACTAAATTGATCTTCTGTATATAAAGAGAATTGGAAATGAATCTTGATGTGAATGGTGTGGGAGAGGGAGCGGGAGAGGGGAGGGTTGTGGGTGGGAGGGAAGTTATGGGAGGGGGAAGCCATTGTAATCCATAAGCTGTACATTGGAAATTTATATTCATTAAATAAAAGTTAAAAAAAATATTACTTTAAAAAAAATAAAGAGTTGATCCAAAAAAAAAAAAAAAAGAATAAAGCTTATGTAAAAGAGGCCTGTTTTGGGGTGTCATAATGTGATCATCTTTACCAGTGAAAGGCTATGGGAAGAACAATTTAAACAATACAAAGTATAACAAGTACAAAGAAACGTGGGAGAATGAGCATGGAAGCTTGAAGGTGACAGAAGTGGCTAGGATTTTTTTCTAAAATTGGTTGAAGTTGAGCAAGGAGTAATCTAATCAGATATACCTTTGAAGGATCACTTCCACTACGATGGAACATTCTAGAAATGAGAGTAGAAACAGAAAAAGCAGTTGAGAAGCTGTGGCAGTCCTCCAAATGAGAAGGACGATGACTTCAATAGTGTGTTCGTGTAGGAGATGAAAAGAAGTGGTCAGATTGAGGCTATATTTGGAGAGTGAATTGACAGGATGTGCACAGATGCATCATTTTGCCCCCTCTGATCAAGAGATATTTCTTATATCTCTCTTGGTTAGGGAAAAGGCAGTAGGCATGTAAAATTTGGGGTCTCCATATTTTAAAATATCAGGAGTGAACAGGAATTTTTGTTTAATTCCAGATGAACACAGCCCTAGACAGAGATTACCTCAATGCTTCTCAACATTCAGAGAGCCCTGGGATGATGGCATTGCTTGAGGGCTGCGTTTTACGTGCTATTGGCTCAAAATATGGCAAGATAAAGCAGAAAACTCTGTAGAGAGAGGCAGACTTGATCCAAATCTGGGCATCCGTTGTGATTTGGACATGGTTTCAATATGTCCTCCAAGGGAGGTGTGCTAGAAGCTTGGTCCTCCCTGTGATGAGATGTTGAGATGATAGTGGAACTTTTAAGAGGTAGAGCTTAAAAGGGATTAATGTAATTTTCATGAGACCCCAGTAGTTCTCCAAAGAGTGGACGGTTATAAAACAAGCAAGACTAACCCCTACCTATCCTCTGGCTTCCTATCTCCCATCTGATCACTCTCCCCTGCACTCCTGCCATTGTGGCGCCATCTACCATGTGGGCCTCACCAGAGCTGAACAGATACTGGTGCCAAGCCCTTGCACCTCCAGAACTGCAAGCTAAATAAATTTCTTTTCTTTATATATTACTCAGCCTCATAGAAGCAAAAATATTTTCCAACACAGCACCACAGTTTACCAGCTCTATGGACAGTGAGAGAGAGAGACAGAGAGAAAGGTCTTCCTTTTCCAATGGTTCACCCCCCAGTGGCCACTGCGGCCGGTGCACCACGTTGATCTGAAGCCAAGAGCCAGGTGCTTCTCCTGGTCTCCCATGCGGGTGCAGGGGCCAAGGACCTGGGCCATCCTCCACTGCACTCCTGGGCCACAGCAGAGAGCTGGCCTGGAAGAGGGGCAACCGGGACAGAATCAGATGCCCCGACCGGGACTAGAACCCCAGGTGCCGGCGCTGCAGGCGGAGGATTAGCCTATTGAGCCATGGCGCCAGCCTCTATGATTTTTTTTTTAAATTAAACTTTTATTTAATGAATATAAATTTCCAAAGTACAGCCCATGGGTTACAATGGCTTCTCCCTCCCAAAACTTCCCTCCCACCCGTACCCTCCCCTTTCCCGCTCCCTCTCCCCCTCCAATCACATCATGATTCATTTTCAATTCTCTTTATATACAGAAGATCAGCTTAGTATATATTAGGTAACGATTTCAACAGTTTGCCCCCATACAGCAACACATAGTGAAAAAAAAAATACTGTTGGAGTACTAGTTATAGCATCAAACAAGAGTGTACAGCACATTAAAGACAGAGATCCTACATAATATTTTTTTTAAAAATTAATTAATTTTCTATGCCATTTCCAATTTAACACCAGGTTTTTTTTTTTCATTTCCAATTATCTTTATACACAGAAGATCGATTCAGTATATAATTAGTAAAGATCACATCAGTTTGTACCCACACAGAAACATATGATTTTTTTTTAAACAAGACTCTTTTAGAAGACTCTTTTAGAATCCCTACCAAAAAATAATTTTTAAAATTTTATTTATTTTACTTATTTTAAAGGCAGAGTAAGAGAGGGAGAAAGATACAGAAACAGAGAAATAGAGAGAGCTCTTCCATCAGGTGATTCACTCTCCAAATGCCTGTAACAGACAGGGTTGGGCCAGGATGAAGTCAGGAACCTGGAACTCAATTTGGTTCTCCTTTGTAGGTGGCAGGGACCCAAGCACTTGAGCCATCACCTGCTGCCTCCCAGGGTACACATTAACAAGAAGTTAGATTGAAAACAAAATGGGGATTCAAACCCAGACACTCTGATGTGGGCATCCCAAGCAGCATTTTAATTACTGCACCACAACATAGTCCATTATTTCCATAATCTTGAGCAAGTTGCTTAATTATTTGAGGCCTGGTTTTATTGTCTACAGATAGGACAGAATATTTTAGTGTCTAAAATATCTTGCATGGTGTTTGATTGTATTAGCTATTCTAACAGAATTGTTAATTATTCTTAGCTTGTTCTTGATGACCTCTTTTTCTTTCCTGATGAGATGATACCAGAGCCAGGTAAACTACAGCCCTTTGAGTTTAGAAATGAGCATATGATGTGAAGGTGCAGTTCCTGGAGGCTTTGACGATGTCTGTAATACTATAAATATCTTCTACTCCACTAACAAATATGTAGTAGATGAACACTTATCACTGGCTGGTCTGAGACTGACTGACTTTAAAGCTGTCTCGAGAGCCCTCATGGAATTCCCTTCCTGAGTGTCACAGCCACTGATGTTAAACATCTGCTTAATTAAAACCTTCATTCTGAGAGAAAGATTCTAGGATAAGGAAAAGCCAGAGCAGGCCCTGCACGCTGAGACTAGCCAGAGCATAAAGTAAGAAGTTTAAGGTCAAGGGCTATTTAACTGAGCTTAGTAGCATATTTTCAGACTCTTCAAATCTAAAAATCAAAGCTGCCAGATTAAATATAATTCTGGGCATAGTGTTCAGATGGGTCAGTGCAGCCAATTCAGGCTTCTTTTCCCTGCCGAATACCTATAATTTGTCATATGTACTTAAATGTTCTTCTTTTGGCATCTTCAACCCTGCACTTAACCGGAGCATAAATCATATGATAATTTGTTGGCTCTGTCCACAAATAGCACCATCTTTCATTTTCAAGGTCTTTCATCAGACACCGGCCTTTTGCAGTTTTATCTTTGTTATTATAAAGGTCAAGTGCTTCCACTTCTTTTGGAAATCAACAGCTCTGCCAACTAAGTAGTTAATTTTCAATTGTATTTCCATTTGTCTTTCCTTTACTCCTGTCTCACACCTCTACATCTACTTAGGGAATTCATGCATCTTTCATCTTCAAAGAATCCTGTGAAAATGATCAGTAACTAATCTCAAATATCACCCAAGCATATATTATGTACTAGGATTCCGCACTGACATTGCTTCCTTTCTTTTTAAATTTGTATCTGTTTCATTTGAAAGGCAAAGAGATACAAGGAGAGACCTCCCAACCACTACTTCATTCATCAAATGTCTGCAATAGTTGGGACTATGCAAGATAGAACCAAGAGCCAGGAACTCATTCCAGAGCTCTCAAGTAGGCACCAAGAGATGAGTCCTTGCAGCCTCTCAGAGTGCACATTAGTAGGAAGCTGGAGTCCTACACAGAACTGAGATTCAAACCTAGACACTGGGACATGATTGGGATATCTGCACAGCTACACCAAATGTTCGGCCCCATTTCTTCCCTTACAACAGCACATGGCAATATTGGCAGAAAGCAACTAACAGAGTGATGACAATGTCATATAGTTATTTATTATGTAGATTCCAATGTCTTACGGGTCACATAACATCACTCAGTGTATACTGACCAATTCTTTTTAAAGAGATTTTTGTCAAGCTGCCCTCAAAAAACTTACTTGTGTAGAGATTCTATAGTTGTGGTTGTTCCCACATATACATTGCACCATTTTGCACAAAATTAAAAACTAACATTCATGTATGTTGACCATATGCTGGGTAATGCTTTTAAAGCCTTACAAATCCAGGACTGGCACTGTGGCATAGTGGGTAAAGCTGCCACCCGCAGTGCCGCTATCCCATATGGGAGTTGGTTCTCTGGCTGCTCCACTTTCAATCCAGCTCTCTGGTATGGACTGGGAAAGCAGTGGAAGACGACCCAAGTACTTAGGCCTCTGCACCCACATAGGAGACCTGGAAGAAGCTCCTGGCTTCAGATTGGCACAGCTCCAGCCGTTGCAGTCATCTGGGAAGTGAACCAGTGGATGGAAGACGTCCCTTTCTCTCTCTGCCTCTGCCTCTCTGTAAATTTGCCTTTCAAATACATAAATCTTTTTTTTTAAAAGTCTTATAAATCTTATAAGGAAAGTACTGTTATTATCCCACTGTATAGATGGGGAATTGGGGAACAGAAATTAATTTGTAAAATGTACCAGTCAATCTGGCTCACAAAACTAAGCTCTTATTATCTACAACCGGGTTTTCGATTGGCGCCATTGACATTTCAAATTCAATATTTTTCTGTTGTTGGAGCTATTTTTGCATTACAGGACAAGCAGCAGAATTCCTTGTCTCCACTAATTAGATGTCAGTAGCAATGACAACAACCTACCACCCCATCCCAACTGTGACAACCAAAAATGTCCCCTGAGCGGCAAAACTACCTCCTCCTACTACTATCCATTGAGATTCATTGCATTTTAAAAAGCAAAGTATAAATACACTCAAAGTTGCAGAATAAAAGTTGAGAGGCTTGTCACTGAAATTCAAGGGCTAATATCATCATTAATCAAATGGATCCTAACCCAAATATACTTAATAATACCTTATCTCTACTGTGCACTCCTTGCTCTTTCTTTCTTTTCTTCTCCTAAGTTGGGAAATTGCTCATCTAAGGCTCACCACCTGCTTAATTGATGACTTCTTGCTTTCATCCAAGTCTGTAGCTGAGACATTAGGAGAGGTATGCAACTTCTTGGGCAATAGCTGAGTCTAATCTCAAAAACATGCCACAGGGCACCTCAAGATCCTTTCATGACCTTGGAGGTGTAAGGAGAGGCAAGCACAAACAGAACATCTTTCCTTCTCAGAAAAGAAAGTTATTCTCTCTCCACCCTCTGCAGGCTATGACTACCTTGTTTCCTAAATAGTGGATTAAAAAACTGTGTGGTTCACAGCTCACTAAAAGTTTAAGTGTTTACATGGCGCCACTTAGATTTTCTCTGGTTGTTGTGTACAGCAAAGTGTTGAGAACTTGGCACTTTTCACAGCTCCTTGAAATTATTTTCTGGAACTGAAGAGGTTGGGTTGAAGACAAGATGTTTTCTGAGTTTCTCAAATCTCCATATCCAAGAGGTTGCCTATGGTTATCTTGGAAACTGCTTCCAGGGTGAATATGCCTCATGGCCAATGTCGGGTGAGTAGGTAGGAGACCACACTTGATCAATAAACAATGGTGGGGTTGTTTTCATGGAGCATGTTTTCCATGGACTCAAGCCAAGCAAATCACACCCTACATAAACCACCAGCCAGAGCGCTATCTTTAAGAAATCAGGTTATGCTCAGGTGAAATAAAAAAATCACATGTTGTCAAGTTATTGCAAGTTCTTACGCTGGTAAATTTTTTTCCTTGAGGTAATGATTTTGTTCAATATTGTTGCAATAAGCATTATTGCATGTTTGCCATGTACTGGAGGCATTATGCTCATTCTCACCACCCCCCTCCCTTAACTGATAACTTCTCTAGCAGCTACTATGGTAAATATTCTATTAAAAAAAAAAATCAAGAGATCTTGAGGTCCGTTGTTCCTGCAAACAATAAACTGCAACTTTGAGTAAGCTACTTTACCTCAATGAGAATCAGAATCCTTGACCATAAGGTGAGGAGGTTAGATGGCTCAACTGTAAGGTCTCCTACATCTGTATAACTCTATGATTCTTCCCATTTATTTTTTAGCTAGCAGCTGTTGTCGTCTTATTACATGCCATGCACAGTTCTAAACACTTTACATGTATGATCACACTTAAATTCACAGCCCTTTAACATGAGCATACAGTTAAAGATGAGGAATAATTCTATAACTCAGTTCAATGTGCTGCTTTACCAAGAGGAAGCCTACCATTCAGGTGGATGGAGAACCATGCAAGACGGTGATCAGTATAAGACTAGGTTCCACAGTCAACTACCTATTCTCTTTTAGCTCCTACCACAGGGGCTGGCACACAATGAGAACTCCATGAACACTAGTTAACTGTATAAAGGAAAGAATATAAGTTATTGCCATTTTTATAAAACATATCAAGAAGAATAGAAAGGTACAGTTTGCAAGTTTAGAACTTACTCATGAGCCAATATCCCAAGCTACAAAAAAACCTAAGGCTTTAGTGTTATATAGCTTTAGATGTGTCAAGATTACCCTTTGTTTACTTTTTAAAAATAAATGTGTTTGCATGGTAGAAAAATTTTAAAAATAAAATATTCACTGTGGCTTCACACTGATAATTCTGGAATGCATGAGAGTTTTCATCTTCTAACTATGGTTCATATAATCAGGAAGTGTATTTTTGAGGGACTGTATCTGCAATCTTATTTTGAAACTTTTCACAAAAAAAATTTAAAATTTTTGTAACTACCTCAGAAATCATGCTTTTGTCAAATGAAATAATAATGTTTTCTGCTAATTTTTGCAAATTTTCAAAAGGAAAATATGTTCTGTATGAGAAAAAAAAATTAACATAATGGTTAATTTAAATTCAAGTGAAATGTCACTCTGACCTTTTAGTAGTTTGAAATATTTCATAAAAATAAAAAATAAAATTTAGCAATGAAAAGATTAAATGGTGGCTCAAAATTCATTAATTTGCTGTATTCTTATTGTAATTTTCTCCTGTAATTTCTCCTTGGTAATAATAACATAAGATGTTTCAAGGTCTATATCAAGGCCAATATTAAATAATGCAGAATGAGCATTTAAAAGGAGTCAGAAGAGTACTTGGATGGGTAACAATCTCAGCTTTGTTTTAGGAGTCCAAATCAAATAAACGCTTTTTAAAAAATCAATAAGGGGACCAGCAGTGTGGTGTATTGGGTAAAGCTACTGCCTGCAGTGCCAGCAACCCATATGGGCCAGCACTGCAGAAGATGGCCCAAGTCCTTGGGCTCCTGCACCCATGTGGGAGACCCAGAAGAAGCTCCTGGCTCCTGGCTCCTGGCTCCTGGCTTCAGATAAGCACGGCTCTGGCCACTGCGGCCAACTGAGGATTGAACCAGTGGATGGAAGACCTCCCCCTGCCTTCTCTCTGTGTAACTCTGACTTTCAAATAAATAAATAAATATTAAAAAAAAAAGGTAGTATTTTCCAGGTCTTATAAACATTATGTGCCATCAAAATAGTGACATCTGCTACGTTGAGAAACATACATTATCTAATCTACACTTTTTAAAAAAAATATTTATTTGGGGCCGGCACTGTGGCACAGTAGATTAATCTTCTACCTGTGGTACCAGCATCCCATATAGGCACCGGTTCTAGTCCCAGCTGCTTCTCTTCCAATCCAGCTCTCTGCTATGGCCTGGGAAAGCAGCAGAAGATGGCCCAACTCCTTGGGCTTCTGTACCCACATGGGAGACCGGGAGAAGCTTCTGGCTCCTGGCTTTGGATCAGCGCAGCTCCGGCCGTTGCAGCTATTTAGGGAGTGAACCAACAGAAGGAAGACCTTTCTCTTTGTCTCTCCTTCTCACTGTAAATCTGCCTCTCAAATAAATAAATAAAATATGTTAAAAAAGAGATTTATTTTTTTTATTTTGAAAGTCAAAATGATAGAGAGAGAGAGAGAGACAGATCTTCCATCTGCTGATTCACTCCCCAAATGGCTGCAATGGCAGGGTTGGGCCAAACTGAAGCCAAGAACCAGGATCCAGGTCTCCCACATGGGCCATCTTCTGCTGCTTTCCCAGGCACATTAGCACGGAGCTGGATTGGAAGTGGAGCATCTGGGACTCAAACAGGCACCCATATGGGATGCCAGCATTGCAGGCAGCAGCTTAACCCATTAAACCACAACATAGCCCCTAATCTACAGACTTTTATGCAGAAATATATCTGTATGTCACTAATGTCTCACACAGAAGCATGACTAAAGTATTCACTGGGTCCAATTCCCTCATGAAAAAAGCTTTTATGCCCTTTAGGTTTGGTGATAACTGTGGATTCTAAAACCCAATGATCAAAGATATAAAGAAATTGAGACTCCAATCTGATCAAGTTGTCCCTGAGTGGGGAAACACGCTAAGTGCACCTTACTCTTATTGAAGGCTTAAGCTTTGCTTGGATGTTGCTACAAAGATTTGCTCCTTAATAAAACACCCTATTCCAAAGCCACAATTGACTCTTACATACATTCTAGAGGTCTAAACAAGATTTTCCACATAGAAAATGTTCAACAAAGGATCTGAACCATTTTAGTCTAAAGAAGACATAAAAATAGCTATTTTCTGTTTGCTTGTTTATTCTATCATTTGTTACTCAACAAGTGTTTACTGGTTGCCTTCTGGATTCCAGGCACTGTAGTTGCTGTTGTGGGCACAATGAACAAACTATGAACCCTGTTTCTTGATATGATAGAAAAAACAAATAAGCACGAATCTGTTTACTATGCTCTGTGCCAAGTACCATGACTTGCACTGGCATCCCCCATGGTCCCAGTGATCTGAGAAATTTTCCCAGAGGGAATAATATATTTCTATGCCAAGATCTGAAGGAGCGGTGGAAATAATCTAGGAAATAATGGCAGAGTGGCGAGTAGGAGAGATCAGGTAGAAAAGTTAGTTCAGACAGAGAAGCAAGGTAAGCAAAGGGAACATAATGCTTCCCAGGCACTACAAACTCTCCGTTATTACAGGGTGAGCAGATTTTTATTCTTACTGCTATATCCTACACCCACCCCTTTTGACATAGACAGCATAGTTAAGATAGCTTCTGTGAGCTTATACCATATTTACACACCATTTTTGCCTTGGCTCTCAATTTTCGTGACATACTATTTCCTTATACCTTTTTTCCACTTCATTCCGTTTTCTCACTCTCCTAGTGACCCCCACAGCCTGGCTCTTTCAAAATTTCCAGCTGCCTTCTGACCACGTCATTATCACCTTTACAGGGCCAATGAGAGGGAAGCAGAGAGCCGGTGCCTTTTATACTTGTGCTTAAAGTTCAGCCACCAGCTGCCTACATTTCTGGCCCACAGAATTCCACTGCTCTCCTATTAGGAAGAAAAGGATTACAAGGTTAGCTTCATGATACCACTTCCAGCCTACCATATATAGTAAGAGGAAGCAATTAAACCTGACTTTTTCTGACAGCCTCTCAGTGTGCAGCCCAGCCTCCGCACTGGGACATCTGCCTGGGGGAGGCTGCAACCCTGTAGGTGAGATCAAGGAGTGTATTTTTACAGCTGAGAGCAACAGAGTCTAATATCCCTTTTAGCCTCCCACCACAAACAGCAACCGCAGTGTGGGAATAAGGCATCAAACACTGGCTCGAGTTAGAAAGCCAACGCTGTGGGGACCCCAGGAGTCCAGTTTCCCGGGGTGGTGCAGAGTCCTTGGAGTAAACAGAGTCAGACAGCGTGGGGAAACCCACCTGTGTCCCAGATAGCCCTGATTATAGCTGCAAGGGGGAAAAAGGGAAACACATTTGTTGGAATTCTGCTTTTTCAGGCTTTATCTGTTCCAAGAAGCCTTCCCAGAAGCACACAGTCAGAAAATAGTCAGTGACATGGAATGACAAATTTCTTGGTTATCAGAAAAAAACATGGTGCTCTTTCAAAACTTTTCAAGGAAAGCGCAGGGGTGGGGAAACTTTTTTCTGCTAAGGGCCATTTAAATATTTATAACATACTTCACAGGCCATAAAAATATCAAATTGAAAATTAGTCTGCTGTAGATTTATTGAATTTTGAGTTCCACCTGTTGTTGCCTTGGCAGGGCCTGATCAAATGATTTCCACAAGCCTTGTACAGCCCATGGGCTGGACATTCCCCACCCCTGCAAAATTTGAGATCTCCTCTGGTCCTTTGAGCCTGTAGAAGGGTAATGAAGATTTCATTTATGTGACTGCTTTGAGATTTGGGTTTACAAAGGAGGGCTAACCACAGAGTTTGGAGGGAGTTTGGAGAGGAAAATTTGGCAGTCCGGCAAATGTGAACTACAGAAGGAGGACTGGATCTGGGAGTTGAGACTAGAAGTTTCCAGCTTCAGAAACCGTTACAGCTGGCGAGGAGCTTTGGCCCAAGTCTTTTGGATTCTTGCCTCTCTTAAGAGGAGAGAAGTCTGTTGATCTTGGGAAAGAAACCAGGCGTGAACCTGAGGACAAGAACACATCCGTACCCCCATAGTTCCAGCTGGTGCAGCACAGAACCCTGGCAAGCTAAGAACTAGAAAGAGCTGAGGGGAAAAGGTAGAAGGGGAAGGGAAAAGAAGAGTCCGCAAAATAATGAGTGGGGCTGTAGCAAGAGCCTGGCAGCAGGAAAGCAAATGTTCTGAGAGGCAGGACAGGGCCAAGGGCCCTCAGAGAAGGGAATGCCAACATTCAATGTTAAATCATGTGCGTCCCTCCGATGTGAAATCTGCCTGAAAATCTCAGTGACATCTGATGCACTCCCAGCACCTTTTAGTGATTACTTCCGGGAAATCAAGAGAGGCAGCTCAGCTCCATGTCTGAGTTCAACTGGAGCAAAACACCAGTGGCAGAGTCAGGAGAGAAAAACAAACCCAAAAAGTCCACACTGGAAGCTGGACCTAGGAGCCAGAGATGAGATTATGAGAAACAAACCGTCCTGAAAGTCACACAACCCTGTGGCATGAATGTGATTTTTCTCACTTTTAGAATAGGGTATTCAGAAGATAACGTTATCTATCTCTTGGGGCAGGTGTGATCCACTGTGATTTGAAAGATGAAACAAGAATCTCCAGCCAAAATATCTAACATCTCCATGTGGCTTGTGCCAGAGCCTGAAATCAACACAACCATCATTTCTTAAGGCTGAAGCATGAAAATCTCCCAGTGAAATGCAGACTTGTCCTCACACCCATTATGATGGGCACTATCAAAAACACAGGAAATAGCAAGTGTTGGCAGGGATGTGGAGTGGAACTCACATGCACTGTTAAAAGATGGAGCAACCACAATGGAAAATAGTGTGGCATTTCCTCCGAAAAGTCAAAAAAAAAAAAAAAAAAGGATATTTTATGACTCAGCAATACCATTTCTTTCTGGGTATATATCCAAATAAATTGAAAGCAGGATCTCAGAGAGATACAGTATTCTAACATGCATGTTCACAGCAGCAGTATTCACAATAGCCAAGAGGTAGAAGCAAGCCAATGTCCACCCATGGATGAGCAGATAAATGAACTGTGCCACACACACATACAGTGGAACACTGTGCTGCCTTAAGAACAAAGAAAATTCTAACATACACTATGAGATGCATGAATCTTGAGGATATTATATTAAATAAGCAAGTCACAAAATGCCAAGTCATTTATATATACTGTATGATTTTACTCATCTAAGATATCTGAAATAGCCAAATTAATAAACATGAAAGTCGAATGGTAGTTACAGAGGTTGAGAGGAGGGTAAAATGGGAACCTGTTGTTTAATGTGTATGGACTAAAAAAACACTTGGGATCTATTTCAAGTCACATGGCTATTCTTAACATTACTGTACTTAAAAATGGGTAAGGGGCTGGCCCTGTGGCATAGGGGGGTAAAGGTGCCACCTGCAGTGCCAGCAACACAAATGGGTGCCCATTCGAGTCCTGGCTGCTCCACTTCTTATCCAGCTCTCTGCTATGGCCTGGGAAAGCATAAGATGGCCCAAGTCCTTGGCCCCTGCACCCGCATGGGAGACCTGGAAGAAGCTCCTGGCTCCTGGCTTTGGATCGGGGCAGCTAATTGGGGAGTGAACCTGTGGATGGAAGATTCTTTCTCTTTTTTTTTTTTTCTCTCTCTCTCTTTCCCTCCCTCCCCCCTGCCTCCCCTTTCTCTCTGTGTAACTCTGACTTTCAAATAAAATAATCTTTTTTAAAAATGGGTAAGATATTTTATAATTTTTATCACAATTTTAAAATGTGATGATATCCTGTAAAAAGTGATTGTAAACCGCTTTCATTGCGAGTTCACTGATCAGGTCAGTCTGATTTACTGAAGGACAGATGTGTCCGTCTTGATAAAGAAGAGAGAGTGAAATTCAGGTAAGGCGGTATTAGGAAAGCAGGCCCAGGGCACCGGGAGTCTGGACAAGCGGCAGAATCGCAGGCACAGATGCGGTGGGCCAGTTCACTTGGGAGCAAGGATGCCAGCAGGGACTGAGGAAGCACGCAAAAGAGGGGGTGGCACACAAAGGAAGGAGAAAGCGCACTAAAAATACCTTTTCCCTTTCATATTTTTCCTAAAGCTACTGTCCTTGGGTGACCTCAATAACTCACAGGCAGTGAGAACTTGTCTTTGCAAAGGCTGCCCTGAGAGACACTAAGAATAACACAATTTGAAGGGCACTTCTGGCAAGCATCGCACAGCTGAGTTTCCAGAACCGCAGAGGCAGACTTCAAACTTGCTCCCCGCACTGCAAGTGCACCCCTTGAACTTGGGAGCCCATCTGGTGGTTATTTTTAGGCACCTTCCTCTTTCCACAACTGACAGGGAATTGCAGAGCGTGGAAGGAGAAGCAGGTCTCAGAGTCAAAGCAAAGGCTGCATTTCCCCAAACCGTTATGGGCAGGGAGAAGCTCTGGGTTGCTCTGTCTGAGAGACGTCCTTGGCCTTGGTCAGGAAAAGGGGCAGGAACTCGAGGCTGGGGAATCCTGGGAACACATCAATTCCAAATGACTTAGCTTGGGCACCCTGGCCCCAGCTGATGAGGCGCTGCTGTTACCCCGATGCTGCACTGATGGGGGATTCCTCACTGATGGCTTCCAAAGCCCTACCGAGACCTGTTTGTCCTCACCCCAAAGGGCAGGATTCCAAGCCTTGAACCACTTGTCCTGTGATGTGCTGCAAGCCTTGCCCAACGTGAAGCACAAGTGCCCTCAGAGGGCATCTGGCAGAGAAGGTCAAAGTGGACAAAAAAGAAGTAGAAATCAAGGACCCTTGTCCACAATGTTAGAGACCAGAAGTATTCCAGATTTACGAGTTTTTTTGGATTTTGGAAAATTTGTATACACTTTCCAGTGGAGAATCTTGTATTTGGAAATCTGAAACCCAAAATACTCCAAAATCTGCCATTCTTTGAATGTCAACGTTTGCAATCAAAAAGTTTGTTCCAATTTTGAAATACCTCAGTGTTCAGATTTTTGGATTAGAGATTTTCAACCTGTACAAGATGTCCTGAGAGATTTCCTTCAGTGAATACAGGGACCCCTTCATGGAGCACAAACCTCATTCCATTCACTCAGGTGTATAAACAAACATCCATTACTTATTTTCTTTAAATCAATGTAATGCTGACACCCGAGCCCATTCCAAGGGAAGCGAGTTAACCTTTATTCTTCCTTGGAACTCTCCTTGAAGAGGTAGAAAGGCCCTGAGGTCTAACTAAACCCCAAAGTGGCAGACCGGCTCAGGTTGTCAGCTGCAGGTTCACACTGGATACGGCTGAGCTACCTGTTGTCCCAGGTTCTACTGCTTCTTTGCCAAGGCTGGGAAGCTCAGACGGTATAGGGAACAGAAGTAATAGGGCTCAAGCTGGCCAGGGGTGCCCTGCCTCTTCTAGGCTCTTTCCCATCCTGAGACCTTGTCATAGGGTACAAGTTCTGAGGGCAGCCAGCTCTGTGGCTCACTTGGCTAATCCTCCGCCTGCGGCGCTGGCACCCCAGGTTCTAGTTCCGGTTGGGGTGCCGGGTACTAGTCCCAGTTGCTCCTCTTCCAGTCCAGCTCTCTGCTGTGGCCCGGGAGGGCAGTGGAGGATGGCCCAAGTACTTGGGTCCCTGCACCCACATGGGAGACCGGGAGGAAACACCTGGCTCCTGGCTTCGGATTAGCGCGGTGCACTAGCCATAACGGCCATTTGTGGGGTGAACCAACGAAAGGAAGACCTTTCTCTCTGTCTCTCTCTCTCTCACTGTCTCACTCTGCCTGTGAAAAAAAAAAAAAAAAAAAAAAAAGTTCCGAGGGCAGTCTCTCTCTTTCTCTGTGTTAGTACGTGTGTGTATTCTCTTTTCTTTCTCCCTTCTCCACCCCCCTCACCCCACTCACCAGATGTCTCCCCTTCCAATGTTATTACTTCTCAGAAGCCTTGTGCCATTCTGATCTCCTCCAGGACACCTTTCAACCATTTAGAATGTTAGGACAGAACCTTGAATCGCAGCCAAGCTTTTTCTGCTTTCAACTCCTATAATCCCCGTGATAAAGAGTCACAAAGTGTAGCCCACATTAGACGTCAGGATCTCCATTTGAAATAAAGCACAGGGAGGGTAAGTGCCAAGCGTGGCATGTTGGAGGTGAAACCCAGCCAAGGAAGTAGGTGTGTGGAACAGAGGCAAGTGCTCTTTCCACGACGTCACGACACTGCACGTCAAAGGGCACACAGCTTATGCTGGCTTGGGAAAACGCACAGCAAAAGACCAAAGCCTCACTTGTGTTTTATTATCAACTACGGGGAAGCCGAATAAAGCCAGTCAGTGGGCGGCAGGGAGCCCAGACGGACTTGATTAGATCTTCATTCTTGTGGCCACAGCCAGTGCCAACCAGGGAGAGCCCGAATCTGGAGGAAAGGCCAGCTTGACAGTGCAGCCAGCACCGGGGCTTGCCTATTTCCACCGCCCAGTCCAAGCAAACAAGCAGTGACTCAGGGAGGCGGGAGAGAGGAATCTGAACCTGGCATCCGGTGGGGCCAAGGTTTAGGGAGCTCATGCATACACGCTCTGTATCTAGGGATAAACCACTTGCCCCTGTGTCAGAAGTTCTGTTCACTAGGAGACGTCCTCCTCGGGGGGAGAAAAGGTAACTAATGGGTTGATTTCTTAGTTTTTTTCTAAAGTCAGCTTCATATGGGTGGAGGCTGGAAGGCATTAGGGAACAGGGCTGTCAGGAAGGTGGCCTTGCTTTCCCTTGTAATCTAGTTCACATCCCTGTGCCTAATACCTCTGTGCTGCCAAGCTCCATTTCTCAGCATGCAGCCAGTCCTGATCTCTCCAGACATGGCTACAGGCACAAAACTACTGGCCTCCTCGTCCCCATCACACTGCCATTTTGTGGATGTTGTATGGTCAAGAGTGGAATGCTGGTTGGCGGTAAATAGGTACACATAAATAATTCATTCTAAAATATGAATCCTATCAATATTTTTGTATAAAAGAAATATTCCAGTGGAGTATAAACTCTACAAAGAATCTGTGAATTGTCAGCTTTATGTATTGCCATGATTTGACAGAAAATTACCCCATTAAAGAAATGAAGCCAGTTACAGTAATATGATTAGGGATAAGTGTTTGGCTGAATGGTTAAGATGCCAGTTAGGATGCCCACATCCCATATCAATACCCAATTCTGGCTACTGATTTCATCCTGCTAATGCAGACACTGGAAGGCAGCAGGTGATGGCTCAAGTGATTGGGTTCCAACCACCCACGTGGGAGACCTGGATTGAGTTCCAGGCTCCCAGCTTTGACCCAGCCCTGTTTGTAGGCATTTGAGGAGTGAACAAGCAGAAGGTAGCTCTCTCTCTGTCTCTCTTTGCTCATCTCTCTCTCTTTCTCTTTCTCTTTCTTTCTCTCTCTCTCTCTCTCTCTCTCTCTCTCTGTGTGTGTGTGTATAATGTCAGCATTAGACATTCCCCAACTTACAATGATTGGACTTAAAAGATTTTTCTTATATTACAACAGTGCCAAAGTGACATACCTTCAGTAGGAATCACACTTTGAATTTTGATCTTTTTCAAGGCTTGTGATTCTCAGTACAATGCTTTCTTGTTATGTTGCAGAGCAGAAGTGAGACATCACTCCCAGGCAGTCATGTGATCATGACAGTAAGTAACCAACACTCTACAGTATACTGTGTAGCTAATTTACTATGTGTGTTAAGTATACTAAATGCATTTTTGACTTATGATATTTTCAACTCATGATGGGTTTATTGGGACAAAACCCCATCACAAGTCAGTGACCATCAATGATGAAAGGCTACTTTCTCAGAAGGGACTGTAATTCTAGAATAAGTTTAACTTTAATTTATTTGCATGAAGAAAACAAATAAAATATTAATTGCCAAAAAGAATTAGGCAAATGGGATACTATCAGAATACTATCAATTCATTGATAGATAGGAAGTCTATTAAAGTAGTATCCCTTAGATAAAATGTGCATAAATTAGTACAGAAATTTTCAAACCTTAGGTTGTGAGTATGATATAATCAATGTAATAAGTTCTAACCAAAAATTTGTTTCTAATGATATAAAATGGATAGGAGTGAAATTAAATGGACTATACTATAGATAGTAGGGTCATTATGTATATAACACACAGGAGTTTGTATAATACAAAATGTAATTATTGCTATGGATTATCATCTAAATATTTCAAAGCTACAAGTTTTAAAACCATTTTACAGCTCAGACTTCTTATTTGGCAGTGTAATATATAAAACAGACCAAGGCAAAATCTCTCATCAAGGGCACTGTGAAGGAATGGGATTCAGCCCTGCCGTTCCTCCTTTCTAACAGCAAGATTTGGAAACTATCAGTCCAAAAATTAGACCTTACCAGTTTTCTTAGTATAAGTATCACACTGATTCCCAGTATTTTGATTTGAGGGACCAAATAATAGCACTGCTTTTCCTATCTAAATCCTGAATTAACTGAGAGAGACAGCAGAATTAAGCAAATGGGGATTGGGTACTACCAACATATGAATAAAGGCTAGGTTGCTCTGTTATCTTTGGCAGAACTACAGAATTAGACAGACCTATGCCATCATAGCAGCTCTGGAAACCTGGAGGTTCCCAACCCTAACTCCCACTTAGAGGCAGACTCTGCTGACAGACTCATCCCAATAGCAGAGAGGAAGCGAAAGCTGAATTAGACATGCCCAATGGAGAGAAGCCACAAATGCTGAATTAATTGATGTCCCTCTACAAGGAAACATGCAGCAAGAAGAAAGGACTCTCCTCTCCAAAACATTTAGCAAAATGAGTTATACTTTTCCTTCTTGGCACTACTACTTCTTGAGGGCAAGTTCTGTGGTGTAGCCGGTCAAACAGCTGCTTGTGGCACCAGCATCCCATACTGGTGCCAGTTTGAGTCCAGGCTGCTCCACTTCTGATCCAGCTCCCTGTCAATGGCCTGGAAAAGCAGCAGAGAATGGCCCAAGTGCTTGGGTCCCTGCAAGCACATGAGAGACATGGAAGCTCCTGGCTTCCTATTGGCCCAGCTCCAGTCACAGCAGCTATTTGGGAAGTGAACCAGTGGATGGAAGATCTCTCTCTCTCTCTTTCTCTCTCTCTCTCTCTGATTCTGACTTTTAAATAAAACAATCTTTTTTTTAAAAAGAAGAATATAAACTTCTTGGAGGCTGGGACTATATCAGAATAACATTAATGAATAAATGCTGTCAATATAATATTCAGAACACATATACCTCATTTGTGATGTCAAGGTATTTGAAAGTCAATACCAAGTGAAAATGACCAGGCCCATTCTTCAGGGAACTTGGAAGATTGCTCTTTGCCCACACTTGGACAAAGATAAAACTTAGCCTGATGGAGGAAAAGGAGCAGCTAAAAGGTAGCAAATCCATCCCTATAGGAAAGAACAACAAGAGCAAAGCTTCCCTGTTCTGGAAAGTCCCCAAAGAGGTTAATCAGGTTCTTAGAAGAAAGGCCTTTCTCTCGTGTGATTTCATGCAGATTCCTCTCCATGAGTAAACTGTAAATCACTTCTTTAATATTCTGTGAGAAAACACCTATGACCAACCAGCCCTGCCATCTGACATGGCTGTGTCTTCCAGCTCTACAGAGTGGTGGGGCTGTTAGAACCGATGAGTCTACGAGTAGATACTTGAACAACAGGCTCTGTTCCTTCATGCCTGGGTGCTAGGAGGCAGGGGGACTGCAGCCACTAAAGAGTCTCATTGACAACAGCAACAGGCAAGGTCAACAGGAGCACGAAGAGTCCTCAGAGAGTCATGGGAGTGCATATTATGAAAACATGAGGCATCAATTTCAATTTTTTGCAGCAAAATAAACTTATTTTTCAATCCCACTTTTTCATGAACCTTTTGAAGTACATTCACCTACAGGGACACTAAAAACAGCCCCTTGCCAAAAGTATTTTCTACACCAACCCTGTATTATATTCTCCTTTGAGTGAAGGCTATGAAAACTCCAGTTAAGATTTGAATATATTTTGAGAGGAAAAGCCTACTTTACCTTTATATAACACCCTTAATGGTCATCAATAAAGGTTAGTATTGTTTAAACAGACATTACTCTTACCCTGTCTTTAAAAAAGGGTGGGGGGTGGCCCAAGGACTTTAACCATCTTCTACTGCTTTCCCAGGCCATAGCAGAGGGCTGGATTGGAAGTGGAGCAGCCAGGACTCGAAATGGTACCCATATGGGATGCTGGCACTGCAGGAGGCTTTACCTGCTATACCACAGCACTGGCCCCACAATTATTTCTAATATAAAACAACAATACTCAGTAATAAACTCAAAATCAAGAGCAGTAGCTATCTAGAGGAGTAGGGCATAATGGAGAAATAAAAGTTTGGATATTCAGGGGAAATCAATGCTAATTTTATCTTTTTCTTAAACAAGGTGAATACATGGGTTTTCATTTTACTTTTACCTCTTATCTTTGTAGTTACTGAATTATTTTTCAATTCTATTTTCAAAGAAAGCAATAGTTTGAGAAGAGATGGAAAAAGACAAGCATAATCCTTGAATCTGAATCTCATTAGGAAAGTCTAGCTTCTCATGCATTCCTCAGCACTTCAAGTGCCTACAAAGCACTGTGTCAGCTTTGATCATACAAAGCTGAGTGAGAGACAGTCTGTCTTTTCAAAGAGTTTTGAGTCTAGCTGTCTAAAAATCAATGTTGAATAAGGAATATATAGCAATAAATGAACAAATAGGATGAAGTCCAGAACACAAAATTTGTGCAGCCATTTGGGGAATGAACCAGTACATGGAAGATCTGTGTCTCTCCAGTTCTCTCTGTAACTCTGCCTTTCAAATGAAAAAAAAATATCTCTTTAAAAACATCATTCTCTGACAGGTGTAAATATTTTGAAGCAAGATATCCAATTTTTGGTTGCCCCTCTTCCAGGCCAGCTCTCTGCTGTGGCCAGGGAGTGCAGTGGAGGATGGCCCAAGTCCTTGGGCCCTGCACCCCATGGGAGACCAGGAGAAGCACCTGGCTCCTGCCATCGGATCAGCGCGGTGCGCCGGCCGCAGCGCGCCTACCGCGGCAGCCATTGGAGGGTGAACCAACGGCAAAAGGAAGATCTTTCTCTCTGTCTCTCTCTTTCTCACTGTCCACTCTGCCTGTCAAAAAAAAAAAGATATCCAATTTTGTAGGTTTGTCCTACAGTATGGGCACCCTTCTGTGCCATGTCCTTTTTTGACAAGGGATAAGGTAAATTCAGCATTCTAAGAAATAGAACCATAGCTAAGAAATCACACCAAGAATTGCTAACCAGTTCACTGAGAAAACTCATTCTTTTGATTTCTCTTTTAACTTCTTCTATGACCCATTGTTCATTCAGGAGCATGTTGTTCAATCTCCATGTGTTTGCACGTGCTCTGGGGATTCCCGAGTTGCTAATTTCCAATTTCATTCCTTTGTGGTCTGAGAAGCTGCATGGTATGATTCTAATTCTCTTGAATTTACTGAGACTTGCTTTATGGCCTAGTATGTGGTCAATCCTAGAGAAGGTTCCATGTACTGCTGAGAAGAATGTAAAGTCCTTAGATGTAGGGTGAAATGTTCTGTAGATATCTGTTAGATCCATTTGGGCTACAGTGTCATTTAAATCTGCTGTCTCCTTGTTGATCTTCTGTCCTGTTGATCTGTCTATCTCTGAGAGTGGAGTATTGAAGTCCCCCAGTACTATTGTATTGGGGTCTCAGTCTCCCTTTAAGTCCCTTAACAAGTCTTTTAAATAAGCTGGTGCCCTGTAATTGGGTGCATATACATTGATAATCGTTATATCTTCCTGTTGAATGGATCCCTTAATCATTAAATAGTGCCCCTCTTTGTCTCTCCTGACAGTTTTTGTGGTAAAGTTTATGTTGTCCGATATTAAGATGGCTACGCCCGCTCTTTGTTCATTTCTGTTGGCATGGTATATCTTTTTCCAGCCTTTCACTTTCAGCCTGTATGGATCATTGTTGGAAAGATGAGTTTCTTGTAAGCAGCAAAAAGATGGGTTTTGTTCCTTAACCCAATCAGCCAATCGGTGTCTTTTAACTGGACAGTTCAAGCCATTAACATTCAATGTGACTATTGAGAAGGAGTAACTTTGCCCTGCCATTTGCCAAAGATATTTTCTAATATCTGGTTTGAGATTCCTGTGATCTTTTGCTGTGAGGTTTCCTTCCTTTACCTTCTTTCATATTGGTGACCGTGTTTCTGTGTTTCTGTATGTAACACATCTTTAAGCATCTTTTGCAGGGCTGGACGAGTGGCGACAAATTCTTTCAATTTCTGTTTGCTGTGAAAGGTCTTTATTTCACCTTCATTCATAAATGAGAGCTTTGCAGGATATAATATTCTGGGCTGGCAGTTTTTCTCTCTTAGTACCTGGGCTATATCTCGCCATTCTCTCCTAGCTTGTAGGGTTTCTGATGAGAAGTCATCTGTGAGTCTAATTGGAGATCCTCTGAGAGTAATCTGGCGTTTCTCTCTTGCACATTTTAGGATCTTTTCTTTGTGTTTCACTGTGGTGAGTTTGATTACGACGTGTCGTGGTGAGGATCTCTTTTGATCATGTTTATTAGGGGTTCTATGAGCTTCCTGTACTAGGATGTCTCTGTCCTTCTCCAAACCTGGGAAATTTTCTGCTAGTATCTCACTGAAAATGTCTTCTAATCCTTTCTCCCTCTCCATGCCTTCAGGAACTCCCAATGGAAAGAACGGGGCCATCAAAGAAGGAGGTACCTTTCTCTGAAGGGAGGAGAGAACTTCCACTTTGACTATGACCCTATCGGAATAAGATCAAAGTCAGCGAACTCTAAGGCTTCCATAGCCCTGGCAACTCATGACTAGAGCCTAGGGAGATTACTGACGCCATGAACAGGAGTGTCAAATTGTTAAGTCAGCAACAGAAGTCACTGTGTACTTACATCCCATGTGGGAACTGTCCTTAATGTGTTGTCTAATGTGCAGTGATGCTATAACTAGTACTGAAACAGTATTTTTACACTTTGTGTTTCTGTGTGGGTACAAACTGATGAGATCTTTACTAATTATATACTGAATCGATCTTCTGTATATAAAGATAATTGGAAATGGTAAAAAAAAAAACTGGTGTTAAATTGGAAATGGCATAGAAAATTAATTAATTTTTAAAAAAATATTATGTAGGATCTCTGTCTTTAATGTGCTGTACACCCTTATTTAATGCTATAACTAGTACTCCAACAGTATTTTTTTTTTCACTTTGTGTTGCTATATGGGGGCAAACTGTTGAAATCGTTACCTAATATATACTAAACTGATCTTTTGTATATAAAGAGAATTGAAAATGAATCATGATGTGATTGGAAGGGGAGAGGGAGCGGGAAAGGGGAGGGTTGTGGGTGGGAGGGAAGTTTTGGGAGGGGGAAGCCATTGTAACCCATAAGCTGTACTTTGGAAATTTATATTCATTAAATAAAAGTTTAATTAAAAAAAAAAGAAATCACACCAAGAATTGCTAACCAGTTCACTGAGAAAACTCATTCTTTTGAAATCATCTTTTTTTTTTTTTTTTGACAGGCAGAGTGGACAGTGAGAGAGACAGAGAGAAAGGTCTTCCTTTTCCATTGGTTCACACACCCCCCCCCCGCCCGGCAATGGCCGCTGTAGGCGATGCACTGCGCTGATCCGAAGCCAGGAGCCAGGTGCTTCTCCTGGTCTCCCATGCGGGTGCAGGGGCCAAGCACTTGGGCCATCCTCCATTGTACTCCCGGGCCACAGCAGAGAGCTGGACTGGAAGAGGAGCAACCGGGACAGAATCCGGCACCCCAACCGAGACTAGAACCTGGGGTGCTGGTGCCGCAGGCAGAGGATTAGCCTAGTGAGCCATGGCGCAGGCCAATCATCTTTTAAAATATACACCCATTGCCCACAGCCTTGAGAAAATGACATACACTCATTTGAAAACATGAAGGTGTTTAGCATGTACATGCCAGCTCATCTCTATTAATCTGAAAAGTCATTTCCTTTTCTTTGAACTAATTTGATTCTGTTTGCTTAAGGGTTTCTATTCCTTTCTTCCATTCATCTTAGAGCTGCTGTGAAATTCAGTCATCAGCCCACACAGAGGATCCAAATCATTTTACCTATTTGCTCACACACACCACATTTCATACCTGTGCCGTACAAGTCATTTTTATTTGCCAATTATTCTGTAACTTTCAGGCACAGAAATGTTAGGTTGCATTACAAAGAGTTAAAAAGATATCTGATACATTAACATTTTAAAAAGAAATTTAGATGATTTTTATATATCTATTGGCAAAATGATCATTATGTTCAGGTAAGAAATATCTAATAAAATGAAATTTAAGATAATCAGGCAGGTAAAGCAGAAAGAACATGTGATTTAGTATCAAGGATACTTCTTTTAAATCCCAGTTGTTCCGTTTGTTAATCACAAGATCCTGGACAGTTCTTAATCTTTAAGGTAAAAAAAATCATTCCCTTGAGAATTAAATAATATAATGCAAGCCTATGAACCACTCACAGGTGGTAGATGCTAAATAACACAACTCTTGGGTATTTTCATGGTATGATACTTATACAGAGGCAATTTTGGAGTATCATTGATATTTGTAAACCTGAAGAAAAGTGATTATCTGCCACAATGCCTGTTGGTGAATTTTAAGATGCTCAGAGTCCATTTTACAACTTGATATCTAGTTCACAAACACTGGATTCCATAATTGTTGAATATACAATGGCAGTGGTCTTTCAGTTTCAGCTTGTACATATTCATTAGAGAATCTCTGAAAAATGTAAGACACTACGGTTTCTCCTCTTGAGAAGCTGGCTCAAGAGGCCTGACATGACCCAGTAACCTGTATCTTTAATCATTTTAATTAATTCATTTGGTAGGCAAGGACACACACAAACACACACACACACAGAACAAGAGAGAAAGAGAGAGCGAGAGCAAGGGAGAGAGAGAGAGAGACCTTCCATCCAGTAGTTCACTCCCCAAATACTCACAACAGCTGGGACTCCCCAGATCAAACTCAACACACAAAAGCTCTATCCAAATCTCCCACTGGGTGGCCAGGACACAGCTATTTGAACCCTCAACTGCTGCATCTCAAAGTGCACATAAGCAGGAAGCTTGAGTCAGGAGTGGAATTAGATCTCAAACCCAATATGAGATGTGGGCATCCCAAGTGGTGGCTTAAACACTGTGTCAAATGCCTGTCCCCCATAATCTGTATCTTTAATGATGCTTCTAGATAATTCTGAATAAAGAAGAAACACATGATCCTATCAAAAGACACAAACAAAGCATTTTATAAAGTCCAATGCCTATCACAATACAAATACTGAAGAAATACTTGAATAGAAGAGAACTTCCTCAACTTTATGAAGAGCATCTGTGAAAATTCATAGTTAATATTAGCCTTAATGACAAAAGACTGAAAACACTCCTAACTTTGACAATCAGAAACAAAACATGATGTTAAATCCCATCTTTTCTATTCAACACAGTCCTGGAGGTTCTTTTTTTTTAATTTTTTATTTATTTATTTATTTTTGACAGGCAGAGTGGACAGTGAGAGAGAGCGAGAGAGAGAGAGAGAGAGAGAAAGGTCTTCCTTTTTGCCATTGGTTCACCCTCCAGTGGCTGCCGTGGCCGGTGCACTGCGGCCGGCATATCGCGCTGATCTGAAGCCAGGAGCCAGGTGCTTATCCTGGTCTCCCATGGGGTGCAGGGCCCAAGCACTTGGGCCATCCTCCACTGCATTCCCGGGCCATAGCAGAGAACTGGCCTGGAAGAGGGGCATTCGGGACAGAATCCGGTGCCCCGACCAGGACTAGAACCCGGTGTGCCAGCGCCACAGGAGGAGGATTAGCCTATTGAGCCATGGCGCCGGCCAGTCCTGGAGGTTCTAACCAGGACAGCCAAGCAGGTGAGTAAAAGGCATCTAGATAGAAAGAAAAAGACATAATACTATCTCTCTTCACAGTTAACATGATCTTGTATTTTAAAAATCCTAAAGGATCTATACACAAGAACTAATAAAAAAGTTTACTGAAGTTGCAACATAAAAAAATCAATGTATAAAAGGAATTATTTTTTTTTATTTTTCTTGATAGGCAGAGTTAGACAGAGAGAGAGAGAGAGAGAGAGAGAGAGAGAGAGAGAGAGAGGTCTTCCTTTTCCGTTGGTTCACTCCCCAATTGGCCACTATGGCCGGTGCGCTGTGCCGAACTGAAGCCAGGAGCCAGGTGCTTCCTCCTGGTCTCCCATGTGGGTGCAGAGCCCAAACACTTGGGCCATCCTCCACTGCCTTCCTGGGCCACAGCAGAGAGCTGGACTGGAAGAGGAGCAACCGGGACAGAATCCAGCACCCCAACCAGGACTAGAACCTGGGGTGCTGGTGCCGCAGGCGGAGGATTAGCCTAGTGAGCCATGGCACCGGCCAAGGAATTTTATTTCTATACACTAGCAATGAAAAAACTAAAAATGAGATTAAGGTAAAAAGTCTATTCACAGTAACATCCAAATTAATACAATACTTCTGAATAAATGTGATCAAGGAGGTACAAGACTTGAGCACCAAGATAATGCCACAGCTGAGAAAGAACTAAGAACAATCCCATTCACAATGGCTACAAAAAAAAATCAAATACCTTGGAATAAATTTAAGCAAGGACATCAAAGATCTGCATATAAGAATTACAAAACATTAAAGAAAGAAGTAGAAGACACAAAAAAATGGAAAAATCTCCCATGTTCATGGATTGGAAGAAGCAGTTTATAAATTCAATGTGATAACAATCAAAATACCAAGGACATTCTTCTCAGATATAAAAAAAGGGATCCTGAAATTCATATGGAAACACAGAAGACCCTGAAGAGCTAAAGCAATCTTAAACAACAAAATCAACGCTGGAGGTATCACAATACCAGCTTTCAAGACATACTACAGGGCAATTATAATCAAAGCACCCTTGTACTGGTACAAACACAGATGGATAGGCCAATGGAACAGAATAGAAATGCCAGAAATCGATCCATCACGTGCCTACAACCAACTTATCTTTGACAAAGGAGCTAAAATCAATCCCTGGAGCAAGGACAGGCTCTTCAACAAATGGTGCTGGGAAATTGGATCTCCACATGCAGAAGTATGAAACAAGACCCCTACCTTACACTTTACACAAAAATCCACTCAAAATGGTTCAAAGACCGAAATCTATGACCCTATTACATCAAATTATTAGAGAACATTGGGGAAACCCTGCAAAACATTGGCATAGGCAAAGAGTTCATGGAAAAGACCCCAGAAGTATACACAATCAAAGTCAAAACTGACAAATGGGATTACCTCAAATTGAGGAGCTTCTGCACTGCAAAAGAAACACTCAGTAAAGTGAAGAGGCAAGCAATAGAATGGAAAGAATTATTGGCAAACCATGCAACTGATAAAGGGTTAACAACCAGAACCTATAAAGAGCTCAAGAAACTCAACAACAACTAAACCAACAACCCAGTTCAGAAATGGGCAAAGGACTTAAACAGACATCTCTCAAAAGAGGAAATCCAAATGGCCAATAGACACATGAAAAAATGCTCAGGATCACTAGCTGTCAGGGAAATGCAAATCAAAACTACAATGAGATTTCATCTCATTCCTTTTAGAGTGACTTTCATACAAAAATAGACAAACAAAAACTGCTGGCAAGGATGTGGGGGAAAAGCTACCTTAATCCACTGTTGGTAGGGATGTAAACTGGAACATCCCTGTTGAAGACAGTATGGAGATACCTCAGAAATCTGAACATAGACCTACCATTTTTTCAGCCATCCCACTCCCAGGAATTTACCCAAAGGAAATGTAATCAGCATATGGAAGTTATCTGTAACCCCCTGTTTATTGCAGCTCAATTCACAAATAGCTAAGATATGGAATCAACCCAAATGCCTGTTGACTGAAGACTGAATAAAGAAATTATGGGATATGTATACCATGAAATACTACACAGTGGTAAAAAAAAATGAAATCTTGCATTTACAACAAAATGGATGAAATTGGAAAACATCATACTTAGTAAAATATAGTTAATATTATGTGTTAATTGAAAATAGATCTTAGTAAAAAGTAAGAATGGGAATAGGAGAGGGAGGAAGAAGAAGGGTGGGAGTACAGGTGGGTGGTTGGGTATAGTGGAAAGAATCACTATGTTCCTAAAGTTGTATTTATGAAATTCATTAAGTTTATATACCTTAAATAAAAGGTTTCTTAGGGAAAAGTACAAATAAAAATCATAAAAAAAGACTTATGCACCAAATATTGCAAGACATCACTGAGAGAAACTAATGACCTTAAAAATAATAGAAGGACATCCATGTTCATGGGTTGGGTAATTTAATATTATTAAGATGGCAATACTTCGGGGCCAGTGTTGTGGTGCTCTACCTCTGATCCAGCTCCCCACTAATGCACTTGGGAAAGCAGCAGATGACAGCCCAAATACTTGTGCCTTTGCCACTCACTTGGAAGACCCAGATGGAGTTCTGGGCTCCTGACTTCTCCCTGGCTCCATTACAGCCACTTGGAGAGTCAAGCAGCAGATGAAAGAACTCTCTCTCTCTTTTTCTGTCTCCTTCTTTCTCTGTAACTCTGCCTTTCAAATCAATAAATAAATTTTCAGAAAAAAAGTCAAAACTCCCCAAATTGATCTACATATTCAACACAATTCTATCAGAATCCCTACTGTTGTTTCTAGACACTGATAATCTATTTCTAAAATTCATATGGAAATATAAAAGGACCCAAATTGAAGCCTCAGAGTTCCAGATTCTAAAACTTACTATATAGCTGTAATAATGAAATGTGCAATTCTATCATACTATAGACATAAAAAGCAACATGAAAAAAATTGAGAATCTGTAAGTAAATCAACCCATGTATGGTCAATTGATTTTCAGTAAGAGTGCCGAGATCACTCAGGAGAGGAAATGATAGTTTTTTCAACAAAGGATGTTGGAACAATTGGCAGTTCACATGCAAATGAACTAATTCAGACTACCTACCTCAAACTATACATAAAAATTAACTTGAAGTAGATCAAAGACATAAAGGAAAACCAAAAATGTTAAACCCTTAGAAGAAAACATAAGTATAAATCGCCATTGCCTTGAGTTCAGCAATAGTTTCTTAGATATAACAAAACAACAAACAAAAATTAGATAACATTAAAATTTAAAATACTGTGCTTCAAAGGACTCGATTGAGAAAGTGAAAATAAAACCCCTATAGGGGTCACCACTGTGGTGTAATGGGTAAGGCAGCCACCTGCAGTGTCAGCATCCCAAATGGGTGCCACATTGAGTTCCAGCTGTTCCACTTCTGTTCCAGTTCTCTGCTATGGCCTGGGGAAACAGTGGAAGATGGTCCAAGCCCTTGGGTCCCTGTATCTATGTGGGAAACCCAAAAGAAGCTCCTGGCTCCTGGCTTCGATCAGCCCAGGTCTGGCTGTTGCTGCCATTTGGGGAGTAAATCAGAGAATGGAACACCTCTCTATCTTTGCCTCTGCCTCTCCGTAACTCTGCCTTTCAAATAAATAAATAAATCTTTTAAAAACATATAAAGGGATGAAAATTTAGAAATTTGATAAGGATCTATATTTGAATAAATAAAGAAATCTTTTAAAAGAAATCTATAAAAAAGCAAATAACCAATTTTTAATGGGAAAAGGATATAAAAATTTTCTTCACATAAGATGAAGAAGTATTCAACAAACACATTAAAAGATAGTCAACGTTAATGATGAGTAAAGTGCAAATGAAAACCATCATATTGTTATGAGATATTATTATTATTATTACCTCAATACTTTGTCTAACATGGAAGAAGAATTTCCAAATGGACAAGCAAAGAGATTTAAAAAGATTTATTAGAGTCAAAGACTTCCAGCCAGAGTGATATCAGAAATGACCTCCTAAAATATATATCAAAATGTGGCCCTTAAAATTCCCCAGAAGTACCATCTGGGCTGCCACATGTTTACCGGAATTTGGAGTGCCATATGATATCGCCATATGCTTATTAATAAATCCCCAATATTAATAAGCTGGAGAGGGTTCTTGCCTAATATTTAGAGAAGAATTCTAAATACCGGTATCAATAAATGAGTCAGCATGGTACATTTTAGGCTTTTATTTAGTGTGAAAGGTACATTGGAAAGTGAGGGCTTTAGTTCTTTTAAAGAGAAGGGAAAATCTGGAAACTAGGGTAGTGCCCATACCAACCAGAGAGCAGGCCAAAAGCCACTGCAGCAAGCGCTTTGAGCTGCCATCCACTGCTTATCACGGGCAGCAAAGCAGAGGCCACGCCCCTGTGTGACCTCATGCCCCTACCTGGCCACCCCTGAGTGCCCACCGGCCAATCAGGTTAATTAACCACTCCCCTTTGGAAGTGGGTTAAAAGCCTGGGACCTGGTGTATCCAGGCTCTTCTTCCTTTCCCTGTCCTCTTGCCAGGAGGGGGCTGGCTGTAGCTCTCAGCCTCCAGGCCACATGGCCTTTGGGCCACACGCCCTAGGCTTCCTGGCCTAGATGCTCCTCCACGTGGCTGGTTCCTGGTGCTCAGTATGAACCCAGATTTACCTCTATTAGATAAAGCTCTCACTCTCCTATGCATCTCTTGCACTAAATAAAAGCTTAAAATGTACTATGCTGCCCTGTTTATTTATGCCAGTATTTAGAATTCTTCTCTAAATATTA
This sequence comes from Lepus europaeus, assembly GCF_033115175.1. Classification (NCBI taxonomy): domain Eukaryota; kingdom Metazoa; phylum Chordata; class Mammalia; order Lagomorpha; family Leporidae; genus Lepus; species Lepus europaeus. The sequence goes on along the minus strand of NC_084836.1, from coordinate 45,215,361 downwards.
GGCAAGAACTCTCTCAGGCTTATGAATATTGGGGATTTGTTAATAAGCATATGGTGATATCATGTGGCACCCCAAATTTTGATAGCAAATGTGGCACCCCAGATGGGACTTCCAGGACTTTAAGGGGCCACATTTTTGTATATAATTTAGGGAGTCACTTCTGATATCAAGAGCAGTATGGAGGGGAGTTTCCAAAAGAGGAAAAAAATCCAAAGGACCCCATTGCACTGGGATTTATAATTACAGTCTGACAATCAGATTGGCATTCAGTTACCAGGAGAGGACAAAACCCATCAAAAGACCTGATTTATAATTATTTATCCTATATTGCTTGCTCATGATAAAACAAAAAACCATCTGGAAGGGTGGGAGGTGGGATAGGTAACTTGTTTTTACAATAAACTGTAATCACCACTCCCTTGCTATTCTCATGGTAAATTTGGACATTCCCAAGGAAAGAGGATGGCCTGTTTGTTCTTGCTAAAGACAACCTTTTGTGGGGAGGGAGCAAATATGCTACATCCCAAATTCCACTGGGACTACCCTGACTACCTATTAACCCATCTGACTCCTCACAATACCCACTAGGATAATCAAAAAGCCTAACAATAAAAACTGTTTCAAGGATGCAGATAAATTTCAACTCTCATGCATTGCTCATGGGGCCATAAAATATTTCAACAGCTTTAAAAACAATTGGTTAGTTTCTCAAAAAGTTTAACAGAGAGTTACCATGAGTGCAGCAATTCTATTCCTAGGTACATACCCAAGAGAATTAAAAATAGGTTTATACAAAAATTTATTCACAGATGTTCATAGCAGGATTATTATAGTAGGCAGAAAGTAGAAACTAGATAATCAATTGGTTAATCAGGATTCCAGTCCCATTTCTACTATTTATGACTATGTGACATTGAAAAAGTCCTTCAACCTTCCTAAGCCCCAATTTCTTCATCTAGAAGTTTGGTTAATAACATTACTATCCTCATAGGATTGTTGTTAAATAAGATGGTACATGTTACACTGTTAACATAGTCCCTGGCACATCATAAGGAATAAACATGATGTTGGGAAATGGCTGTATATTTAGTTGATTTTCCAAAGAAAATAGAGAGATTTTTATGAACTAGCCAATATATTATCAATGTTCCTTATGCATTAAAACATGATTTTTTTAAAGATTTATTAATTGGTTTAAAAGTCAGAGTTAGAGAGAGAGAGAATCTTTCATCTGCTGGTTCACTCCCCAGATGGTCGCAACATCCAACACGGGGCAAGACTGAAGCCAGAACAAGGAACTTCATCTGGGTCTCCCACGTGGGTAGCAGGGTCCCAAACACTTGTTTCATCTTCTACTGCTTTCTTAGGCCATTAGCATGGAGCTGGACTGGAAGAGGAACAGCCAGGACATGAACTAGTAACTATATAGGATGCCCGTGTTGAAAGCAGCCACTTTACCTGCTACACCACAATACTGGCCCCAACATAAGACATTTTAATAACAAGACTCCTCTATGATCATGTGGACCACTGTTGCAGAGGAGAGAGTAAAGAAGAATTTTCCCCAAAGTGAACTCCATCATCTATCAGGGGAGAGAGTAACATGTTCAAAGGTCCTATAGGCTCTCTCTTGGAAAAGAACCTGTAACCCCAAAGAATGTCATTGCTAGTACTATTTATGGTAGCATTTAAAATAAAGACCACCTGGGGCAGATGTGTTGGCACAGTGAATTAAGCCACTGCTTGGGATTCCCACATCATCATATATGAGAGTGCCAGAGCAAATCCCAGTTCCTCTGCTTCTGAGGCAACTTCCTGCTAAGGCATCCTGGGAGGCCACAGATGAGGACTCAAGTACTTGGGTCCCTGTGGGAGTCCTGGACAGTGGCCTCGCATAGCCTTGGCTGTTGAAGTTATTTGGGAGTAAACCATCAAATGAAAGGTCTCCTTCTTTCTCTGTCTCTGTCTCTCACTCTAACAAAAATAAACCAGTAAATATTTAAAATGCAGTAATCCTAACACATACGCAGGACTAATTTTACAGGCACCCTTCTATCACAAGAAGTGGTGGCCTACAGATGAGATTCACACCTCATTCTTAATCCAGTGCTCTTTCCTTACCCATTTTGTCTCTCGACCTTTTATGTCATGGCATAATCACAAAATCAAAAAAAAAAATGATTATAGAAGAGACAGGCTTGATTTCCATTCCATTTCAATGATTTAACATTAGCAGTCTTTGAAATCAAAGTTCTCTCTGTCATAATTCTAGTGAACACTAAATAAAACACTCTTCAGAAACCCAAGAAGAAATTTTTAGTTGTGTTCAAAATTGGTTTTATTTTATTTTTTCTAAGGCTAACACCAGAACAACAATCTAATTTTTTTATTATTCAGGATCATTTTTGGTGAAAGGTGAAACTTTTACTTGAAAAGTTCAGTTCCCAGTGTCCCAGTGGGGACAATCTAAGTTCAGAATATCAGCCTCTCTGATGTGTCAGGGTCTCCATTGAAGATTCGCAGGACAATACCAGATGGTTATGCCTAGATATCACAGCAGCAAAAACATGCTTTTGTTTCCACTAGAACTGATACACAAAGATTCCAATTTTTTTAGACAACTATTCCATCAAAAAAACAAACCTGTATTAAAACCTGCAATTACCACTAGAGGAATTGTAACATTACCCAGGCACTCAGCAAGTATTAGCAGATACAGATGTTTAGATTTTCCTTATTTGTAGGTGTGCTTCCAGGTCTGTATTCTATTTTATATTTTTAAGAAATAACTATGAAGCACCCACTATACTACTTCTCAAAAAGGAGCAAATTACTAATACACAATACAACATGGATGAATTTCAAAAGCATTATGCTAAATGAATGAAGCTAGGCAAGAAAGCCTTCCCATTGTGTAATGTCATTTATATAGTAGTCTAGAAAAGGCAACACCACTGGAAGAGAATACAGGTTGATGGTTGCCAGGGGTTGGGATGAAAGTGAAGTAGGAAATTGAGTGCAGAGGGGCATGAGTGAATGTTGAGGAGTGATTGTGTAAAGATTACGTGACTCCATAACTTGTCAAACAAATGAAACTTCAAGTGTTTTCATGAAAAATGCTAGACATGTATTTCATGTTATAAAAATACTGGACATGTATTTCAAAAATGTTTGCCTCAAAATAAACATATTTAATTATATTTTTGCACACACTTTTTGAAGTGCCCTCAAAGTATACACTGTCTTGTGTATAAATTATTTTTCAACTTAAAAAGGAAGTCATGAAACTCCTAGTTTTAGTGTACCTCTAACACACAAATCAAATTATAAAGAACCTGCCGTGTATCAGAGCTCTGGCAGTGGAACATGAATAAGATATACGTGGCCTCTGATTACAGAAGCTTGTCTCTACACTAGGAGGTAAACGTTTAAAAAATAATCACAGGAAAAATATATACTCACAAATTTGAGTAAGTAGAACAAAGGGAGGAATAAGAATGAACACATGGAGATCTGTTTTAGATCTTTATGTATTACGTGGGTTTTGGCCTGAAATTTTTTTTTAATTAACTTTGAGAGGTAGAGAGAGAGAAAGTCACAGATAAAAAAACCAAGTCCCAACTGCTGATTTATTCCTCAAATGATCCCAGTGACTGGAGCCTGAAGCCCAGAGCCAGGAACATAACCCAGGTCTCCCAAGTGAATGGCAGGAACTCAGTTAATTGAGCCATCACCACTGCCTCCCAAAGACCTCATTAGTGAGACGCTGGAGCCAGCAGTAGAAGACGAGTATCAAACCCAGGTATTCTGATACAGGATACAAGCGTCCTGAGCAGCATCTTAACTGCCGGGTCAAATGCTTGTCCTGAGTCTTTCTTAAAGGACCAGGCTTATCTCTGGGTCACAGGCATACCAAGAGCTCAGAGGAAATACTGATCCTTCCTTCAGTCACTTGGCTCCTAAAAACTGGGAGGCACTATGGTGAGACGTTGCAAAACCAGAAAAGTGAAAAAGAGTCTGTGAAGCCAACAGGAGTCTCTTTATATTAAAATTCCAAGACATTTCCACCCCCTCTGGAGGAGAACAAACCCACTGTGAGTGAGGTTGTTACTCATGGAAAATGCAGGTTTAATTAAGATCATTTGTATGTTATTAATAAAAATGTGTAATATTTATGAGCTTGATTCTTGTCTGCTCCTTGCCTCTCATTCTCTTTAATTAGCTGTGTGTAGGAGATATTGAATTATAAGAGCCCATTTATTTTATAGTGATATTCCCAGTACAGCTTGGGATGCATTTGGAATAAAACAAAGAGAAAATTAAACAGTTGCTTTGGCCCTAATGTAAAGGGAATGCTATGGGCTCACATCTTCACTGAAATTGTTCCCACATTTGGATTCCATTCTATCCTAGTGATTAAGATGAGAAAGAACCTGCCCCAGGAGCAGAATACTTTCAGCATTACAGAAAATGAAAATTTAATCCGTTATTGAGTAATAAAGAAATTAACAAGCACACACCTTTTAAAACCCAACATATACACATATACATGCATACATACACATACTGTTTACGACATATATATCTTGAAATCCAGAGCAATTTTGCCTAATATTAAAACCATAGTAGATGTGTTAAGTTCTGGATCTCCACTGGGGATTAATGCTGCTCATTCCTAATCAGAGACAACTTTCCTCTTTCTAAAAAAAAAAACTACAATTAGATTAGGTAAATAATAAAACCTCAAAGATATCAAATACAGGCAACCCCAGACTTATGATGATTTGACTTTGCAATGGGGCAAAGCCAAATACAATCAGTAGAAACCATACTTTGAGTTTTGATCTTTTCCCTGGGGTAGCACATACATGGTAAGATCTCTCACGTGATGTTGGGCAGCAGCAGCAGACATACCTTGCCACCAGCCATGCGATCATGATGGTAAACAACCAACATTCCACAGTGTTGCCAGCAGGTTTTGGATGTCATGTTTCGTTATCAAGTTTGTTATCATGTTTCTGTATCCCATCTTCACCACAAAACATCCATCTGTATATACGTAAGAAATGCAACACTTTGTTACAAAATAGACCTTGTGTTATGTGATTTTGCCCAGTTGTGGGATAATTTAAGTGTTCTGAGCATGGGTAAGGCAGGTTAGGTGAAGCTATGATGTTTAGTCGGTTAGATATGTTAAAAAGCATTTTCAACTTAGAATGTTTTCAACTTTTGAAGGGTTTACTGGAATGTAATTCTATCGTAAGTCAAGAAGTATCTGAGTTGTTTTGAACATATGCATGAATTCAAACTCTGGAAAACCAAAACTCTGAATTTTCACATTAAATGTTAAATAAAGGATGGGGTGAGGCTAGACACTGAGTTGAGTAATGAAGATAGTAGACTTTACCATTTTATTTTACTGACTAAAACCATTAACATATACACTGAGCTAAGTTAACACTTGCAAAATTTTTCCTCATTTTGTGATTCCCATCTCCCTACCTCATGCGTGTATATTGTGTTTTTTTCAGCCTGAGGGTCTAGGAAGCCAGGCCTTTTCAACTTCTCTTTCCAGCTCATCTTCTGCCTCTAAGACCCACGGAGTAGGTGACACCTTCACCTGTACACTCCCCTCCAGGGGCTCTTCAGGTTCTGGTGAAAGTTCTCACTACCCTCTTAAAGTCATCGACATCGCCACCCCTCCACACAAGGCCATGCAGTCCTCCTGGGTAAAGCAGTGTCAGTGTGACCCCCTATCTCTGTCCAGTCTCCATCATCTCAGTGTGCTATCTTCCTACTGAGATTTAGGTCAGGAAATTATAGCTCAAATGTAAACTTTCTCATTGCAAGTGAGATCTAAACAATGCTTTTGAATGCGAATTCCAGTGGATGTCATGATGAATCCATGTTACAAGCGAAAGGACTGAACTTGGACAAATTCAAGAGGATGGGGAAATGAAGGATATTAGCAAAATATCAAGAGAAAAGCAGTAAGTGTAAGGCCTTTGCAATATTTGGAGGGGTAAATATTGATTTTAGTTTGCCAAGAAATACGTTATATTTGTTGAGTGTTAAATAGGCATTGTTGGCAAATGTGGAAGACAAAGAGTAGGGGATAATGAACAAAGTGCCTCTGAACTGTTTGTATCCTTAGGAGGTACACATCCACACACAAATGACAGACTATGGCAAATAGGCATCCAAATGGACTAAATAAGTGCTAAGAATAAAGTACTGATTTGAAGAACAGGAGCTACCAGGCTCCCTGGAAAGGTTCAACCTTGAACCCAGTTTTGAAGGTGGTCACGGAAGGTGAACAACAGTGAAGCCATGGAGGAAATTCTGCAGATATCGTAGAAAAGGAGTTCTGCAGAAACTCGGCTCGGTAAGGTTGAAGTTCTGATAGTTGTCAGTATGGGAGACCGGTATTTCAAAGCATCCAAAAGTTTTTTGTTCCTTGTTTTTAATTTAGCTGGAAATGGAGATGTCATTCATGGGGAGGGGGGAGGATACTCTTTCTTGAAGAAAAAAAAATCTTACATGGAGTATTATTATGTAAAAGTAAAGCCCAAATTCAAATCCAGAATGGAAAATATGAGACTGTGAAAAGTAAACTTCTCCATATGATTTTGTTCAAGGTTCTTATCAATGTGAACAAAAGGGCCTCTGTGGGGGAAGAAAGGATTCTCTTCATTTTGGGCCAATGGAGACCTAACAACCAGGACCACCTGAGGAGGAAGGGTAAGGTCAAGGACCATGCTGCTATGCTGGTCCTCGCAGTATTGCTCTAGGACTGGGCTTAGAGGAAGGTGGAAAGAGAGAGACAACAACACAGAGCTTGTTCTTAGGAGTTTGCTAATTAACTCTAGCAACAACTAAAATCCAGGTTACCTTTCCTATTCTACGGAATTCCCTGTTACGCCAAAACCTTTAGTAACATTTTGTTAACGTCCACCGTGATGTTTAAGCAGTGAGCATACCTGCAATGGCTGGAGAAGCCATTTAAAACTGTTTCAATTCACCCATAGGGAGGCCTAGAGCACTAAGCTAGGCAGCAGAGGCAAATGAGAGCTCAGACTCCCTGCACTTTGGGGACAACAAGGCAGCTTCATAAGCTGTTATCAGGAATTAAATAAAAGACAACTCCTGGAGTCCAGAGAGCTCATGTTATCTTGGTATTGCTCACAAATGAAAAATCCAGATTTGGAGCTTTATAAATTAAAAACCTAGAGATACATCACTCACTGGAAATCTACAGAAATGAGCATTAACTGCTTGTAATTAGCTATAATTAGCAGTGAAACCCTGAGCAACCCAGGTGGCCTCCCTGAGCCTCGACTCCATCACCTACAAAGTGAGCAGAATTACATCAGACATCTGAACAAGTTAGCCATTGGAGCAAAAGTTCTCATTGCTGTCATTTCCCCCTTAATGTGATATACCATGAGAAAACTGTAAAAGAAAAAAAAAACATAGGAATCAAATGCTAAAGGAAAAATCAAAGTCATTGTAGTAAATGTAGGGTGTCCATATGGTCAATAGTTACGTGACATGCCACTGTGCTTATCTTATTGTGGTTATTCTAGATGTATTATCTACCCACTTTTTTAGGAATTCTCATATTTTTAGTGACTAATCAGTCTTACCACAGTGTTGTCTTCTTTATCTTATTCAACTCTTTATTTAATTATTGGTATCTTCCCAACTAAAATATAAGTGTCATGACAGTTTGCCTATTTCCTTTACTAATGTATTTCTTAGCACCTAACAGTACCTGGCAAAAAGTGGACATCCAATAAATAAATGAACAAATGATATTCCCTGGTTCTCACCCTCACAGAAGATCAAGCATTGATGTGGCTAAATTGTACATGTTGAAATAAAAACCCAAAAGTAATAACCCAAAATCAAGGTGTTAATATTTCCTAGTAATTCTTTTGGTTATCAATCACATAATATTTGTGTGTGTGTTTATTTATTTACTTTTTTATTTTTTTAACTTTTATTTAATAAATATAAATTTCCGAAGTACAGTTTATGGTTTACAATGGCTTTTTCTCTCCCCCATAACTTCCCTCCCACCCGCAACCCTCCTAACTCCCACTCCCTCTCCCATTCCATTTGCATCAAGATTCATTTTCAATTCCCTTTAGATACAGAAGATTAATTTAGTATATATTAAGTAAAGATTTCAGCAGTTTGCACCCACACAGAAACACAAAGTGTAAAATACTGTTTGAATACTAGTTATAGCATTAATTCACATTGTACAACAATTAAGGACAGAGATCCTACATGAGGAGTAAGTGCACAGTGACTCCTGTTGTTGACTTAACAAATTGACACTCTTGTTTATGGCATCAGTAATCACCCTAGGCTCTTGTCATGAGTTGCAAAGGCTATGGAAGCCTTTTGAGTTCGCCAACTGCAATCTTATTTCGACAAGGTCATAGTCAAAGTGGAAGTTCTCTCCTCCCTTCAGAGAAAGGTACCTCCTTCTTTGATGGCCCCGTTCTTTCCACTGGGATCTCACTCGCAGAGATCTGTAATTTAGGTATTTCTTTTTTCTTTTTCTTTTTTTTTCCAGAGTGTCTTGGCTTTCCATGCCTAAAATACTCTCATGAGCTTTTTAGCTGGATCCAAATGCCTTAAGGGCTGATTCTGAGGCCAGTGTGCTGTTTAGGATATCTGTCATTCAATGAATATGCTGTGTAACCCACTTACCATGTTGGATCCTTCTCTCCCTTTTTAATTCTATCAGTTAGTATTAGCAGACACTAATCTTGTTTATGTGATCTCTTTAGATGCCTTTTATTTCTATTTTGTGTCTGAATGCTCTTGCTGGTAATTTGAGGGACAGATACAGTAACAGTCAAAGAAAGATAAGCAGTGTCATCCCTCCAGGAGTTTGATTACACAGGAAACCACGAGTGGGGACTCACAGTGTGGGGTGATTGCTTGAAATAAAAAGGAAAGAGATATTGAAACCATTTCCTCAGTCTTGAATGCAGCACCAGAGGCCACAAGAGTTAGAGCTCAAAAAATCAGGATTCTAAGAAATCTAGATGGGACTTAAACTAGCTGTCTGTTGCTATATAACAAAAGACCACAAGTATGGTGACTCAAAACAACACCCACTTATTTATCCAAGTGGGATTCACTGGGTTCTCTTCTTAGGGTTTCATAAGATTGGAGTCAACTTGTTGGTCAGGCTGGAGTATTATTAGGAAGCTTTAAAAATTGTGTGCTTCCAAATCCGTTCTAACTATTGGCTAAATTCATATCCTTGCCCTTGCTGACCTGAGGTCCCCATCCTTCCCTATCAGCTGAGGTCTACTCTCAGGTCCTAAAGCCACCCACACTCCTTGGCTTGTGCATCCTCAAAGTCAGCAGTGCTGTGTCAGATGTCCCTGGTACTTCACATTTCTCACATCCTCACTCCTATTTTGGTCCCATTTGTCCCAACCAGAGAAAGTTTTCAGGTTTTAAGGGCTCATGTGATTATAATGGGCCCCTGATAACCTCCTAATCTTAAAATCAAGCATGCCACATCACATAATTGGAGATATTTCATCACATTCACTGGTTCTAGGGACTATGACAGGGCATCTTTGGAAGGCCAGTTCAGAAAGTCTACTTCTAGAAATTCTCTCAGGCAGGAAGATTCACAATGGGGGCCACCCATAGTATACTATGCACTGCTAAGAGCTGCCAGTGGAAGTGGCTTGCTCTTGTAGGCATTGGCAGGCATTAGGCATCGAGTGGAGTGGAGTGGCAGCTCTCAGGCTGCCCATCGCAAGGGTTCACAGTAACAATCTGAGTGGTGCAGCAGTGTCAGGAAAATGGAAAATGCTCGATAGTGGTCTCCTGAACATCACCAAGCTATCTTTCCCAGGCCAATGGAAAAATGTGTTGCTTCCAATAACTATGGTCCCATGAAGCACGTGGCAACCCTGAGAGTCATCTTCGCCTCTGGAGACGTGGATGTCTGTTACACAACTGCTGCCTTGTGGCCTTCACCATCGTCATGGCCCTCAACCTACCTGTCTGTATATGATGAGCAGCCACCTGAAGAAGATGGAGAGTCACCTGTGAGTTAAGATATAAAGTACATTGGGGCGGGTGCTGTGGCACAGTGGGTTAAAGCTCTGGCATCCCATATGGGCGCCGGTTCAAGACCCGACTGCTCCTCTTCCAATCCAACTCTCTGCTATGGCCTGAGAAAGCAGTAGAGGATGGCCCAAGTCCTTGGGCCCTGCACCCTCACTGGAAACCCGGAAGAAGCTGCAGGCTCCTGGCTTCAGATTGGCGCAGCGCTGGCCATTGCGGACATCTAGGGAGTAAACCAGCAGATGGAAGACCTCTCTCTCTGTGTCTCTACCTCTCTCTGTAACTCTGTCCTTCATATAAATAAATCTTTAAAAAAGACATAAAGCACAGAAAAGCTGCAAAAGGCATTTGATATCATCAAACAGATCCCCATCATCACCTCAGCCAAAATGCTACAGCTTGCCCAAGTCACCCATAGGATTTGCCTGCTGTACTGAAGAGCTTGCAGGAGCGTGCCTCTGCTTCTCCTCATGAGCTATGGGACAATCACAGAGGAAATCGTGGGAGTGGTTGGTCCACAGGATCGGGGGTAGAATTCTGTGGAGCACATTCCAAGAGACCACAGACAGCGATGAGCGCTGCACAATCCCCAGCTCTTTGAAGCTAAGTAACCTCTCCCACTGCCAACCTGGAAGCCTCATTGCTACATTGGTAGCCCCAGCAGATTGCTATCCAAGTATCTATTCTCACAGTCCAAAGATCATATGGATGACCAAGAAAGTGTACAATCTGAAGTCAAAGGTGATGAGGAGACAGAACTGTCAGCTGAATGGTCCAGAAACTGCAGAGCCTTCTGCCCGTGTAACATCTATGACAGACACTAACATATGAACAGCCAACACCTGCGGAGGTATCAGAGAGGGAGATGCTGCCAGCTCACCCGGAAACTCCAGAGCCAGCACTGACGCACGACAAACAAGAACTGCATTATTTATGAAAGTAGTGTCTCATATCAATTCCAAAATGCTATGCAAATCAAGAAAATCAGAGGCTGATCCTTTTAAAACAGAGGCGATACACATTTTCCCCGAAGCCTTATCAGGAGACTCTCCTGTGGGAGTGACACCTTTTTTTGTTTTGTTTTGTTTTTTTAAGATGTATTTATTTATTTGAAAGGCAGAGTCACAGACAGAGCCAGAGAGAGAGAGAGAAATAAAGAGAGAGAAGTCTTCCATCCACTGGTTAACTCCCTAGATGGCCACAATGGCCCGAGTTGCACTGATCTGAAGCTTCCTCTGGGTTTCGCATGCAGGTGCAGGGGTCCAAGGACCTGGGCCATCTTCTACTGCTTGCCCAGGCCATAGCAGAGAGCTATATTGGAAGTGGAGCAGCTGGGACTCAAACCGGCACCCATAAAGGGATGCTGGCATTACAGGTGGTGGCTTTACTTGCTCTGCCACAGCGCCGGCCCCAGAAGTGATACCTCTTTAAAAGGATAAACACCTCACCTTTGTATATGTGACTGGATCTTCCCAGTAGAAAAGGATGTAAGAAACATCAGGGAGGGGCTGGGATTTAGGCACAGCAGGTTAAGCTGTTGCCTACAATGCCAGCATCCCATATGAGCTCTACACTTCTGGCCCAGCTCCCTGCTGGTGTGCCTGCGAAAGCAGTGGAAAATGACCCAAGTGACTGGGTCCCTGCCACTCATGTGGGAGACCCAGATGGAATTCCTAGCTCCTGGCTTCAGCCTGGCCAGGCCCTGGCTATTGTGGCCATTTGGGAAGTGAGCCAGTGAATAGAAGATATTCTCTCTCTCTCCCTCCCCTTTCTCTCTCTCTCTCCCCCTCCCTCCTTCCCTCCCTCTCTTTCTCTTTCTTTATCTTTCTCTTTCTCTTCCTCTTCCTCTTCCTCTAATTCTGCCTTCCAAATAAATAAATAAATCTTTAAAAAAGGAAAAAATGAGGGTGGAGGATTGATAACATTGGACATAAAATGTCCATTTGATATCAGCTTTAGAGACCATTTTCTGCCAGGTCTTATAATTGGTGAAGCATTTTTGGCAAAGATTACACTACTGTAAGATATTCTGAGTTCAAGGGCCCTGTCTAGTGCACATGGCACTCCTTTTTTCCTTTTGCAAATGATAGATTCTACAACAAATGCACATACTTGGTTTTTTTGCACTTTCTTCTTGGCGTTACTTTCAGTGTTCCTTTACAACGGAGTCATTACTACATTAATACTAACAGGTTTTTTTTTTTTTCCTGGTACATCCCCTTTGCTATCTCTGTCCTTATTTTTCCCTTGAACTTTTGCTTCAGAGGCTTTGGTATCCATCACAAGTACCAGGGCTGAGACCTGCAGGTCATTTTGTACTGTTCCAAAGCGGTTCCTAAGCTCATGGTTTTTTTCATTCCTCTGGCCTGTTTTCTTAATTTTTTTTTGTTTGTTTCCAAGGAAGCTGCTGATATGAAAATGAAAAACGCCTTGGCCCAGAAGGGCATTTTAATACTCAAATAAAAATGTATTCACTTGTCCAGTTCTAAAAACAAAAAAGAAATTCTGTTTACCATAGGACTTGAACCAAATACATTCTTGAGTTATATGAATTTATACATATTTCATACTTGGGATAAATGTTTCTAGAGTGAGGTTTGTATTTTCCCAGGTATAACGTAGCTTGAGAAATCTGTGCTATGTGGATACTCATAAATCTTAGCAGAAGGGTCTTCAAGAGACTGTCCTGGAAGCAAGTAAGAAGCATTTATCCCCATTTGACACCTGAGCACCTAAACACAGATTGTTCAAATGAGACTTGCTCAGGACCTCACGGTCCTAGTGGTGGAAAGACAGCAGGATGGTTCCTGCTGGTCTTCACAGCTTCAGCACGTTTAGGCAAGGCCTGTTCTCCTCTGGGATTTTTTCCCAAAGCTGTTGGAAATCCTCACAGGCATCTCTAATCGTTTTGGTGCCAGACTACTGTGCCTGGGCACAAACCAGCTTGTCTAACAGCAGCCCAAAGATGCAGAATTTCCTGGTTTGAGTTTTTTTCTGCTATAAGTACCCAATACATATTGGTTATTATTATAATTACTAATTACTATAGAGAAAATTGGAGTAATAACTCTAACACACAAGGACAAGGCAAAGAATCCAGAATCTGATGAAGTTTTTGCAGCCCCAAAGTGAAACATCCAGGCAGGCTGCTTTGGAAATTGGGGGGAGGGGAGTGGAGCACTGGCCATCATGTCATGATCCTTCTGAGAAATAATAAAAACAGAGACAAATAAGAATATACTGTTGTCTATAGAAAGAATAAGAGAAAAACAAATTAAAACTACCTTGAGTTTACCTATCAGACAAAAAAAAAAAAAAAAAAAAAGCAAAATCAACAACCCAGACACATAAACTAAAATTCCCAAAGGAGCAGCAGAGCACAACCCGGGCCCACGGATCTGCCTCCTGTCTGTAGGGTATGAAGGGAACCAGTGGAGGATTCTCTCTCTCCCAGGCTGCAACTGCGCTCCAAGTGCCTCTCCAGTTGCAACCTCTGGGGCCACTTCTCAGGCAGCTCCAGGTTCCAGGACCGGCCAGCACCATTTTGTGTGGTCCTCTCCTTATTGCCGGCCAAGTATTGGCTCCAAGAACAGTCAGGATTACTCCAGCAAAATGGCAGCCACTGTCTCTCTGGGGTTTTGTTTCTATGCAACCATGTGGCTCTAAAAGGCTGGGTCATGTCCAAGAGCTGGTGGAGGAGAAGCGTGAGGGCACTGAGCTGTCTGGAAGATGCAAACCCAGCGCCATGGCAACCTCATGGTCTTCCAGGATGTGCAGGACTAGACTCACAATGAGGGGGGTAAACCCTGGGTATCCTGGCCTTGAAGAAAAACGTGAACCAGGTGCTTTTGGCTCTTCACGCTGTGGATGCTATGCAGAAACCCGCACTGTCCCCGCAGAAACTCTGTCTCTGTGACTTCCAGGAGAGGCTCTTTTAGATGAGGAAGTAAAACTCAGCTGGAAGATGTCCATGACCTGACTCACCTCTCTGGCTGCCCCCAGGCTAGCAGGTACCCCAAGTATGCCTTCCAAAGTCTCCCTTCCAGGCCGGCGCTGTGGCTTAACAGGCTAATCTTCCGCCTTGCGGCGCCGGCACACCAGGTTCTAGTCCTGGTTGGGGCGCTGGATTCTATCCCGGTTGCCCCTCTTCCAAGCCAGCTCTCTGCTATGGCCCGGGAAGGCAGTGGAGGATGGCCCAAGTGCTTGGGCCCTGCACCCGCATGGGAGACCAGGAGAAGCGCCTGGCTCCTGGCTTCAGATCAGCGCGGTGCGCTGGCCGCAGCGGCCATTGGAGGGTGAATCAGCGGCAAAAAGGAAGACCTTTCTCTCTGTCTCTCTCTCACTATCCACTCTGCCTGTCAAAAAAAAAAAAAAAAAAAAGGTTAAAAAAAAAAAGTCTCCCTTCCTTTTTTTCTTTTTCTTCCTTTAAAAAAAAAGATTCTGGGGCCAGCGCTGTGGCGCAGTGGGTTAAAGCCCTGGCCTGAAGCACCAGCATCCCATATGGGCACGGGTTCTAGTCCCAGCTGCTCCTCTTCCGATCCAGCTCTCTGCTGTGACCTAGGAAAGCAGTAGAAGATGGCCCAAGTCCTTGGGCCCCTGTACCCACGTGGGAGACCCGGAGAAGGCTCCTGGCTCCTGGCTTCGGATTGGCGCAGCTCCAGCCGTTGCGGCCATCTGGGGAGTGAACCAATGGATGGAAGACTTCTCTCTCTCTCTGCCTCTCCTCTCTCTGTATAACTCTGACTTTCAAATAAATAAAAAAAGATTTCTTTTATTTATTTGAAAGACAGAGCTACGAGGAAAAGTAGAGGCAGAGAGAGAGAGAGAGAGAGAGAGGTCTTCTTCCATCTGCTGGTTCACTCCCCAAATGGCTGCAACAGCCAGAGCTGAGCCAATCTGAAGCCAGGAGCCAGGAGCTTCTTCCAGGTCTCCCATGTGGCTGCACGGTCCAAGGACTTGGGCCATCCTCCGCTGCTTTCCCAGGCCATAGCAGAGAGCTGGATAGAAAGTGAAGTAGCTAGGACTCGAACCCAGTGCCCATATGGGATGCCAGTGCTGTAGGTCCAGGCTTTACCCTGCTACACCACAAGCCAGCCCCCTGTATTTCTTTCTCTCTCTCCCTCTTCCTCTCTCCCTCTTTTCTTCCTCCCTCCCTGCTTCCCTCCCTCCCTTCCTTAACTCTCCTCTCTCCCTCTCAGATTTAAGGAAGCCAGAACTCCATCCCGGCCTCCCCTACAGGCAGTAGGGGCCCAAGTACTTGACCCATTATCTTCTGCTTTCCCAGTGCTTTAGCAGGAAGTTGGATGACAAGCAGAACAGCTAAGACTCCGTTTGGCAAGTCGTAGGTTAACTTGCTGCACTATAATGCCAGCCCCCACTGCACAGCTTTTTAAGTACCCTGGAGCCCTCTCCCAAGCCGTGGATAAAAGAGATAATCTTTTTGAAGCAAAACAAAAAATAAATAAATAAACAAATAAAAACACTTGACAACAGTTACTGAAGCTGCAGGTTAATAAGCACTCTAATACTATATAGGACAAAATGCGAAAGAGCCGACCCCCATGGAAGGGTATCTGGCATTATCTTCCAAACCAAAATTACACATGCATTTGAACCACAATGCTACTTCTGAGAATACTTCTTAAAGTTACTCTGATGCATGTTATATGTATATGTACATCTCTCATATATGTACACTGGAAAAATGCTTATTAAGTAAAAAAAACTACAAACAACTCAAATGTCCAAAAATAGAGGCTTGGTTAAATGAACTATGTGTGCTACATGGATATGAAGGAATATAACACCAAGGTAAAGCAGAATTAGGACATTATGTATTAATATGGAAAGGCCTCCAAAATACATTGTTTAGTAACCAAAAAAAGCATGGTACAAGGTAATAAGACATCTTTTCTGGGAAATAAAAAGAAGAAATAAGACCATATGCATTGAGAAACACTGGAAAAAAAGCAGGAGACTAAAATGACTACTTTTTTTTAGGGTATAAAGAGACAGAGCAGACGAAAGGTTGGGAGCAATATATCTCCATCGAGAAACTTCATTTTTATTTTGACCACTTAAAGCATCATAGTCATCAACAAATAAATTTTCCAAAAGCGAAAGTAAACATTTTCAGAGTTCTTTATATATTCCACTTAGAGATTAGCACCACTCACTTCTAGGAAATAAACCTGAGACCAGAAGAGGAGGTTCTGCTGAAAGCAACCATGGTGTGCTCCATCCACCCAAACAAATGAACAAAAGATTTCTGCCATGTGACTTTGAGGACTGCTCCTTTTCAGCGAAGTGGAAAGTAATCAAGGGCCCAGGTGCTGTCTGGAGAGGAGGGTCTCATGGGAATTGATCTCTATTCCCCTCTCATTCCTCTATGTGCCCCAGGGGAACATGACAGTGAGGCCAGTGTCTGGGAGGAGTCTTTCGCAGCCAGGTTGAAGTGACCTTCCCCCATATTTTACATTTATATCTTTTATATTTGTTAGGCGATCTGTTCTGCTTTTTATGTTAATTGGAATTGCTGCTTTGGGCTCTGACACAGGCAGTTAGCACTAACAGTCAATTGCTCCTTCCTCAGCCATCTGGCAAAAGAGTTGAAACCAGCAATTTTCTGAGTCAGAATTAGACATCTGAAAACGAACAGGCACACAGGCAAACCCCTTAGAAGTGCAGACTGAAAGAAAGGGGCAGGTAGCTGCGAGGCTGTAAATCCCACTTGAAGTGACAGGATCCCAAACAGGGGACTCAGAATGGCACTTGGGCTTCCCGACAACACCACCACGCTTCGCAGTGGAAGCACACGGGACTAAGCACGCTTTCTCACCCTTATCTTCCATCCTGAATGGCAGGAGCTACTCCAGCTTTCATCCCCTCACTCTCCCTTCTAGGATGGCTATACTCAAACATTGTCACCTTTGGCATACGAGCAGCCCCTTTGGTTTCAGCAAGGATTTATAGAGCCCCTTGGCTTCCAAGATTGTGTAGGAAAGGGAAATTTCCCTCTGCCTTCTGAACACTCAATCACTGAGGCTGCTAAATAAGTGTACAAGAGACAGATTCAAAAGAAAAAAATGCACAGAAATTTAATGTGTGTATGGGGGCTTCACAGCATTGTAGTGCCAATAGCCCAGTGAGATTTAGAAGCTTAAAGACCTCTACATAGGGAAGAAGGAAATAGGGTAGGTAGGCAATGTAGAGGGAGGGTAAATGATATTTAGGAGAGATGAATGGGCTGAATGAGAAACAAGAGCCTGGGACAGAGTTCCTCTGGGCTGTTGGTGTGATGTTAACTTAGACTTCCCTGCCTTATGCAAACTATGGTCTCCCTTCCCTTGGTTTCTGTGTTTTCATTGATTCAATGAACTATGTGATTCTAGCATATTCATTTGATCTGTAAGCCACCATAGAGATTGGCCTGGTGTGATAGTTGTATATTTCCATTGTGTTAGAGCTCAGAAGATAGTACCCCCAAATTGTGATGCTTTGTCATGCTAAACTAAAGACACAGGTTCAAGGTCTAACGTTTCTTGTCCACTCCAGCTTCTCCGTGTTCTTTCCATCTGGAAAGGCAGGAAAGGACTTTTCCTGAAGTTCCCTTATCTCCCTAAAGACCAGATCAGCCAAAGAGGAACACAGTCACTCTTCATCTGTTTACTGAAACTTCATTACCACCTGAAGACTAAATTCCTATCGCCAAGAAAGATTCTGAAAATCAAGCACCACACCTAGAGCCCAGAGGAACTTTATCTTAGGCCGCTGCTTGTCCTCAGACCCATTCATTGCACCCGAAAGTCAAACACTTCCCCTCTAAAAGTGCCAACAGTCCTCCCTCATTTTTTCTCCCCTGTGAAGAAAGTATTTAAGCTTCAACCATTTGGTCTTTGCTTGAGTTTCATGTTTTGTGTGGCTGCTATACACATTAATAAATGCATATGTTTTTTCTGCTGTTACTCTCTCTATTGTTGGTATATTTCAGCAGACTTGAAAACTTGAACCTTCAAAGAGTGAAATTCCTTTGCCCAGAGTTGCATCAAAGTAATTTCCCACAAGACATTTTACTGACCATTTTCTATGAAATGTCTCTTCATCTCTATTTCACCTTTTACAAGCTCTTCTCTTTTTTTTCAAGTTTTCAGATTTCCCTTTAACAATCTTTTAATCTGGAAAGTAATTGTTCTTTCGGAACTGGTAAAGTTATCCGTGGCTTCCCACTGACAGCCGAGCATTCTTACCACTAGGGACTCAGAATAGCTCCCTGTGGGGCAATACAGCCAGCAGGAGGTGAGCAAGTTGACTTCTCACCCCTGAGGGACTGCCACCAGCTCTCTGTCCCCTCACAGTAGTCAGGTGTTCATGAATGATCTGCAGATCCTGGACTTAGACTGAAGCACAGAACTAGCTCTGTGCTGTGTTCTTGGTGATAGTGTCTTGTACTTCAACTTGAAAATAGCTGAGAAGCAAGCTGTAGGAGATGGCTAGTAAGACTGAAAGCCATTCAGAAAGATGCTCACAGCCCCCTGTCCTGGATCCAGACTGCAGCATGCCTCCCTCTGGACTGCACATACATACTGCCTGCAGATCATCTTCCTTCCATTGGCACGCCTTTCCTCCAAACCAAACACAACGTAATTACTTAAGTGTAAGCTTCCTCGGGGACCATGACAGACAGCCAGGCCTCCCCCAAGGTTCCAGAGCCAGATCAACTTGACTGAGTTTGTGGCATTTGTGGTCTCCTGGTAATTGTGTGGTTCACTGTACAGCGTTTAATTTCCCAAGCATTTCCTAATTTTATTCCCAAAGCTAACCATATGCACATTTTAAAAACATCAGACTTCTTGCTTCCCTGGACAAATGTGAGCTCTGGATCTGCACGGCTCCATAGCAATAATAGGCCATCCTCTTTAGAAAGACCATCCTCATTTCCGGGGTCCTCAAAGATTCCAACCATTCACAACCAATTCAGTTCATTTATTTGCCCTGCATAGCTGTTCTGGGATCTGCTACCAGTTTTGTATTCTTTACCCAAAGTGTTATCTATCAGTTGTCTGTCCTCTCTAATTCACAGGTTTCATGTGGCCCAGTTATCCTACCCATATTCCTACTCTCAAAGCACGAGTTCTGCTCCCTAGCCTGCCTCATCACGTCTTTCCATCCTCCTGTACTTGTGCATGGAAACCTCCTCACTATTGGTCTCTGTCTGGTTTCCCGGGCCCTCTCTGACCTTGACCAGTCTTCTAGTCACTCCTCCCTGAAACCGGTAATGTGACCTGACACCAAGAGCTGTGGATGCCTAGAGGACCTTCTTTTGGTGTTCAGTGTTCACTTTGAGCATTTCAACATAGGGGTCATCGCACTAACGTGGAAAACATTGTCAGCACCCCAGAAGACTCCTTAAAAATTAGTCAAGTGTTTCAGTAGCCTAATGCTAAACCCCCTGGGTCTGTGACCTATCCATTCAGTTGGCATCAGGTGCCTTCTGAGGTTAAACAAAACCCCGAGAAGATAATGAGATGAAATGGCTTGACCTTCAGGTATAAAATCTCTCCTTTCGTTCCCAGCCTGTAGCTGATTCAGATTATTTTTGTCATTTTTCAAAGCAGCAACGTTTATTTCCTCTGCTTCAGTGAGCTGTGCAGATGCAAGGTCTAGAAGGAATATTTAGTGGTCGCCATGGTTACCATTAGTCATATGAAGTTATAGCTCATGTGCTGATTCCTCTCTCTTCACAGCTGTAAAAAGAAAGCACGCTCCAGAAATCAGGCCTTCTGGGGGCTCTGAAGACTTTAATTCTGTAATACATCCAGCTCCTCTGGTAATTTATCTTGATCAGTGAGTTTAATTTGCACTTTAAAGATTTTAGGCAGATAAGGTTTCATAGAACATGAAAGCTGGAAGAGAGAACTTAGAGATAATTTGGCTGTAGCCTCTTATCTTACAAATAAGGAAACTGAGGCCCTGTGAGGAAGAGACTAAGAGCTGTACAGAAAGTCCATTAAGATCATCAAGAGAGGTAAAATTAAGGAGTACAAGGGCCAGAGCTCCTCCTAGCTCTGCCATGTATCCCATCCCAAATACCAGAGACCAAGCCATGTAAAGCTTCAGGGTGGACAAGGGAAAATCCAAGTTCAGTGTATGGCAGGGAAATCTGATCCCACAGACAGGGTTGGACTCCTGGAATGGGGCCTGAGCCAAAACCCAAAAATGACCTCCAAAATCATATCAGGCTTGGAATATTAACCAAGTTTTGTAATTAGCTAAGCCCAGGTGATAAAAACAGCCACTCTTTCAAAGCAAGGTTGTCTGGTGTGACTGACCAGTTTTCTAAAAGGTGAGGACTCCCAAAGACTGTCCCTCCTCCTATGGTTCTAACTTCTTCCTATCTTGAAAATTTCCTGCCTCCGGCCTCAATATTCAATAGAATCTTCCATTAGGGCCAGGTCAATGGTTCTTACTCTATTGCTTTGCAATTGATTGAATGTAAAAATAAAACTCTTTGTAGCACTTCTTAAGAAATGCCCTTAGGGGCCAGCACTGTGGCTCACTTGGTTAATCCTCCGCCTGTGGCGCCGGCATCCCATATGGGCACTGGGTTCTAGTCCCCGCTGCTCCTCTTCCAGTCCAGTTCTCTGCTGTAGCCTGGGCAGGCAGTGGAGAATGGCCCAAGTGCTTGGGCCCTGCACCCACATGGGATACCAGGAGGAAGCACCTGGCTCCTGGCTTCGGATCGGTGCAGTGCCAGCCATAGCAGCCATTAGGGGAGTGAACCAATGGAAGGAAGACCTTTCTCTCTCTCTCACTGTCTAACTCTACCTGTCAAATAATAAATAAATAAATAGAAAGAAATGCCCTTAATGTCTTCATATTTTCTAATGTAAGAAAATATTTTCTGGATGTTTTCATGGACTCACTATTAAACCAGTTCTTTACGTGTATAGCCTCAATATTAAATCACCTGCCAAATATTTCCTCTCAGATCTTGTTTCTAAGTATTGCTGCCCACTAAAAGGAAGTATTACAATTGGAGCTTCTTGGAGGGAGAAGTACTAGGTCAAAAAAACAAAAATAGGGGCTGGAATATCTTGTTAAACTAAAAGTAAGGAATTAGACAAAAATGATGAGCAATATGTCTAAAGGATGTAGGGCTAGTTTTAAGGCATTCACTGGTCAAATTTGGGTTAATACAACATCATAGAAGAGATAAAAGCATGACTTCTGAGCCTATTACAAAAGGCATTGGATCTTCTATCTTGTCTCCTGGGTTGCTCACTTTGGGGCTGGTAAGAAATGGCTATGCAAAAAAAAGCAATAGGAGCATATTGGTGAGAGAAGGATTAATCTGAGCAGAATCTCACAAAGAGATCACCAAGATCTTTTAGCTGCTACCTCTTCTTGGGAGGAGAGAAGGGGAATGCTGCAGACCTACAAAATCCTGCCAAACAAAGACCCCTGCCTTATCTTTCTCCAGATGCAATCTGTGGTTAAGTTTTGTTCAAGAAAACCCAATTACTTGCCTTGGTAATGCACTGGGTTAACACACTAGACATTTCTATATAAGAATCTAAATTTACATTGCAAACACCATATAAAGCCAAATTTTACATACACAGTGGATCATCCTGATATTGATACAGATTACAATGAACTGATTAGATGCACTTTTCATATGTGGTAAAAGCTGACCAGCTCTGCACCTTCCCCAGTGTTTCTGGCAGTCCCCCTTCCATACCTTGTTAACAATCAGCATGTGATAAATAGTAACGACTTCATTTCCTGCTGCTTTCTAAATTCTTTCAATTCTCCAAGACACAGTAGTTCTTTTATTTTTCAAATAGCACCCTAAAGACTCACATAAACAATTCTCTTCCCTAAACATTCTTAAATTTCAGAATCACAGCACTTAGCACTTGAATATATGACTCTTGATCCTTAATACTTTTATGTCATGTTGTGAAGGTTGTGTTTTTTGTCAAGGGTCTAAATATGTCATTGAAGCACCATCCTCAACTTCCATGTGCCTAGCACAACCTTAAGTACATTATGTGATAATAATAAATACTTGCCAATTAACTGACTGATGCTAAAGTATAAATATTCTCTTCCACATTGCCATTTCTTTAACCCTCTACAAAATGCATTTGAAGAAATATGGAAGTTACCTTTGCCCAGTGAAATGGGGCTAGCCTAGTGAACGCCATATTAGAGATGACCCTGGCCTCTTTGCTGACACACAGAACTAAGTTATCACTCCATAGTCACTGGACAGGTGTCAGCCTCCAAAGGAGCACAGGACTGAAATTCTCTGTGTAGACAGCTTTGCACACACTTACGAGTATTTGGTCTACCTTTCCCACTAGCTATGACCTTAAGCATTTTAACTTCTTTGAACCTTAACTTTGGTATCTGCAAAACAAGAATATTAATCTATTTAACTCAAAAGTTGTGAAGTGGGTCACCTGAGCCATGTAAAGTACATAGCACAAGACCCAAAAAGAGCTGGAGAAATACTAATTATTATTCACTCTCTGAATGCGGTCAGCTCATCTGGGGAGAGGAGGAAAAGGGAGATGTTTGTCTTTGGGCTTCTGTGCTTTTCCTCCTGTAGGGAAGAGGAATTTCTTTGGTTATTTTTTATTTCCCTCTGGCATATCTAAAAAGGAACATCCATGTACAAATAGAGAATGAAAATTCAACTCATGGGGCTAAACCAGTTCTTGCCAATTCCTCCTGCACTTTTCCTCTTGCTACTCATTTTTCTTTCCCTCAGGTAAACTCATTTTAAGATAAATTCTATATTTCTTCCTCTTCGTTTTCTTTAGCTTTATTACAAATTTTGGGAGAAATGTTCTAGTTCCATTCTCTTAAGCTACTCCCCATAAACTTTTAAATTCAACCTGAGTTAAGTCAATCAGTCGAGTAGATCTTTTTAAACTGTGAGAGGGTTCCAGCACGAATGCTTCTGTTTGCAGGCACTCAGATGTGCAAGTTATTTAGCACAATGTATTACTGCAAATCTAACAAGAGCTAACAGCTTGAACTCCCTGAGGACTCAATTAATTGTCCCATCTGTTGAAAATGCAAAAAGACATCACAAAATGAAAGGTAGTACCTCTCTCTTTTAGAAAACAAATCAGAGATGTTCAATCTTTGGAGATTTATGTGGGTACATAACTTATAGCTCATGGTCTAGAGTTGACAAGTATGGCCAGTTTGATGAGTGACTTGACCTCTGGGCTAACCGTGTTGGTTTCCTGTCAATTGAACAGAGGGAAAAAGAAGAGTCAAGTGGACCCTTGGAGAATAAAGACAGGAGTTCAGATCCTGGATGAAAAACTCTGACTCTGGATTCAATGTTCAGCTCATGGATCTGGATGTCACCCCTAAATCACCTTGGGAATAACAGGAAAGGGCAACTGGAGAGAGAGAAACAAAAAAAGGATTGAGAAGAGAGAGCAAGGATGCATAACATTGATCACTCCCAAATGACAAGCTCATGTTCCAGGGCTTGGGCTGTCATGCTATACAAAGGCCTCAGTTCAGTCACTAAATATCCTCAGATAATTACTTGGCCAGTAATCCACACCAAAGCCCCGTACTCCAATGATTCATTTTGAAAAGCTCCTAAACACGCACCAACTCGGGAATCTTCCACCCAGATTCTCGTGGATTGAGAAAAGAAAATACTTGAGAGTTGCTAACCACTGGGCAGAACCTGGGGTGAGGTCATGTTTGGAAACAGGAGACGAGCCAATAGCAAAGATTAATGGGGATTTGGAAAAGCAAGTTTAAACAATGTTCTCATGAATCTGGAGTAATTGTAAACCAATCAAAATGAGGAAAAGATATGGCTGTCTTTACCCTTATATTTTTGGCTGCCCTGTAGAACAGCTGCATCTTGCTGCCTTACTAGTTATCCCAGGCCAATGATGGTTTACAAGTAGGAGTCCCAGTTCCAACATTCCCTCCAACCAGACAACAAGAATAAGAAAGTCAGAAAGGATTCGCTATAAAAGAAAGACTGTGGATTGTAGTGGTTTTTAAAAAAATCCTATACCTCTATCATTTTTCTAAGCTGTGTTTTAAGAGTGTGTTACATCTGGCATGACCATTTTTATGCAATATTGCCTCACTGGAATTTCAGCAAAGCAGTGCCAGTCTTCCCCCTAATCCTGGCAAGAGACGCTAAGGTGGAGAAAGACAAGAGTCTCCAGCAGAGATAAGCAACCCTAATCTTTATGATGCAATGATTCAATCAGAGAGCTGGAGTTAATATGAAAGCCAAGAAAGCTGATCTATGTTGCTATTTCTCAAATATGCCTGGAGATGAACATTAGTGGTTGAAAAGTAACAAATTTCTCACTGACTTTCTTCTATTCAACAAAAAAGGTATTTTCAGTTGCCTATAACTCCCCAGTATGGGACTCATTAGAACTTGCCATTTTGAATAAAGGAAAAAAAAACTAATATGTAAAAATTTTTATTTATTTCACATTTTTGTGTAGGCAAAGTAGAGCAATTTTGTTATGGCTTATAAGGTTTATTATCTTCTTCTATACTTATTTAGCAAAAAAAAAATCACAAAAAGACACATGTATTAAATACTTGCTGTCTAGGAGAACTTTCGTCAAATCTCTGGGTCAGTAGTATGAGAGTAATTTTTTTTTTCATCTCAGCAGCTGTTGACTTAAGAACAATTCCAAAGCAATGGGAAGGGGCATGGAGGCAGCCCATGTCTGCAAATCAAAGCCATATGTGGGATCAAGAAGTCATCTCATTTGATGAATCTGGCACCCACAATCATCACATAGTAGTCCAGGGAGTATTGGTCCCCAAACGGAGTGGTCTGTATTCTGTTAAAGCCAACCACTAGAAAATAGACAAGACCCACTCCCAATCCACACTTCATGTCTAGGACTGAGGAAGACAAGACTAAAGCAGGGATCAGACCCAGACAGGCCATCCAAGGCCATTTATGGAGATTGCCACTGGACATCAACACCTGGATCACAGCCAAGCGAAACCTCAAGTGCTCAGATGACCCTAGAAGAAAGGAACTTGACACATCCACATTCTTTCACAGAACAGAAAAATTTATTGTGGGCATCAGTCATCTAAGTGTGACCATGAAATTCCACATCCGGTTAGCTTTCTGCAATTCCGGACACCTAGTTCTACCAGGGTCTAGGAGAAATACAGAAAAATTTGTGAACACTTCACTCTACAGTTGGGATCATTAGGATTAGCTACAGCTGATCAGCAACAAATCTAGGTGGACCCTTCTGGGGCTGGAGGAAAAACTGACTGAAGCTCAATCAAGGATATGGCTCCAGCCAAAGATTCTCAGCTGTCAGGTGGACTGGAATTCTGGGGGTAACAGGAATGCTCCAAGAACAAAAAGTAAAGTTGGATGTATCAGCCCCTCAAATGTGGTAGCCTGCTGCAGGACGTGCGGGACAGAAGGCATGAGTAAGGGGAGGCTAAAGGAAGAAGCCAGAGAGAAGGGGAGGACACCTGTGAAGATGAAGGCAAGGCTCTCCCCAAGCTTTCTAAACCTATAGCATAAGAACCTACCACAATCCAGATGGGCTCCCAACCTGGTTATAAAGGGTTATGGGTTCAGCTGGTTATACAAGCACAATGGAGCAAATGTCTTCTTATATTTTTAACCTAATAGTGTACAATTCAAAGGCATGCTTGTAAAATCTACCATTTATTTAGTACCACCCTTTGTACCAGACATTCTGCTAAGTGCAAAAGTTTTGATTATCCACCAACAAGGTAGATATCGAGATATGTTACAGAGAAGGCAATGAAACGCAAGGAAGTAAATTCCCCTCTCCCAAATTACCTTATCTCTGCTTTCTTTTTTTTTTTTTACAGGATTCCATAGGATTTATTTCCTTATTAGTATTTTCATAGTTTTCTTATTTTTATATAAGTTGTACAAGTTTCACATATTTCATATATGCAGATTTAGGAACATAGTAACAGTTCCCCTCATTCTCCCTCCCACCCACACCCCAATCCTTCTTCCTCCTCCCTCTCACATTCCCACTCTTAATTTTTACAAAGATCTATTTTCTGTTTACTTAATGATCACATAGTTAACCCTACACTAAGTAAAATATTTCAACAAATATTATGAAGAAATAAAGAAAAGAAAAACACTGTTCCTCAATGGAAGAGAGAAGGACTGTAAACAATCATCGAACCTCACAATGTCTATTTCACTCCTATATGTTACATTTCAGGTATTCTATTAGTTACTCAGATCAGGGAAAACATGATCTCTCTGCTTTCAAAGATTTCCAATCATGACACTGGTTTTCCTCAAGAAATGGTCTCCTAGTTTAATCTTCGCAGTGTTAACCTTTCTATTATCTGGTCTTGGATGTGAGAGATGTCATTAAATTCTTGAGGCCCTGGTTTCCTCATTTATACCAAGAAAGGACAGAATTCCACAATCTCCAAGGTACCCTATGAAACTCAGGAGGACAAGCTCAGAGCAAAGTCTCTATAAGGTAATGTTAGAAAAAGGAATACTCCAGCCTTCGGATAGAAAGGAATGTCAACTTCTGGAGTACTGTTGAGAATAAAAATCACTCCCAGGCGATACGAAGCATTTCATGCTCAATGATTAAATGAACGGAGGAGTCTGCTTGTCGAGCAAAAACCCGACCCTGGTCTGCAATAAAACATCCACCCAAGAGAGGAAATGAAGCCACAGGATTCACAAATTGCCAGAAAGGGCACTCTTCTCACATTTTTACAGAGCGCCCAGTGTTATAATTAAGGAACTCGGTGGGGAGCCTCTACTTGCTTCTAACTAAATGAATTCTGGTGTGCTTCGATGGGGAGGAGTGTGAGTGTATGCTATGTCTGATTTTTAGTGTTCCCTCTTGATATTTCAAGTCATCGGCAGCTTCCCTAAGCTTAGCTTTGATTATCTAATTAGAGCTTAATTGCTGAGATCTTTCTAAGTATCCAACCAGTTGCTCTAAATATGATTTTCCTTACCTAGAAAATTACTTTTATATGTATATTTTTCATGGTGCCCCCAAAATTGAATAATATGAAATGTGAAGGACCAGCGCTGTGGTGCAGCAGGTTAACGCCCTGGCCTGAAGCACCAGCATCTCATATGGGTGCCGGTTCTAGTCCCGGCTGCTCCTCTTCTGACCCAGCTCTCTGCTATAGCCTGGGAGAGCAGTAGAAGACGGTCCAAGTCCTTAGGACCCCGCACCCATGTGGGAGACCCGGAAGAAGTTACTGGCTCTGGATTGGTGCAGCTCCAGCTGTTGTGGCCATCTGGGGAGTGAACCAGTGGGTGGAAGACCTCTCTCTCTGTCTCTACCTCTCTCAGTAATTCTTTCAAATAAATAAAATAAATCTTTTTAAAAAAAGAAAAAAGGAAAGTGAGTACCATCCTTTGTGAGGGCTTGAGGCTGACCCAAGAAAATTACCTGATGATAGGGGTCACAGTAAGCTGTGGAAATAATAGAACATTTTGACATTTTTTTCTTTGAATAATTTGCCTAGGATGATCTAACTGTATCAGAAAGAATACTGGACAATCAAACAGAACTGAGACCTCATCTCAGCTTGGTAATGTACTGGGATTCCGCTAAGAGCTACCCATGGAATTGCATTGAGCTATAGTTGACTCCTCTGCTGAACGTCATCAACAGCCACTTTAGAAAAGTGGTGTGAGGGGGCAAACTCTGTGGCGCACTGGATCAAGCTGCTGCCTGCTGTGCTGGCATCTCACACGGGCACCGGTTTGAGTCCCAGCTGCCCCACTTCTAATCCATCTCCCTGCTAATGTGCCTGGGGAAGCAGCAGAAGATGGCCCAACTGCTTGGGCCCCTGCACCCACATGAAAAACAAGGATGAAGCTCTTGGCTCATGGTTCCTGGCATCAGCCTGGCCCCTCCTTGGCCATTGTGGCTATGTGGAGAGTGAGCCAGTGGATAGAAGATTTCTCTGCCTCTCTGCCTCTTCCTCTCTCTCTTTCTAACTCTGCCTTTCAAATAAAAATAAATATTTTAAAAACAAGCAAGCAAACAACAACAAAAAAAAGAGTGTTGTCACTTGGGCCTCATCCCTTTGTAATCATAACCTCTACTCTACCACCAATGGCTCTACTCCCAACCTGTGTGTACTGATGGTCCTCTTCCCCACTTAATGCTGTATAATTGTTCAAACCTGGTAAATGCCACTCTTAGGATCATTGGTTACTATCCTCACTCTGTCTTTTATGACCTTGTCTAAATATGATCAGAGTCGGCAAACTTGGAAGGCTTCCATAGCCTTGGCAACTCATGACGACAGCCTAGGGTGGTTACTGGCGCCATAAACTAGAGTGTCAATTTGTTGGGTCAACAACAAGAGCCACTGTGCACTTGCTCCTCATGTGGGATCGCTGTCCTTAATGTGCTGTACATTGTGATTTAATGCTATAACTAGTACTCAAACAGTATGTTTCACTTTGTGTTTCTATGTGGGTGCAAACTGTGGAAATCTTTATACTAAATTGATCTTCTGTATATAAAGAGAATTGAAAATGAATCTTGATGTGAATGGAAGGGGAGAGGGAGCGGGAGAGGGGAGGGTTGTGGGTGGGAGGGAAATTATGGGAGGGGGAAGCCATTGTAATCCATAAGCTGTACACTGGAAATTTACATTCATTAAATAAAAGTTAAAAAAAAAAAGAGTGTTGTGAGGGAACAATGAGTTTACTTCCTTAAAGTAAACCCTACCATGATTCTAGTATGATCCTAATAGAAGTGGCAGTCACCATTTATTAAGTGTTGACCTGTATCCCACACTCTGGGCTAAGAACATCACATACAGGAACTTGAGAGAACATCAACTATCAAGGAGGAGTCTTGTAGTATTAACTGCATCTCACTGGAGAAGAGATTGAGGAAAAAGAACCAAAGCAACTAGCCCAAGAACCTCCTGCCAGGGTGGCAATCTTGGGATGGCCACTGCACCATGTTTTCATGAGTATCAGAAGAAATGTGAAACATAAATATGCAATTTGAAATCTTTACACTTCTGGGAAGACAGCAACCCCAATTCAGAGAAAAAAGTCTCCCCATGAGGAATGAAATTTTTCTAACGGTATCCTTCAGAGCAGGAAGGTGTAAAACGGTCCCTCATCTACTCCCATTATAGGATAACAGCTGGTCAGGGAGATCGCTAAAGGAACTGAAAGAGAAAAGAGGCAAAACCATAGGACCATTGCCACAGGCATACAGCTGGAGTCCCCTGGTTGCTCAGGTTTCCCTGGATCCATGCCTTCCCTAGTGAGGGGAACTGCCCTTACAGTTGTGGAAAGCTTAGGAACTATAGCCATGAGATGATCTCCAAAGAAAACTTGCTCATCAGGAAGTAAAGATACTCTACTCAATAATATTTGAAATGGAATGCTGCTATGCCACCCTGAACTGAAAGCAGTCTCACATGTTGCTGGAGTTATCAGCCCTCCTGTATCATTCAAACATAAGGGCCAACATGATAGCAATCCCCCACCAAAACTGCATTTGGAAACTTGAAGTGAATGAACTCTACCGTACCCTACAGCCCTGTCACCTTAAATCACCGTCCTGAAGATAAGCCCCTGCTGGCATTTGCTTTTCCCTTAACCACTGACACTAAACCGGTATTTGAAACAGGAATGAAGAAAACACCCACATTCTTTAATCACTTTCCTCTGTGTCCCCTAGGACTTCATTACCTGCAATCAAGATTAGTCATTTCAGCATTAGAAGGTCCAACACTCTCTGCTGAATTCAAACCTAGACATCCCTTTGGATACTCTTTTCTTTTACAAATCTCTCTCAAGTCCGTTTTTGCTCCCCTAAACCTCACTTGACAAGTGCTTGGAGATGAAACAGTATTCTAGCTTTCTAGTGACCTCTCACATTCTTCCCTTAATTAATAACTCCTGCACTCCGCAACTTGTGCATTCAAGTATGCAATCCTAAATGCCTTTCTTTCATTGTCATCAACCAACTCCCTCCTATTCACATTCACCCCAGACATTAAACAGCATGTGATTCACACACTTCTCTCCACCCCTAGTCTTGCCATCATCCTGAGTGATTTCAGAATCCATGTGCATCCCCATAAAATGCCTTACCTCACAGTTCCTAGGCCTCCTCATTCCAGTAATGTTCAATTTTACTCTGTTACCCACATGCAGAAACACACCCTGAAACTCATCATCCCACAGAATTTCTTCACTGATGAAAATTTAATCATCAATATATGCCACAGCCTGACCACACTACTTACTTAAACTTCCTGTTCCCTGTTAATTCCTTCAAAATTGTTTTCAACTTCATTAAAAAAATGATGCAAGTCCCTTGTCCCACTGCTTCAGGCATCCATTTTCCCCAATCAGTGTCTTTCAGTCTTCATTTCCTTTCCCTTTTGTCCTAGTCCATTTTGTGCCACTGTAATTGGACAACCAAGACTAATTTACAAAGCAGAGATTTATCTCTTATAGTATTCAAGACTAAAAACTCCAAAACTGAGGGGCCAGCATCTGTTGGGGACCATTGTGCTGCGTTCTCCCTTAGCAGAAGGGAGAATAGAGAAGAGAAGAGAAGAGAAGAGAAGAGAAGAGAAGAGAAGAGAAGAGAAGAGAAGAGAAGAGAAGAGAAGAGAAGAGAAATAGAATGAGATGTACATGAGAGAGCAAGAGAGTGTTTAGCTCACTTATAAGAACCCACTCTTTTTTTAAAAAAAAAATTATTTATTTGAAAGGCAGCGAGAGAGAGAGAGAAAGAGAGAGAGAGAGAGAGAATCTTCCATCTGCTGGTTCATTCCCCAAATGGTTGCAATGTCCAGGGCTGGGCCAAATTGAACCCAGGAGGCAGGAGCTTCATTCAGGTCTACCACTTGGGTTGCCAGGGGTCCAAGCACTTATGCCATCTTCCACTGCTTTCTCAGGTGCATTAGCAGGGAGCTGGATGCCAAATGTTTCAGGTGATGGCTTAACCTGCTGTAACACAATGCCTGCCCCAAGAACCCACTCTTGTGATAATCCACTTCCAAGCTAACAGTATTAATCCAGCCATGGGAGGCAGAGCCTTTATGACCTGATCACCAATTAGTTCTCCACCCCCCAACACTGTGGCATTGGGGATTAAATCCCAACACATGAACTTCAGGGGGTGGGGATACATTGAAACCAAAGCACACTTTTAGCCTTTAAGCATCTCTTAGATCAATCTCTTAATAACTTCCATTTTCTTGCTCCATCATGCTTCTTCCAAGTAAGTGCACCAAAATCCTGAACTTGAATCATTCCTACACCTCTTTTTCCTTTGATCTACATTCAGTCTATTAGACAAAACAAGAGAAAACTTATATTACATACTTTTATAAACCCATGATTTTCATCCCTAGATATGACTTCTATGATTTTTTTAGGTACCCCACAGTACTTTCTCACTGTTATTCCTCATACAGGCTGTTTCAAATCCTCACCACATTCAAGTTACCTATCCCCTTCCTCTTAGCACATATCTGTATTTGTCCTTTGGTGGGTAGGGGTGTTATATGATGAAAAACTTAAGGCACGGTATTTAATAAAGAAAAGAGGTTGGGGCTGGTGCTGTGGCGCACTTGGTTAATCCTCCACTTGCAGTGCCAGCATCCCATATGGACGCCGGTTCTAGTCCCAGTTGCTCTTCTTCCAGTCCAGCTCTCTGCTGTGGCTCGGGAGGGCAGTGGGGGATGGCCCAAGTGCTTGGGCTCCTGCACCTGCATGGGAGACCAGGAAGAAGCACCTGGCTCCTGGCTTCGGATCAGAGCAGCTCTGGCTGTTGTGGCCATTTGGGGAATGAACAAGTGGAAGGAAGACCTTTCTCTCTGTTTCTCTCTCTCTCACTGTCTGTAACTCTACCTGTCAAATAAATACATAAAAATCTTTTAAAAAATAAAGAAAAGAGGTTGATTTCTCTTATAGTTCTAGAAGTTCAATGGCATGGTGCCAGCACTGGTTCAGTTCTAGTGAGGATCCTTTTGGTTGTATTTGATTGGACATTAAACAATGTATACATATAGCCAAATATCACATGATATCCCATAAGTATCTACAATATTTATGGCTTTTACATAAAAGAGAGAGAGAGAAAGAGCTCCCATCTACTAATCCATCCCATACCCAACCTCTAGGGCTGCTCTAGGCTAAAGCCAGGAGCCTGGAATTCAATCCAGGTCTCCTGGGAGGTGGCAGGGTAACAGCCATTTGAGTCATCACCACTGCTTCCCAGGATTTCCCATAGCAGGAAGCTATAGTCAGGATCCAGAGCTGGGCATTAAACTCAGGCCCTGTGCTATGAGATTCAGGAATTTCTATCAGTGTTTTAATTGCTAGGCCAAATGATTGCTCCAACACCTACAGTTTTTCTGTCAATTAAAAAAAGACGGGCTGGCGCCGCAGCTCAATAGGCTAATCCTCCGCCTAGCGGCGCCAGCACACCGGGTTCTAGTCCCGGTCGAGGAGCCGGATTCTATCCCGGTTGCCCCTCTTCCAGGCCAGCTCTCTGCTGTGGCCCAGGAGTGCAATGGAGGATGACCCAAGTGCTTGGGCCCTGCACCCGCATGGGAGACCAGGAGAAGCACCTGGCTCCCGGCTTCGGATCAGCGAGATGTGCCGGCCGCAGCGGCCATTGGAGGGTGAACCAACGGCAAAAAGGAAGACCTTTCTCTCTGTCTCTCTCTCTCTCACTGTCCACTCTGCCTGTCAAAAATAAAAAAAAAAAAAACTATTTTTTAACTGAGAAAAAAAAACCTTTGTGACCTTGAAATTGGCAAAAATTTTCTAGATATATATTAGATGATAAAAGAACAAATTGATAAATTGGACTTCACCAAGATTTTAAATGGTTCTTATAAAAACACTATTAAAGCAATGAGAAGATAAATTATAGACTGGAAAAAATACTTTTACATTATACATCTGATCATTATTTAAATCCATAATGTATTAAAAAGTCTCAAAATTCAATTAGAAGACAACAATATAAAAAAAGGGTAAAAAACTCGAATTTTTTTCTTAAAAGATATAGATACAACCAGCACTATGGCATAGCAGGCTAAGCTACCTCCTACAGCATTGGCACTCCATATGGGTGCTGGTATGTGTCCTGGCTGCTCCACTTCCAATCCAGCTCCTTGTTAATGCACCTGGGAAAGCAGTCGAAGATGGCTCAAGCACTTGGGCCACTGCATCCACGTGGGAGACCCTGGCCTTTGGCTTTGGATCGGCCCAGCTCCAGCCATTGTGACCATTTGGAGAGTGAACCAGTGGATATAAAATTTCTCTCTCTCGGCCGGCGCTGCGGCTCACTAGGCTAATCCTCCGCCTTGCGGCGCCAGCACACCGGGTTCTAGTCCCGGTCGGGGCACCAATCCTGTCCCGGTTGCCCCTCTTCCAGGCCAGCTCTCTGCTGTGGCCAGGGAGTGCAGTGGAGGATGGCCCAAGTGCTTGGGCTCTGCACCCCATGGGAGACCAGGAGAAGCACCTGGCTCCTGCCATCGGAACAGCGCAGTGCGCCGGCCGCAGGGTGCCTACCGCGGCAGCCATTGGAGGGTGAACCAACGGCAAAGGAAGACCTTTCTCTCTGTCTCTCTCTCACTGTCTACTCTGCCTGTCAAAAAAAAAAAAAAATTTCTCTCTCTCTGTAACACTGCCTTCCAAATAAATAAATCTCAAAAAAAAAAAAAAACTGATAAAAAACACAAAGATGGCAAACAAGTCATGTGAAAATACTGAACGTCAAGAGACATTAAGGAAATACAAATTGAAATCAATAAAATATGACTACACACCTATTAAGATGGCTGAAGCTAAAAAGACAGATCATGAGGACCTTGTAAAGGTTCATTTTAACGAGGTAATTTTTAGGTGGTAGTGTCTTCATATGGCGCAAATGATCAAAGGCCACAACACACCTGGCCTGTCCCTCATCTGCTCAAAGTGATCCCTACCCTCACTCCACAAGTAATACACAGCCACTTTAATTGGTGTTTTATGTATCTATCCTTCCAGACTTTCTTATGAACATTTAAATATTTATTTTATTTTTCCCCTTTTTAATATAATTCTTAGTATCATGCTTTTTCATACTTTTAAAATTTCAATAGGATAAGAGACAGAAAAGGACCGAGTGGGAGGAGAGAACAGGTGATTGTCTTTGCCTTGTGCAAACAGCAGAAACTGAAAGCAATGCTGTGTCCAGAGGAGACAAGCTGCTAATAGCCATGGTAGATCAACCTATGGAGTTCCATGGGTTTTACTCTCAAGGGATAAAGGTTCAGGACTCAAACAATGAGCAAGCCCTTGATTACAGAAGGGCCAGGATGGACAAATAATCTCAGGAAAACATTTATGGCCACTTGTTCTTCTTCCTTCCACTTAGATTCTCACAAACTCATGAGAAGCGCAAATGCCCAAGACAGGAGCTTTTAGGGTCATCCAGTTTAATTAAAAGCTTGAGTGTTTCCATTTTTCCTTACTATATAAGATAGTAAGTGCAAGAAACTGTGAGACCATGAAGGTAATAAGGGTAATGATAATCATCCTTCGAGTAAGTTCATTCTAACCTCATACAAAGAACAGCCTAGAAACTGACTTCAAAATGAATATCAGCTCTTAATGCTGTTGAGATTTTTCAAACTAGATCATAAACAATACCCAGGAAAACAGGAGCTCCAGAGTCTGCCCATCAAACTGAGATCCTTCCCCATGATCTATTCTGGTAATCTTACATATATTAGGGGCTCAAGAACTTCGATGGATAGTTTCATTTAACCATGCATCAGACAATCAGTGACAAGCAAAATTAAGAGATCTTAATGATATTAAACTATCTTAGGGGCCGGCACTGTGGCATGGTGGGTAAAGCTGCCACCTGTAGTGCCGGCATCCCATATGGGCACTGGTTCTAGTCCTTGCTGTTCCTCTTCTGATTCATTGGCCTGGGAAAGCAATGGAATATGGCCCAAGTTCTTGGGCCCTTGCACCCATGTGGGAGACCTGGAAGAAGCTCTTGGCTTCAGACAGGCACAGCTCCAGCCATTGTAGCCATTTGGGGAGTGAACCAGCAGACCACCCCCGCCCCTATAACTCAGCCACTCAAATAAATAAATAAATCTTTAAAAATAAATAAATAATATAAATTTAAATTATCCTTGACTAAGAGATTCCCTCTCATTTAAATATGTAAATGTATTGTCCTGGATTAAAGGGAATTGAAATTCTTCCTATTTAAAGCTAATTTGAGAGGAGGGGATGGGCAGAAAGCACATAATCTTTAAAAGCCTGTTTTCCTTTAGTTAAGCTATGGACAACACATATTAAAATATCACCAAGGTAGGGGTAACCTGTCTAAAATAGTAAGAAAAATTGAGCAAGAATTTATCAAAATGTATGTTCATTATTTTCATATATATGTGTGTATATATATATATATACATATACATATATGTGTGTGTGTGTGTGTGTGTATAAAGTCAAGCTGGAGGCACCACAATATTGATTTCAAAGCATAGTAAAAGCTACTGTAATTAAAACAGCATGGAACTAGCATAAAACCTGGCACATGGATTAATGGAACAGAATTGCTAAAGGAAAACACAGGGGAAGCGCTTCAAGACATTGGTGTATGTGATTATTCCTTGGATAAGACCTCAAAAGCAAAGCAACAAAAATAAAACTAGACAAATGGGATTATATCAAAATCAGAGGTTTCTGCACAACAAAAGAAACAATGAATAGAGTGAAAAGACGTCTGACAGAATGGCAATAAATATTTGCAAGCTATATATCCAACAAAAGATTAGTATCCAGAATATATCAGCGACTCAAAAATCTCAACAACAAATAAAACAACCAATCCAGTTAAGAAATGGGAAAAGGACCTCAATAGACAGCACTCAAACAAACAAACAAACAAACAAACAAAAAAACCCACAAACATGTGAACAAATGTTCAACATCACCAACAATTTGGATAATGCAAATCAAAACCACATTGAGATATCATCTCATCCATGTCAGAAAAACTATTGTCAAAAAGACAGAAAGTAACAAATTATGGTGAGGATGCGCAAAAGTGAAACTTACACATTGTTGACAGGAATGTCAATTAGTATAGCCATTGGGGAAAACAGAGATAGCTTTAAAATTTAGGAATGAAACTGCAGTGTGATCCAGCAATCCCACTACAAGGTATATACTCAAAAGACATGGACTCATTATATCAAAGAGATACCTACTCCACCATGCTTATAGCATCACTGTTCCACAATAGCCAAGATAAGAAACCAACCACGGTGTCTACAAGCAGTTGAATGGATAAAGAAAATGTATATACACTCACACATGCAATGGAATACTATTCAGTTATAAAAAAAGAAGGAAATTCTGTCATTCGCAGCAAAATGGATAGAATTTGAGGACATCAGTTTGAGTGAAATAAGCCAGACACAAAAAGAAAAATATCATATATTCTCTCTTACATGTGAGACCTAAAATTTTTTAAAAAGCTCAATCTGAACACAGAATTCTGATTATAAGGAGGTTATGGGAGGGATAAAAAAATTTTGGATAAAAAATAAGGGAAGCTGAGTATGGCTCATTAATTGTAAAAAAGATCTTAATATAATATGTTAAAAGGGAAAATGGGGTGAAGGGTACCTGGAACTCTTTGTATTACTACACAATTTTTGTTTTAAAAATTTAAAACTATTCTGACTTAAAATGTTAATAAACATGGGGGCCGGGGAGGCATTGTGGCACAGCAGGTGTTAAGCCACTACCTGTGATGCTGCCATCCCATATCAGAGTGCTGGTTTGAGTCCTGGCTGCTCCACTTCTGATCCAGCTCTCTGCTAATGTGGTGGGAAAGCAGTGGAAGATGGCCCAAGTCCTTGGGCTCCTGCCATCCATGTGGAAGACCCAGATGGAGTTCCTGGCTCCAGGCTTTGGCCTGGCCCAAACCCCGCCATTGAGACCATTTGGGTAGTGAATCAGTAGATGGAAGATATTCATTTCTCTCTCTCTCTCTCTCTCTCTCTCTCTCTCTCTCTCTCTCTCTCTCTCTCTGCCTTTGAAATAAAGAAACCTTGAAATAATGGGCAGAGAAACACAGAGGAATAGATAAATCATCAGAGTGTTCCCATTCACTTGTTCACTCCCTAAGTGCCTGCAATGGCCAGGGTTGGGCTGGGGCTGAAGCCAAGAGTAGAATGCAATCTAATTCTTTCAAGTGGGTGACATGAACCCAATTACTTGTGCTATCACCACTACCTTCCAGGGTCTGCATCGATAGGAAGTTGGAATTGTGAGGTAAAACTGGAACCAGAACACAGGCATTCCAACATGGCACCTGAGCATAACCACCAGGCTGAATTCCCACTCCCTGCACACATTTTCCATGAAATTTTTCAAGATCCCTCATTGTTCCTGGGAGGGCTAGAATGGCCTATGTGGAATGCATTTATGTAGAAATCTATATTATATGTAATATTATAATCATATAAATATTTATATTAGGATAGAATATTATTTCCATATAGTATTCATACAAAATGCCATTTACATTATATGTAATAAACTTTTAAACAATAAAGTGCTTCTATACAGAATATAGTATATAAACTTTTTCAGAATATACCTTTGGGGGCCGGCGCTGTGGCGTGGCGGGTTAATGCCCTGGCCTGAAGCACAGGCATCCTATATGGGCGCAGGTTCTAGTCCTGGCTGCTCCTCTTCCGATCCACCTCTCTGCTATGGCCTGGGAAGGCAGTGGAAGATGGCTCAAGTCCTTGGGCCCTTGTACCCACGTGGGAGACCTGAAAGAAGCTCCTGGCTCTTGGCTTTGGATCGGCACAGCTCTGGCCGTTGTGGCCAATTGGGGAGTGACCCATCGGATGGAAGACCTCTCTCTCTCTCTGCCTTTCCTCTCTCTCTCTCTCTACCTCTCTCTCTCTCTCTTTCTCTCTCTCTCTTTGCCTCTCCTCTCTCTGTGTAACTCTGACTTTCAAATAAATAAATAAATCTTTAAAAAAAAAAAAAACAGAATATACCTTTGTATTCAAATTTAGTCCCTGCAAGTGATCAGAGGCAAGTTCCTAAACCTTGAGGCTTTGTTTGCACATGTGAAAACAGTGGTATAAAACCTAAGTGATGCAGCCGACGCTGTGACTTATCGGGTGAAGCCGCTGCCTGTGGTGCCAGCACCCCATATGGGCACTGGTTCAAGTCCTGGCTGCTCCACTTCCAATCCAGCTCTCTGCTATGGCCTGGAAGAGCAGTGGAAGATGGCCCAAGTGCTTGGGCCCCTGCACCCGCCTGGGAGATCTGGAAGAGGCTCCCCATTCCTAGCTTCGGATCAGCTCAGCTCCAGTCATTGTGGCCATTTGGAGATTGAACCAATGGATAGAAGACCTCTCTCTCTCTCTCTCTCCCTCTCCCTCTCTCTCTCTCTCTCTCTCTCTTTCTCTCTGCCTCTGCCTCTGCCTTTCAAATAAAGAAAGAAAGAAATCTTAAAAAAAAAAAAAAAAAAAAAAACTAAGCTTTGCATAGTGGCGAAATCACCACTCAGAATGCCTACACCCCGTATTGGAGCATCTGGGTTCAAGTTCTGGCTCTACTACAGATTCCAGCTTCCTGCTAACGTTCACCTTGGGAGGCAGCAGGTAATGGCTTAAGTACTTGAGTCCCTGCCATGCACACACATGGAGGCCCAGACTGAGTTCTTGGCCTCTTGCCCTTGCAGTTACAGGTATCGGTGGAGGAAAACAACATATGAGAGGTTGTTCGTTTTATTTGTTCTCTCTCTCTCTCTCTCTCTCTCTTTCTACTTCCCTATTAATTAATTAAATAATAAAACATAAAATTTAAAACCTACCTTGGCTAGATAACAGGATGAACAAAATATCTTGTGAAGTGTTTGGCATTGAAGGACCCTTACGGGGCGAGGGACAAGAAACTAGGCCTGGGCAAATATCAGGGGCTTCTTAAGAGGTTAGATGTTCCCCAGAGTCTAGCGGGCAGGACGTGCTCTGGGAAGGAAAAGCCAATCCCCTTCAGAGAATCTCTCGGCACGCCCAGAGCAGAACTGCCCCTCCCCTCCGGGAAACCTCTGGGCGCGCCCAGAGCAGAGCTGCCCCTCCCCTTCGGAGAGTCTCTAGGCGCGCACTTATGATGTCACTGCGACCGGCCAATCCTGTAACACCTCAGCACTCTCCCTCAGCACTCTCCCTCAGCATTCTCCAGTATGCTAATTGTCCCTCCGAACTAGCCAATCCCGTGCCACCTCTGCATTCTCCACCAGCACTCTCCACCAGCATTCTTTGCCAGCGTTCTCCCATATGCTAATGGTCCCTCTGAACTGACCAATCCTATGCATGCGCATTAGGAATATGCTAATTCGTTGCCTATATAACCTGTGTGAAACTGCTGCTCAGGGCTCCTCACCGCCTGAGGTGGGGGCCTGTTTGCGCAAACGTTCAATAAAAACCTCGTGCTTTTTGTATCAACCGGTCTGGAGTCTGCATCTTTGGGCGTCCTCCCGAGCAAGTGGGCATCTCTGCAACTGAGAGGTCCGACAGCATAAAGTCTAGTCCAAATAAAGACTAGATTTTTTTCTCCCCTACTTTCCACTTTCTACTGTGTATATTTGTATATCCTCTGATCATATTCCCCTGATATTTTACTGTGATGTTTACTGACCTAGAAGGCAGCAGAGTACAGAGGTTAAGAATAAAGACTCAAGGCAGGCTTCCAAGATTCAAACATGAGCTATGGTAATCACAGGCCCTGGAACTTAGGGTAAGTGGTTTAACTTTTCTGGGACTCACTAGTCCATTTATAGTGAAATTGGAATTATAGTAGTTTGCTCTCTCAGAAAGGACTTGGGAAGATTATAAGTATTTAAAATAGATTGTGACCCAGTGAAAAACTAGAGAATTAGTCATCATTGTTACTCATATCTACGTATCTTCTTCCTATATTAAGTTTAATCCTCATAAAAGTTCAAGTGAACAACAGAATTAAAATTTCTTTATCTTTTATTTTGTACTTTATTCCACAATGCTGCACATGTAGTAAATTATACAAATTACCCACAATGAACTTTTTCCTAACTTCATGGGATGGCAATGGATTTGAACTTTTTAAAAATTGAACTGAACTGAAGAACTCAGCAAAAAGAAAGAAAAAAAAAACCGTATTGTCAATAATATGCCATCAAAACAAAATCTAGGCACTGGTGGTGAGAGGAAAATTGGAGTTGTTCAATAGGTATAAAGTTTTAGGTTTGTATGATTTTAAAAAAAGTGCTGGAGATCTGTTACACAGCAGTGTGAATATATTTAACACTACTTGACTGTACACTCAAAATTTTACATTATGTGTTTTTCTACTACAATTAAAAATCAAAGTATTTTGGGAGAGGAAAAGACTGATCATTGAACATGTTGGTAAGGATGTTAAATCCTTTGACTTCTCAAACACTACTGATGGAAATGTAAAATGGGAGGCCAATTTAGAAAACATGTTGGTGAGGCTGGCATTGTGGTACAGCTGGTTAAGCTACCTCTTGGGACGTCGGCATCCCATATCAGTATATTCAAGTCTCAGCTTCACTGCTTCCAAGTGCAGCTCCTTGCTTATGTACTTAAGAGGGCAGTGGAAGACGGCCCTAGTACATGGGTCTCTGCCATGTACCTGACAGACCTGGGTAGGATCCCCAGCTCCAGGCTCTGGCTTAGCCTAGCCCTGGCTGTTGCAGTCATTTGGGAGTGAACCAGAGGATGGAGGATCTGTATGTGTGTGTGTGTGTGTGTGTCCCTTTCTCTCTGCCTTTCAAATAAATAAATCTTAGGAAAGAAGGGAGGAAGGAAAGATGGATGGATGGATTTTGGCAGTTTCTTGTAAAGGTCAACATATATCTACCATATGATCCAGCCATTGCACACCTACATATTTACCCAAGAAAAATGAAAACATATCTATACACAGAATTATACACAAATATCCTAGTTTTATTTGTGAATGCCACAAAAACTGAAAATAACCCAAAAGTTTATCAGAAAGTTAATGGATAAGGAAATTATGATACATACTTATATTCTCATAATCAGCAAATGAAATAGACTGAAGCCACTACAAAGATAAATCTCATAATAATCATGCTGAATGAGAGACAAAAGACACACAGATTGTGTGATTCTATTTATATAAAGTTTCAGAAAATACAAAGTAATCTATAAAGCAGAAAACCAATTTGTAGATGCCTGTATTGCTTTAAATGTTTTTGACGCATGGTTGATTGAGCCCGCGGATGTGGAACCAGGAATACAGAAGACCACGAGTATAGTGTCTACTGGAGTTATGACAGACTTGTAATTACCCAACTCATCCTAGATCTGGAACACATACTTTAAGGGGAAAAAAAATAGAAAGAGTTAACTTCCCTAAATCCTGTAACTTGTTGTTCTCACAAAT
Organism: Lepus europaeus; assembly: GCF_033115175.1. Taxonomy (NCBI): domain Eukaryota; kingdom Metazoa; phylum Chordata; class Mammalia; order Lagomorpha; family Leporidae; genus Lepus; species Lepus europaeus. The sequence continues at coordinate 45,173,705 of NC_084836.1, read as the reverse complement.
TAAAGGCCAAAAAGTCTGATAGTTTATCTTGTTACACAATGACAAACATGGATTGTTTTAGATTCTTGATTATATTCCTTGCTCTACAGAATTCACAGACATAAGCAAAGTGTTCCTTATTTTGAAATATTATTTTTCCTTAGAACATTTACTAATTTCTGAGTTGATTCATGAGGTTTGCTGTTCCTTAGTATACTTAAAATGCCTCATCCAATACCCTGGCACGTTTCTAACTCCACCATTTGGGGCAAATCCGATTGAGCATGTCCCAAATTGTGCATCTCCTCCCTCTCTTTTTTCCACTCTTATATTTAACAGGGATCACTTTTCAGTTAAAATTTAAACACCTAAGAATAATTCTGTGCCATCTCACTAGTCCAAGTGATCAATTTCTGTTCACAATTGATCACTCTGATAGGTCTAAGAGTCAAAGGGATCACACAAACAAGACTAGTGTCTGCTAATACTAACTGATAGAATCAAAAATGGAAAAAACAATCCAACGTGGGAAGCAGGATACACAGCAGACTCATAGAATGGCAGATGTCCTAAATAGCACTCTGGCCTCAGAATCAGCCCTTAAGGCATTCGGATCTGGCTGAAGAGCCCAGGAGAGTATTTTAGGCATGGAAAGCCAAGACACTCTGGGAAAAAAAAAAAAAAAGAAGAAGAAGACCTAAATGAAAGGTCTCTGCGAATGAGATCCCAGTGGAAAGAACAGGGCCATCAAAGAAGGAGGTACCTTTCTCTGAAGGGAGGAGGGAACTTCCACTTTGACTATGACCCTGTTGGAATAAGATCAAAGTCGGCGAACCCTAAAGGCTTCCATAGCCTTGGCAACTCATGACTAGAGCCTAGGGAGATTACTGATGCCATAAACAAGAGTGTCAAATTGTTAAATCAACAACAGGAGTCACTGTGTACTTATGTCTCAGGTGGGATCTGTCCTTAATGTGTTGTCCAATGTGAAGTGATGCTATAACTAGTACTAAAACAGTATTTTTACACTTCGTGTTTCTGTGTGGGTGCAAACTGATGAAATCTTCACTTAGTATATACTGAATCGATCTTCTGTCTATAAAAATAATTGAAAATGAAAAAAAAACCTGCAATTGGAAATTGCATAGAAAATTAATTAATTTTTTAAAAATATCATGTATGATCTCTGTCCTTAGTGTGCTGTACACTGTTATTTAATGCTATAACTAGTATCCAACAGTATTTTTTCACTTTGTGTTGCTATGTGGTGGAAAACTGTTGAAATCTTTACTTAATATATACTAAACTGATCTGTATATAAAGAGAATTGAAAATGAATCTTGATGTGAATGGAAGGGGAGAGGGAGTGGGAAAGGGGAGGGTTGCGGGTGGGAGAGAAGTTATGGGGGGGAAGCCATTATAATCCATAAGCTGTACTTTGGAAATTTATATTTATTAAATAAAAGTTAAATATTACCATCAAAAAAAATTCCTCATCCAAAATAATATCAATAAGAGCTTAGCACATTTAAATCATCCATCCCAAATCATATCAATAAGAGCTATCATTATTATTATTATTATATCATGCTTACTATTATTAAGCAATCTAAGTATCTCAGTTATTTCATATTTTGTATATTTCCATTTTTACAGGAGAGAAAACTGAAGTTTATAGAGATAAAATAACTTGTCCAATTTTATACAGTTAGTAATTGGTGGTACTGATCTTTAACCAAAACCTAATTTGAGAACTGAAGTTTGAGTTATAACACATATGAACATTGAACCATCCCTGCATACCAGGGATAAATCCCACTTGGTCTGGGTGGATGATCTATCTGATGTGTTGTTGCATTCTATTGGCCAGAATTTTATTGAGGATTTTTGCATCTGTGTTCATCAGGGATATTGGTCTGTAATTCTCTTTCAATGTTGTATCTTTTTCCGGCTTATGAAACCCGGTCATTTGCAACAAGATGGAGGAATCTGGAAAACATTATACTGAGTGAATTAAGACAGTCCCAAAGGGACAAATCATATGTTCTCCCTGATCGGCGACAACTAACTGAGCACCAAAGGGGAAACCTGTTGAAGTGAAATGGACACTATGAGAAACAGTGACTTGATCAGCTCTTGTCCTGACTGTTGATGTACAATGTAATACTTTATCTATTTTAGTATTTTTTTTTATTTTGTTCTAGTACTACTGGTTGAACTCTGTAATTAAAACACACAATTATTCTTAGGTGTTGAAATTTTAACTGAAAAGTGATCCCTGTTAAATATAAGAGTGGGAATAAGAGAGGGAGGAGATGTACAATTTGGGACATGCTCAATCGGACTTGCCCCAAATGGTGGAGTTAGAAACGTGCCAGGGGATTCCAATACAAACCCATCAAGGTGGCATGTACCAATGCCATCTCACTAGTCCAAGTGATCAATTTCTGTTCACAATTGATCACTCTGATAGGTCTAAGAGTCAAAGGGATCACATAAACAAGACTAGTGTCTGCTAATACTAACTGATAGAATCAAAAATGGAAAAAAACGATCCAACGTGGGAAGCAGGATACACAGCAGACTCATAGAATGGCAGATGTCCTAAATAGCACTCTGGCCTCAGAATCAGCCCTTAAGGCATTCGGATCTGGCTGAAGAGCCCAGGAGAGTATTTTAGGCATGGAAAGCCAAGACACTCTGGGAAAAAAAAAAAAAAAAAGAAGAAGAAGACCTAAATGAAAGGTCTCTGCGAATGAGATCCCAGTGGAAAGAACGGGGCCATCAAAGAAGGAGGTACCTTTCTCTGAAGGGAGGAGAGAACTTCCACTTTGACTATGACCCTGTTGGAATAAGAGCGAAGTCGGCAAACCCTAAAGGCTTCCATAGCCTTGGCAACTCATGACTAGAGCCTAGGGAGATTACTGATGCCATAAACAAGAGTGTCAAATTGTTAAATCAACAACAGGAGTCACTGTGTACTTATGTCTCAGGTGAGATCTGTCCTTAATGTGTTGTCCAATGTGAAGTAATGCTATAACTAGTACTGAAACAGTATTTTACACTTTGTGTGTCTGTGTTGGTGCAAACTGATGCATTCTTTACTTAATATATACTAAATTGATCTTCTGTATATAAAGATAATTGAAAATGAATCTTGATGTGAATGGAATGGGAGAGGGAGCGGGAGATGGGAGTGGCACAAGTGGGAGGGAAGTTATTAGGGGGGGAGCCATTGTAATCCATAAACTTTACTTTGGAAATTTATGTTTCTAAATAAAAAAACACAAATGAAGGTATTTCAAAACATTCATTTAAAATTAAATACAAAAGATAGGTTTATTTTGATTGAAGAAAAAAATCTTGGAATCCATATAGTTTTTTTCAGAATAGGCATTTTCAATGAACTTTTTGAAGATCCTTCATATGCCTGGATTTCAAATTTCTTGCACCAAAACACAATAATTTCACTTCACTTTCAATGAATATTTTGAAGTACATTCATATTTTGCACACCAAACATGCCTATTTTACATATAAGTGAGTCTTTTTGTTTAGTTGAAAGAATTACAAAGAGAGGTAGAGCCAGAGAGAGAGAGGTCTTCCAAACGCTGGTTCACTCCCCAAATGGCTGCAATGTTCAGAGCTGAGCCCATCCGAAGCCAGGAGCCAGGAGCTTCTTCCAGGTTTCCCATGTGGGTGCACAAGCACTTGGGCCATTCTCCACTGCTTTCTCAGGTGCATTAGCAGGGAGCTGGATCAGAAGTGGAGCAGCTGGGACTTGAACAGGTACCCATATGAGATGCAGGTGCTGCAGGCCAGGACTTTAACCCATTGTGCCACAGCACTGGCCCCTGTAAGACTTTTTAAAAAAAAAAAATCTAGCAATGAACTCCTAAGTGATTTTTTTCAATATGAAAAAGCATTAGCTAAATTCTAAAACGAAGTTATTTTAAATGCAAGTTTTTTTAATCCAATACAACATATATCTCTTTCCCAACTTCTAAAATATGTATGTTGATTTCTATTTTCATTGCCTTCAGACATTGTATAATTTAATTTCAGCATCTTTGAAGCACACAGTAAAATATCCTTGAATAAGAAAAGACAGTGCAGGGTAGGTGTGGTGGCATAGCAGGTGAAGCTGCCACTTGGGACTCACACATCCCATATCTGAGCACCCGCTCAGGTCTCAATTTCTTCACCACCGATACAGCTTCTTGCTAATGTACATCCTGGAAGCAGCAGATGATGGGTCAAGTTCTTGGGTTCCTGCCACTCATGCGGAAGACTCGGATGGAGTTCCAAGCTCTTGGCTCCAGGCTGGCCTACAGCCAGCTCTTGAGGGCATTTGTGGAGTGAACCAGCAGATGGAAGATATCTCTCTCTCTCTCTCTCTCTCTCTCTCTCTCTCTCTCCTTTCCATATCAACCTTTATCGTCTCTGGTGAAATTTTAATTATGTTAACAAAATTAAAAAGTATATATTTTTAAATAAAAATTATTAACATCACCAATAGTCTAGCTAGGAATTTTAAATTGTGATTGATTTTATAGGGCAAGGTTTTACTTCATAGCCACACTGATATTTGCACATCAATTCTTTTCATATTTCATGTCAAAGCTATTATCAGGTAAGCCCAGGAAGCATCTAATCAAAGTGATCTAATCAAAGCAGAAGCCTGACAGAAGGTTAAACTGTACAATGCAGTGTGCAGTTAAGTCAGAGTCTGTGTTTTTTCCTCTAGCGTCCTATCTTTTGGCCCAAATAATGTCAAACACTACTGTTCCTGGCAGCCCAGCATTTTCTCTCAAGAGGAGAAATGTGATATAGTTGGCACAGCAACTCAATCTGTGGATTTTCTAAATTCCAACTGAGCCAAGCTCTCTATACTGGGCTCTGGAGATGTGAAGTGTTATCAAAGAGGAAGTAAGATAAAACACTGGCTGAAGTTCATTTTAGGCCACTGACTTATCTGAATCCTATTCCCAAAAAGCCATAACAAAGCAGCCCTAATCTTCATTTTTCTCAGGAGTCTTACTGAAGTTTGTCATTCCATCCCTCCCGGGCTACTGAGAAATGTAATGTTAGCAAAATCCCCCACAATGTTTTCTAAAGGATGTGAGTATACCTCCAGGGCCTGCACCTCTGTTTTCTTGAGGCAATTTTAGAAAGTAGAAGGAAATGGAGTGATAAATACAGAAGCATGGTTAACAGCAAACTGAATTTCACGATGGTCTATGGTAGCTTCAGGACTTGGAGAAGTGGACTGCCCTAAAAAGCCATTCATGTGAATTGAGCTTGCTTTTGAATATTAAGCCATCTTTGCACAATGACTCTCCCAAGTTAGGAGTCCCTCAGACTCCTAAGATTTTTCACATTGCAATTAAGCAAGTAAATAGCCATGGTGAAGTAGTATTTAGAAAGGGTCGACCACAGGGGCTAGTGTTGTGGCAGAGCTGGTTAAGACACTCCCTGCAATACCTCATTCCTGTATGAGCACGGGTTCAAGTCCCCATGCCCCCCTTCTAATCCAGAGCTCTCAGCCAATGTGTCTGGGAAAAGCAGCAGAAGATGGCCCGAGTGCTTGGGCCCTTGCTCCCATGTGGGAGAGCCAGAAGTAGCTCCTGGCTTCAGCCTAGCCTAGCCCTGGCTGTTGAGGCCATCTAGGGAGTGAACCCGCAGATGGGAGATATCTGTCTCTCTGTCTTTGTCTCTCTGTCTCTGTCTCTCTCTCTCTCTCTCTCTCTCTCTGTCTCTCTGTAATCTATCTTTAAAAATAAATAAATAAGTCTTTAAAATATAAAAATATAAGAAAAAGAAAGGGTCAACCAGATCTCAGAGGTAAAGGAAACAGTCACACTGAAATTAACAGCCTCAGACATACCACAGACATACCACAAGCACTCTAGGCTGATCAACAGCCATTTTAATATTGCCTACTACGAGCAACAGCAAAAAGAGAAGGAAGGAGGAGGAGAAGTTCAGATAATATGTTTATTTCAAGTTTTTAGAAATAAAATTTAAGGATTAGTCTCTCTAGCACTATGTAGAATGTGGATTCATGTACACATGCCCTTTTAAGTTCATCTCTGGAACTACAATGTAGAGAATTTGAGGGTATCTGTTTTACGCTATTGTCCTGGGTAAAGTCAGATTTATAAAATGAAATGGCTTGTTTTCTAAATGAAGTGGTGATAGTAATAACAGTCACTGTTTATGGAGGGATTGCTGCTTGCCAGGCCTGGATGTAAGCACTGTGTCTACATGAGGCAACGGTTGCTAATGGGATCCCTAACTCCCAGATAAGAGAGTGGGGCCCAGTGAGAGTAGCTCACTACACCTCCCGTGTTTGTCCTCATGAGAAGACTCCTCCCAGGACCTCACTCTTTCCAGGCCTCCTCCATCACTCCTTCCACGGAGCTGCACTGTGCCTGGTTCCTTCCTCCCCTATGAAAAGTGTCGCACTGAATTATGATCGTTTTCTGTGTGTCTGTCTCCCCAGCAACACTGAGATGGAAGAGAAAGGTCTTGGACGTTTTGTATCCTCTGCATCTATTGTGCTGCCTGATATATATTGTGGGAACTGAGGGAATGTTCGTGATTAAATGCTCTTGAATAAATGAGTAAATGAATGAGAAGCTAGCTAAACTTTTAGAAATAGAAAACATCATCTGGCCGGCGCAGCAGCTCAATAGGCTAATCCTCCGCCTTGCGGCGTCGGCACTCCGGGTTCTAGTCCCAGTCGGGACGCCAGATTCTGTCCTGGTTGCCCTTCTTCCAGGCCAGCTCTCTGCTGTGGCCAGGAAGTGCAGTGGAGGATGGCCCAAGTCCTTGGGCCCTGCACCCCATGGGAGACCAGGAGAAGCACCTGACTCCTGCCTTCAGATCAGCGCAGTGCGCCGGCCGCAGCGGCCATTGGAGAGTGAACCAACAGCAAAAGGAAGACCTTTCTCTCTCTCTCTCTCTCACTGTCCACTCTGCCTATCAAAAAAAGAAAAGAAAAAAAGGAAATAGAAAACATCAGAAAAGGATCTAGTAGGGCAGGAATACCTAAATAATGTGACAAAACATCCAAAAGTTATCTAACACTTACTTTGGACTTTGTGTGTATATACCTCCATCTTCCACTTCCTCTCTCTCAGAATAGTCAGTAAATGCCAATGCACTTCCCAATTAGAATGACATAGGCTTGCAAGGCATTTTGGGAAGAGTGCTGAATTTAGAGAACAAACTGAATTTGAGATCTGAATTTATTGACCTTGGACAAATCAATTAACCATCTGAGCCACTTTGCTCATCTGTGAGATAGGATTATCCCCATCCATGCAACTTACCTCCCTTTGTCACTTAATGCTGTAGAGAGATTAAACTGTGTAGAAGGAGACTTCGAAAAGTTTCCAAAAATGGAAGGAAAAGACAAGTTTATTTAGTGTGAGGAAAATTGGAAGTTCACATATACTTTCTTCATAATACATTTTTTCATGAACTTCTTGAAAACCACTCATATGCATGGATTTCAATAGTTTTCGCACCAAAATAATCCTTTAATTCCATTTTTCATGAACTCTTTGGAGCCCCTCATATATGAATACATTCATTAAGTGTAAAGAACATAAAAGTTATTGAATATAATAGATGGACATTATGAGGGGCTTAACACTCTGGTATGTGGCATGGGGAAGTCTGTATTATACATCAACTATGTGCCAGGCACTGTTAAACAAGTCAGGTACTTGATCTCACCTAAAGCTATTTTTTTTAAGATTGAGTGATTGACAGCAGTAAGAAAAAAAAATCCAATCATCTGCAACAAAATGGATGAAAGTGAAAAACATCATGCCTAGTGAAATAAGCCAATCCCAAAAGGACAAATTCTAAATGTTCTCCCTGACTGGTGATAACTAATGGACCCCTAAAGGGCAACCTGTAGAAATGAAATTGGCACTTTGAGAAGCAATGACTTTGAACACCCCTTGTTTTGATTGTTGAGGAACAGCTTTTTATTGTTCATTTTTGTTTTTCTTTTTTTCCTTTATATATCTTCCTTATCTTTTTTCTTCCATACTAACTGCTAAACTCTTTACTTAATAACAAAGAGTTAACCATATCTGTATAAAATTAATTGAAAATAGATCTTAGTAAGAAGTAAGAGTGAGAATAAGAAAGGGAAGAGGAAAGAGGGTGGGAGTATGGGTGGGAGTGTGGGTGGGAAGGTGGGCACAGTGGAAATAATTACCAAGATCCTAAAGTTGTAATTGTGAAATGTGTGAAGTTTGTAACTCCAAAGCAGTATAGTTCTGCATACATTCCTACAGAGTTACTACTAAGGGTACAGCTTAAAAGCCTACCATGGGACCCCAAATTCCCTTAAGTTGGCTGATAAAAACAGCAGCTTAAGTGTTATAGAAAGCAAATAGATAGGATTAAGTGGTAAAGTGATCATTTAGATAGGAACAAGTGTTAAAACTATCATATAAACATGACTAAGGGTTTGGAAATAATAATAGAATTAAAAAGGAGTGAATGTTCCACATGGGAAGCAGTCCACATAGCAGACTCAGAATGACCATTGTTTTAAGTAGCACTCTGACTTCAGAATCAGCCCTTAGGGCATTCTGGTCTTGCTGAAAGACTCAGGGGAACATTTCAAGCGTGGAAAACCAAGACACTGTGGCATAAAGGACCTCTGGGGGTGAGCCCCAGTGGAAAGAAGTGGCCACAAAAGAAGGATGTACTTTTCTCTGAAGGGAAGAGAGAACTTCCATTTTGCTAATGGCCTTGTTGAGCTAGTGGATGCAAAAGGCTTCCATAGCCAAGGCAGATCATGTCAAGAGCCTCGGGTGATCACTGCCGTCATACATAAGAGTGTTAATTATTAAATAAACAACAAGAGTAACTGTGCACTAACCTCTGTCCCCAAAGAGTTGTATCATTAGAATTTATAGTAAAACTGGTCTCAAGAATTATTTCCTTTTAGTGTATTAAGTAGAGGATTTTTTTTTTATTTGACAAGTAGAGTTATAGACAGTGAGAGAGAGAGAAACAGAGAGAAAGGTCTTCCTTCCATTGGTTCATGGCTGGCACTGTGCTGATCTGAAGCCAGGAGCCAGGTGTTTCTTCCTGGTGTCCCACACGGGTGCAGGGGCCCAAGTACTTGGGCCATCCTCCACTGCCCTCCCGGGCCACAGCAGAGAGCTTGACTGGAAGAGGAACAACCAGGACTAGAACCTGGCACCCAATCTGGGATGCCATCACCACAGGCAGAGGATTAACCAAGTGAGCCACGGTGCCGGCCCTTGTGGAGGATATTCTTATATCGCCTATGTCTAAGAGCTCACAAAAGATGAATCATTCTTGGGTTCTTCTTTAAAGATAATTAAGTTTCCAAAAGGAAAGAAGGACAAGGAAGGAAGGGAAAAGATGGAGGGGAAGGGAGAAGGGAAAAGAAAGAAAAAAAATGCAAAATCACCTTCAAGATGCAGTAACTTTGAACAGCCCTTGTCTGGACTGTTGAGGAACAGGTTTTTTGTTGGTTTCTTTTTTCTTTCTTTCTATCTTTTTCTTTTTCTTTCTCAGACTAAGCGTTGAACACTTTACCTAGAATAGAGTTAATCCTCTGTATATAAAGTTAAATGAAAATAGATCTCAGTGAAAAACAGGACAGGGAAGAGGCTAGGGAAGAGGAAGAGGGGTGGGAGAGTAGGTGGGAGGGTGGGTGCAATGAGAAGAATTACTATGTCCCTAATGTTGTATTTATGAGATACATGCAAATAAATTTTAAAAATTGAGTGACTGATTTGAAAGGCAGAGGGGGACAGAGGTCCTGCATGGGAAGTTAGTGCACAGTTATTCTTGTTCTTTATTTAACAATTAACACTCTTATGTATGACGGCAGTGATCACCCTAGGCTCTCAACAGAGAGAAAGAGACAGAGACAGAGACAGAGATGGAGAGACCTCCCTTCCACTAATTCACTTTACAAATGGCCACAACAGCCAAGTCTAGGCCAGGCCAAAGCCAGGAGCTAGGAACTCCATCCTAGTCTTCCTCATGGATGACAGAGTTGTAATTGTGAAATGTATGTACTTGGGCCATCTTTTGCTGCCTTTCTAGGCATATTAGCAGAAAGCTGGATCAGAAGTGGAACAGCCAGAACTTGAACCAGCACTCCAATGGGATGCCAGCATCACAAGCAACCATCTTTGCCGAAATGCTAGCTTCTATCCTAAGCTAATCTTACTCATTTGCCACCTCTATAGAATATCAATTGTCATTTTACAAAATTAAGCAGAAGTCAGATTTTATGGTTAAAAGTCTAGCTGTCAGGAATCAGGAAGACAGAATATTTGTGTATTAAAACATATTGTTGGCAAATAGAACCTAACAGAAGGGGCTTGATAATAATCTGTTGGGCTTTAGGCCTTGTAAGTTAAGAGGCCCAGACCTATCTATCTCTTCACATGGGGTACATCCTAAGGGAGGTGTGAACCTCCTAGGGGAAGGCACTCTGTTGACTTTCATTACTTAGCTGGCCTGGGAGGAGAGCTGGCCAGGTAAAGGTAGGTGGCATCTCTAACAAGAAATTTATAGTTCTGCCTGCAATGTTGCTGATCTACTTGGCTGTCCCCTCAGCTGCAGTGGTCACTTTGGAGGCTGGGCTGAGTGAAGGGCTTTTCAGCTTAGAGCCAATAAGATCTGTGGCTCTGACCTGGGCATCCTTCGACTCCAGGGCAGGTCCATTTCCAGTGACCCAACTCTTGGCAGAGCTGCCAGGGCTCTTCACAAGCTGACTTCTGCTAAAGCCCAGACTTACCACAATGAAAGCCACTGCAGTGGACTGGCCTGTTGGGTCTCCTTGAGGGCAGATCACTGTACAGACCAGCCATTAATAGGCCTGCCACCCATTGCTTCTGATGCCTAGCTTTCTTTTCCTCCTGGTTTGTGTTAAAGCAGACCAGAGGATGCAAGTCAAGGGAGTGCCCAAGTCCCATCTCTAATCTTCGGTGGCCTAAACTACAAGTCTATAGTCATAGGCGTGTTCTGTAGTAGTTTTTCTAAGGTAGACAATGCCCATGAGGAAAATTATATTCTCACTTTAAAACTTTCTTTCCCTTTGGTCTGAAAGGGAGGTTTTTTCTACTTATTGTATACTTCGCTGATGGCGAAGTAAATCTAGCTATCTAGATTATTATTTAAGCTCTTATTTTGGCTATGCTATTACAGAAAAATGTTAGCCATCTCTTTTATAAGGTCTAAAGATTAAAGTGTGCGTCCCACAGATTCCTTCATAATAGAATTAGTTTCCTACCTTGAGAATAGAGAAATGAAAGAACAAGTTGGGCTTAGAATAGAGAAATGAGGGAGCAAGTCCTAGATCTCTTGCTGACAATAGCAATATCACATGAATACTTAGCAAACAGTTTCAACCATTAGATAACAACTTAAGAAAACATTTACCAGAAGGTCCAATGCCTTCTATAAATTTTAAGAATCATGTATTTGGAAACACCTCTTAAATATCTAACATGGTGTAGTTTGTTTAACCAGTAAACTTAAGCACAACCATCTAAAATGTTTTTAGTTTCTTTCTACCAACAAGTATAAAACATATGATACAGAGATTAGGGTCACATGAATTAAAATGTATCTTTGATTAATTTTAGCAGCTTAAATTTATGAACAATCTTATCTATAAGCCAATTAAAATAAAACTCTTAATAAAATTTTCCCATGTGGACATACAATATGTACACACATATAGCCTAACATAATAGACCAATATAGCAATTTTAATAATAGCTTTTAAAGTCTTTAAACTCTTTTTGTAAATTGCCAATTGATTTGAATTGCTTTTTGTTTTTAGTAACCTCAGTTAACCATACTTTCTCTCAGTTGGTACTGTTAATACATTATTGGCTTCATCTGTTTACAGAGCCATCCCAAAGTACTGAATACAATAGAAGTGGCTGGAAAAAGTCCATAGGAACCTATAGGAGGACAGCTAAGCACAGAACCAACAATGCTATAGTTTTATGAGCAGCACATCATATATAACTGTGGATGACAAAAGACTTTAAGTTGCCATGTTTAAAATTATAAACTCATCAACCAACAAGAGGCACTTGCTTACTTTACGGTATTTTTGAAAGCACCTGTAGGATTTTACAAGTATTTAACCCTTTAGGCCTCTGGGGCTTTCTCATTAAGATAACTATCATGTCTAGTAACACAATTAGGATAACATTTTAAATAAGGTAACACAAATTTTAGCCTGAGCTTTTTTCATTTCTGTTGGCATGGTATATCTTTTTCCAGCCTTTCACTTTCAGTGTATGCATCTTTGTTGTAAAGATGAGTTTCTTGTAAACAGCAAATAGATGGGTTTTGTCCTTAACCCAATCAGCCAATCTGTGTCTGGACAGATCAGGCCATTAACGTTCAATGTGACTTTTGATAAGTAGTAACTTTGCCCTGCCATTTGCCAAAGATATTTTCTTTTTTTTTAACTTTTATTTAATGAATATAAATTTCCAAAGTACAGCTTTTGGGTTACAATGGCTTCCTCCCTCCCATGACTTCCCTCCCACCCGCAACCCTCCCCTTTCCTGCTCCCTCTCCCCTTCCATTCACATCAAGATTCATTTTCAATTCTCTTTATATACAGAAGATCAATTTAGTATATGTTAAGTAAAGATTTCAATAGTCTGCACCCACATAGCAACACCAAGTGAAAAAATACTGTTGGATACTAGTTATAGCATTAAATAACAGTGTACAGCACATTAAAGACAGAGATCCTACATGATATTTTTAAAAAATTGATTAATTTTCTATGCAATTTCCAATTTAACACCAAGGTTTTTTTTTTTTCATTTTCAATTATCTTTATATACAGAAGATCGATTCAGTATATACTAAGATTTCATCAGTTTGCACCCACACAGAAACACAAAGTGTAAAATACTGTTTCAGTACTAGTTATAGCATTACTTCACATTGGACAACACATTAAGGACAGATCCCACATGAGACGTAAGTACACAGTGACTCCTGTTGTTGATTTAACAATTTGACACTCTTGTTTATGGCATCAGTAATCTCCCTAGGCTCTAGTCATGAGTTGCCAAGGCTATGGAAGCCTTTAGGGTTCGCCGACTTTGATCTTATTCCAACAGGGTCATAGTCAAAGTGGAAGTTCTCTCCTCCCTTCAGAGAAAGGTACCTCCTTCTTTGATGGCCCTGTTCTTTCCACTGTGATCTCATTCACAGAGATCTTTCATTTAGGTCTTCTTTTGAGCTTCCTGTGATCTTTTGCTGTTTCCTTCCTTTACCTTCTTTCATATTGATGACCGTGTTTCTGTTTCTGCCTCTCAATCAGAAAACTTAATTGTAGCTTAGACAGCACCTTTCTTAGCTCCTCTAATAAATGACTCTGTCCTTTGTTCTAGACCCTGTCTAGTGCACTTGGGCCTCATTCCTTCGTAATCATAACCTCTACTCTACCACCAATGGCTCTACTCCCAACCTGTGTGTACTGATGGTCCTCTTCCCCTCTTAATCCTGTATAATTGTTCAAAATTTCTCTACAGACAAATCCCTCTACCTACAAAAGATGAGTGACTTTTCTCCCAGTCTTGGCTGGAATCAGCTTTCCGGTCTGTCGGGTGTTCCCCAATAAACCCTTTCCCTTAAAAAAAAAAAAAAAAAAAAAAGAGGGAGGTGCCTTTCTCTGAAGGGAGGAGAAAACTTCCACTTTGACTATGACCTTATCTAAATATGATCAAAGTCGGCGAACTCGGAAGGCTTCCATAACCTTGGCAACTCATGACGGCAGCCTAGGGTGGTTACTGGCGCCATAAACTAGAGTGTCAATTTGTTGGGTCAACAACAGGAGTCACTGTGCACTTGCTACTCATGTGGGATCTCTGTCCTTAATGTGCTGTACATTGTGATTTAATGCTATAACTAGTACTCAAACAGTATGTTTCACTTTGTGTTTCTGTGTGGGTGCAAACTGTTGAAACCTTTACTTAATATATACTAAATTGATCTTCTGTATATAAAGAGAATTGAAAATGAATCTTGATGTGACTGGAAGGGGAGAGGGAGTAGGAAAGGGGAGGGTTGCGGGTGGGAGGGAAATTATGGGTGGGGGGAAGCCATTGTAATCCATAAGCTGTACTTTGGAAATTTATATTCATTAAATAAAAGTTAAAAAAAAATTTAAAAAAAAAAACATTGTTGGGGCCAGTGCTGTGGCATTGTGGATAAAGCTGCTACCTGCGGTGCCACCATCCCCTATGGGTACCGGTTTGAGTCCTAGCTGCTCCACTTTCAATCAAGCTCTCTATTACAGCATGGGAAAGCAGTAGAAGATGGTCCGAGTCCTTGGGTCCTTACACCAACATGGGAGATCCAGAAGAAGCTCCTGGCTCCTGGTTTCAGATTATTGCAGCTCCAGCCATTGTGGCCAACTAGGGAGTGAACCAGCGGGTGGAAGACCTCTGTCTCTCTGCCTCTCCTTCTCTGTTTAACTCTTTCAAATAAATAAATAAATCTTTAAAATAATAATAATAAAAAACTATTGGTGAGGCTAGTAGCTCATGATGCCAGCATTATACACGAGTACAGGTTTGAGTCCCTGCTGTTAATGTGCCTTTGCTAAGAACAAGACAGCCCAAGTACTCGGGCTCCTGCCACCCACATGAGAGACCTGGATGGAGCTCCGTGCTCCCAGCTTCAGCCTGGCCCAGCCCTGGCCATTGTGGTCATTTGCAGAGTGAACCAGCAGATGGAAGATCTCTCTGCGTCTCTTCCTTTCTCTCTGTAACTCTGCCTTTAAAATAAATCTAAAAAAGAAAAAAAAAAAAGCAAAAACCCCTATTGATATCTTTCACACTGAAATTTATGAGACTGAGCTCTTTTCTTTGAAGTTTTTGTGGGTGTTTTTTGGGGGGGAGGGGGCAGTCAGAATAAATAAAAACATTCTGCCCTGCCCATGTTCAGACCCAACAAAGAGAAAGGCAAACCTGAGCCCAGCGGAGATTCTGAGACGTTCCTAACTGACAGAAGTGAGAATGAAGTGCACGTCTGGGTTCTGCAGCCTCAGTGAGCTTCCTTACGTGCTGCCCATTATGCAGCCTTACCCCCAATCACTGGTATTATTTGACAGCCACAGGCATTGCCCAGAGCAGACAGCTGTCCTCCTGGCAGAGAGCAGATGAGAATGTACCCTTTAGCGGGCAGATAGGAGAGCTTAGCTGAGCATGCTCATCAAGCAAACACATTAATCAGCTAAGGCCTGCATCAATGAGCATGAGTGAGGAGATCAAGAGAACTGGAAGTGTTCCTCCCCAAATATGCCTCCTAGGACTTAGAATGGATTTCCCGTCACTCTATGGAAACACAAGGAGTGGGGAATAGAATCATTTTGGGCTCTTATGTTTTCTATTTTTAAAATGGGGAAAGAGAGGATCTGTTCTAGAAATCTGGGTCAGTGAGGATAGATTTGCTCTTAAATACACACTAATGCGAATAACTAGAACTCTTAGAACCTGACACACAGATGCCTGCAGACCTTATTCAATGTGTCAGCCCAACTGGGGGATGGCTTCTGCTCTCAAAGGTCAAAGGCAATTTCCTTAAAGGGCAACTAAGAATTCAGATGAAGTGTTTCTCTGTCTATATCCATAAGATATGTGAATAAACTTTTTCTTAACCAGTCAACTTCCCTCTAGCTACTTTCCTTTAGCTGGCCAAACCTGTGGTCAGAATGTGGCTGAGTCTTGTTGTGATGTGGAAATGTCAGCTAGGTGACACACGTGTATTTGTTAAACACCTACTATTTGCCAGGCACTGAGAAAACAGAGGCTCTCCAGTGGTTTCCCTTCCTGGGAGGCAGAGGTGGACAGTAAGAATGTAAGCAAACAAGGTCATTTATGATGCTGATAAGGAAGAGAAATAAGATATAATGACAAGGGGAAGCCTTAATTAAGATCTCAGTGATGAGAAGTTGACAAGAAGATGAAGATCTGGGAAAGAACAGGACAGGCAGAAGGAAATAGCATAGAAGCCCGGAGGTGGGTATGAACTTGATGTCTATTCAAGGGCAGAGAGAAGGCCAGGCGTGGCCAGAGAGACAGGATAAAGAGGAGTGCATGGAAATAAGACCAGATCAGGTACCAACAACTGGATATTGTTAGCCTTATGGGCAAGAAGACAGGGTTTGGGTTTTATTCTTGGTCCTCTGGGAAGTCATTGAAAGACTGAACCAGGAAGTACCTTGTATGTGGTACACATGCTCCTTCTTTCTGCTGTGAAAAATGTTGATCAAAATTCAGCAGGGTAGAAAAATCATCAACCAGAGATACTGTTAGCTTAGACTAGAACTTGGATTAGCAGAGTTCATGAAAAGTGATAGGATTCAAGTAATAGTTAAATAATTAAACTGGGCCTAGTACTGCTGCATAATTGGTTAGGCCTCTGCCTGTGGTGCCAGCATCCCCTATGGGCATCAGTTCGAGTCCTAGCTGCTCCACTTCCGATCCAGCTTCCTGAAGGTGGCCTGGGAAGGTAGTAGAGGATGACCCAAGTGCTTTGGTCCCTGCATCCATGTGGGAGACCCGGAGGAAACTCCTGGCTCCTGGCATCAGATCAGCCCAGCTCCAGCCATTGTGAACATTCAAGAGGTGAACCAGCAGCTGGAAGATATCTCTGTCTATAACTCTGCCTCTCAAATAAGTAAATAAATTTTTAAAATCTTAAAAAGAAAAAAAGAAGAGGGCAGATAACTAGCCACTGACTTGTCAATACATAGTCCCCATGTTTCTGATATGATCCATTGCAGTGGAGTGCGGGGACAAAGGTGACTGAAAGTCTTGTCCTAACTTAAAATTGTGAGATTTCACATTAGCTGCTCCAAGCTGCAAATATCCCTTCTTTTGCTTGTCCCTGAAACATGCTTCAAAGTCTCTTTATGCTGTCCTCAATTCTGTCCACTACTTCAAACAAATAGGGATTTTACTGGAAGGAAAGGTAAAGCAAAAGTTAAAGCACTGAACGTATCCCTTGGTCTAAAGATTTGGCAACAATTTTTACTAATGCAATAGGGGTGCCTCGGTTGAACCAAGCGTTCCCATTGTTTTCTCAGATTTCACTCCTTGAATAACCTCACTCAATAGAAGAAAGCCTTGCAGTGCTGGTTTAACAACCTCTCTTCAGCTCTAATTATGATCTGCCAGAGCACATTCCTGGTGTCACACCATGCTCTGGATGAATCAGCTCTTCAAGGGGAAGGCAGGTAGCATAATTGTATTAAATCATTTATGCAAAATGCATTATATGAAAGAGATTGATATTAATTTTGTTGTCTTAGACAAAGAAAGAAGGTATATGTCTTAGTATATGTCTCATATGTTATGACAAAATATCATACATTGAGTAGCTAATAATTAACAGAAACTTATTTCCAACAGTTTTGAAAGTCTAAAATCAAAGTTCCAGTGATACAGTGTGTAGTGAAGGACCATGTTCTGGTTTGTAGGTGGCACTTGCTGCTGTGTCCTTATAGGACAGAAGTGAATGAGCTCTCTTCCCAAAAGACTCCACTTCCTAATACAGCCACATTAGTGATTAGCTCTCAATGAAGGACACAAACTTTCAGATCACAATAGTGTGTTTATGCTTGTATGTGTGTGCCCTTTATCATGAACTCATATATCTTGGATCCTGCACTTTGAATACTCAGTATGTATCTTATGCTGTGGTTCTCAGTTGGAGAGGACAGAAATTTTGCACCCCCAGGGAACTTTTAAAATTGACTAGAGATATTTTGCCCATGATAATGGGCTTATTACTGGGAACTTGTGGGTTAAGCCAGAGAAGCCACTAAATATCTACAATGCACAAGGCAGCTCCTCTATAACAAAGACTTGCCAGCCTAAAAATATCCAGGTTGTTGAGGTTGACAAACCTTAATGTTATAATGGAAATGCATAAAGCACTCTCTTAAACTGAATATTCCACAGACAGTACATGTGGCATAGAAACTTCCTTGACTTGGTCAGCTCTGTCAATATTATTGATCTATATGTAATCACAGGAATGCCATGAACTGAGGATATGAGACACACACAGTGATATACATCACTAATTTTCATAGCTGACTGTGCAAATTGATGCCCACACAAAATCATTTCTAAATTTAAAATATCAACATAATATATATCATTCTAGTCTAGCTTCCCTGAAACCTCACTAAGTAGACCTACCAGCCTCACTATGCACTCCACACTCCCTTTTCTAATTCAAATGATCTGAAATCACCTGGTTGTCCCACACTACAGGCACACTTGATGTAAAACTGACTGTAGTACTAAGGATCTTGCCACCATTTAAATCCCATCATTCCTCCCTTGCTACCAATTAAATCTCCTCTCTTGCCCATGCCAGGCACAGGAGGGGCTGGCTCAAGACTGCCAGATGGGAGAACAAGTGATCAAAGTAAACCGATCAACAAATACACAAAAGGACTGGCAGCATCATACAGGAGCCATAATACCCTCTCCTTTCCTGGACCCAACAATGGCAGTGTTTGGAAACATCCACAAACTTTCTTTTATTAAAAAAAAAAAAAGGGCCTCTTGAGGCTCAAATCTTAGTTGAAAATTTAGCTGGCAGTAAAAAGGCTATCTGCTAACCTCAAGGTCAACTAAATATCCCATCTTTTTTCACAGTGTGATCAAGTTTTTTAGCCTGCACTCAGCAGGGAGGTGTTTATTTAAATAATATGTACCTTATATTCTTTAAATAAGCTTGAACCTAGAGAAAAAATACAATGTCCATAGCAAAACACACTGTAAGAGCTGCTGGGTGGCGGAGCTTACCACAATCAGAGAAACGGCTTGGGTTTCAATTTAGTTCTTATTTGCTCAAATGCCAAAGTAATTTTTCCATGAGGAGAATGAGGTCATTCTTCATAGAAAGGGATCACTGTCTCGAAATTCATATGACCAGGAAACACAAGACTAATGCAATGAGAGGTTTCAGAAATGTGAACCAAATAAAGTGGACTTAAGATGACAAATCTGTACATGTGACTTAAGCCCCAGAGACATATTAACAGCGCACCATGAATCCTTTGCTTTATTCTAGGAAAGGACATTCCCCCACCCCTAGTCCACCCCTCACCAAAGTGTCCTCTACCGCTACAGAGCAATGGCACTCTTCTACATAGATAACGTGGGAGCCCCAGCAGGCTGCTTACCAGGTGCTCACAGAAGTGGCAAGTCCCTGGCTGGTATGATGGGGTCCTAAAATGAGTTAGGGCAGTCCCCCACCTCCAAGTTATTACAAAGATGGACAAACTGACAATAGCATGCATGGAGAGGAAACAGGTGCCACAATATCATCAATAGGTTTGCTTACATATTGATTTGACTTCTCCAACTTACACAGGTATACAGGATAGCAGGATGATAAAGAGAATGGGCCAGTCCAAATCCCAGCAGCACCTTCTCCCAGCCATTAAGGACATAGGAAAGCTATGATTCTTGTTACTTAGCTTCCCCATCTTTAAAATGTTGAGTAATAATGATAATAGACACTTAGAGCCACTATGATCATTGAAAAACAATATTTATGTGGACTTAGCAAAGAACTTAAACACTTGGTAAGTTCATGAATGCTAATCATTTTTATACTTATTTGGCCCTTAATTTGGATTCAAAGAATCAAGAAAAGGCTGGCGCTGTGGCTTACTTGGTTAATCCTCTGCCTGCGGTGCCATCATCCCATATGGGTGCCGGGTTCTAGTCCCGGTTGCCCCTCTTCCAGTCCAGCTCTCTGCTGTGGCCCAGGAAGGCAGTGGAGGATGGCCCAAGTCCTTGGGCCCTGCACCCACATGGGAGACCAGGAGAAGCACCTGGCTCCTGGCTTCGGATCAGCGAGATGCGCCAGCCGCAGCGGCCATTGGAGGGTGAACCAACGGCAAAAAGGAAGACCTTTCTCTCTGTCTCTCTCTCTCACTGTCTATAACTCTACCTGTCCAAAAAAAAAAAAAATTCAAGAAAGCAAAATATTAGAAGACCCTAAAGATTATCTAATTGAGATGTATTTTAGGAAATAGGAGCTCAGAGAAGTCATGTGACATACCTATGGCTACACAATTAGTCAGAAACAGGAAAAGAGTAAAATCCAGGAGTTCCTGAACCCCAGATGAGTGCTTGGGGAGGGGAGATGGTATAACATTTTTTAAAGAAATATATCAATCAACTTTCCTGCCAGGAGAATTGTGGATACTCCCGTGCAGTGGAGGCACGACTTCTAAAATCTGCTGTCTGGTGCTCACTCAGCCAGAGCGGGCGTTGGCTACAGGGGAAACAGCTGGTCCAGCCGGGACTTGTCACACTGTCACCCCGAGCCTCTAAACAAGCCATTATCTGGCAACAGCAGATTGGGACCATCTGTCACTGCAGGGCACATATGGCCTCACTAAATTGTAAGAATAAGGTTGTCACAAAAGGTCATTAACTATGCATCACATTTCTGTGATGAGCTTCTAGCAGACACAATGATCCTCCCATTCTGTCTCAAATCCTCTAGGTCACTCTAGCACTCAGAGAAACTGAGGCTAAGTAAATAAGGGGTATTCCTGCCATGGGCCCTGGCAAATCCCAGAAAGCTTTCCATCCATCGCCTTCTTTCCCTCCCATGAATTTAAATTCTTTTTGAAACATGCTTTACATTCTCATCGTGAAAAATGCTAGAAGTGGGGGTTTGTAAATAGTGCCTACTGCAACATAAAAGTTGGGTTTGCTTTAAATATCACAACAGAAAGTGGAAAAATGGGCGAATGGGGCCAATTGCTTAGAGTAGATGGGATTACAACAATAGGAACACAGACAAGAGAGATGGAAAGACAACAAGTGCTAGTGAAGATGCAGAGAAAAGGGAACCCTTGCACACCACTGAATATAAATTAGCACAGCCA
This sequence comes from Lepus europaeus, assembly GCF_033115175.1. Taxonomy (NCBI): domain Eukaryota; kingdom Metazoa; phylum Chordata; class Mammalia; order Lagomorpha; family Leporidae; genus Lepus; species Lepus europaeus. The sequence goes on along the minus strand of NC_084836.1, from coordinate 45,152,734 downwards.
ATATGAAAAACATATAGAGGTCCACAAGATTCTTAGGTGCACCTATTCTCTTCTTCTTAAGATTTATTTATTTATTTTAAATAGCAACAGAGGAAAAGGGAAAGACAGACAAAGAGAGAGACAGGGAGATTTTCCTTACTCTGGTTTACTCCCCAAACTGGCACAAAAGCCAGGTCTAGACCAGGCTGAAGCAAGGAACCAGGAATTCTATCCAGGTCTCCCACACAAGTGGCAGAGGCCCAAGCACTTGGGTCATTCTCTTTTGCCTCTCTGGTACATTAGAGGAAGCTGAATTGAGTAGCTAGGATTAGAACCAGGGCTCCAATATGGAATGCTGGCATTGCAAGCAGCAGCTTAACCCACTGCACCACAGTACTAGCCCCATGTACACTTATACTTTCTTTAAAGATTTATTTATTTATTTATTTATTTGAGAGGCAGAGTCACAGAGAGAGAGAGAGAAAGATCTTCCATCTGCTGGCTCACTCCCCAAATGGCCACAACAGCTAGAGCTGGGCCAGGAACCAGGAGCTTCTTCCTGGTCTCCCACGTGGGTGCAAGGGCCCAAGCACCTGTGCCATGCTCTGTTGCTTTCCCAGGCACATTAGCAAGGAGCTGGATCAGAAGTGGAGTTGCTGGGACTCAAATAGCACCCATATGGGACACCAGCACTGCAGGCAGAGGATTAACCTACCAAGACACAGCGCTGGCGCCTACACTTATTCTTAAAATCTTGTCTGTCCATGTAAGATGCATGAATATCCTGAAATCTCCATGCTGGAATGAAGCCCGAACCACCTGTCAAGGTCAGAGGTAGCTGCTCCAGCTGACAGTCCCTTCTGAAGCCAGCCTTCAAGTTGTCCCTACAGGACTCTTGAGGTAGTTCTAGCCTTAGTCATTCTAGACTTCCCAGCTGAGGAAGAGATAAAACCATCACTACTCTGCATCATTTGAAATCTTGACCCACAAAATCTATAAACTTCATAAAATGACTGTAGCTTCATACTCAGAACAGAGCTACTTAGGCATAGAAAGCAGCCCTGGCTATTTTTAAGGAATATAATGAAAGGAAGAAAGAGAACCAGTCTCCTGCTACTCCATGCTTTATGTACACATAATCTCAGTTAATCCCCAGAGGAGTCCTATGGATTAGGGATCATTTTCCTGACCTCTCAGATGAGGACACTGAGGCTCTGAGAAGGTTAGAGCTCACCCAGATATGAAGCTGAAACCTGCACATGACTCTGAAGTTCTACCACACATCTCTCCTGCTCGGTGTTCTCAAAATCAGCCGGATGTCGCCTCTGCCTTGCGGATCCTCTGCCTTGCGGCGCCAGCACACCGGGTTCTAGTCCTGCTTGGGGCGCCAGATTCTATCCCGGTTGCCTCTCTTCCAGGCCAGCTCTCTGCTATGGCCCGGGAAGGCAGTGGAGGATGGCCCAAGTCCTTGGGCCCTGCACCCCATGGGAGACCAGGAGAAGCACCTGGCTCCTGGCTTCGGGTCAGCACGATGTGCTGGCCGCAGCAGCCATTGGAGGGTGAACCAACGGCAAAAAGGAAGACCTTTCTCTCTGTCTCTCTCACTATCCACTCTGCCTGTCAAAAAAAAAAAAAAAATCAGCCGGATGTGATACCTGAAAAACCACAGAACCACTATAAGTCAAATCAGCTTTTCCATTCACCAAATAGTACCTCTCTGTGCCAGGCATTGTGCTGTCCTCAACCATGAGCAAAAAAGCCCCAGATCCAATCCCTGACCCCAATCTCCTAGGCATCCTCTTCACCCTCCCTTTTCCACAGCACATCTATCAGATACTCCAGTTATAAAACTGGTCTTGTGACTGGTGCCAAGGCTGGCTACATAAAAACCAACTAAGGGGTGCTATAAATAGATTCTCAGGCGCAGCCTCAGAGATTCTGATTCAGTAAGCTCCCAGCGATTCCTATAGGTAGCCATGCTGGGCAACACTGGACAAGAGAAAAACACCCCAAATTCTTTACATAACACTTGAAGTCCAGCATACTGGCCCCTACAGTCTCTCCCAACTCACTTTCTGTCAGTCCCTCACTTTGCGGTTCATCTGGCAAGCCCATTCTTGGAGACCTCCCAGGTTCTGTGTATGCTGTTCCTCATACAGGAACACCCTTCCCCAAGAGACTGGGGGAAACGTCTCTTCCATGAGTTTCCTCTGATTCTTCCCTTTCCGAACGTAGTTGGTGTCCTTTCCCTGTGTTCTCACTGCCCCTCGTACCTTCCTCCATCACATTTCACTCAGAGCTATGTGATGAGATGAAGCCAGGGACCCAGGCTCATTCTCTTTAGAATCCCCAGTGTTAGCACAGTGCCCCATTTATCAAAGATACTCAACAAATGTTTGCTGAATGAATAACCCAATGTGTTTCCTTTCAGCTTTGGCTGCCAAGAAACGCAGAGCCAAATTCAGTACCAAGTATAGTAATTAGCTCATCCCAGGTGCCTGGTAACATCTGCTCCCTGTTTCTTTGAGATGGCCTCTGTTCTCTTTTTAGCCATAATTGTCCTATTCCACATTAGGTTTAGTTTGCTATGCTCTTTCAAATTCTTTTGAAAGAAGGTGGGGTAGAAATTCTGAATAAATCAATAGATACATCAGTTCCTCCAAAGAGACCTGCATTGGGATAGCATGGGAATAAGGGGAAAACATTAATGAAAAATGCACTACACTTCTCAAATCCAATGATTAATATTTCCTCGTGTTTTTTGTGGATAAAAATAAAGAACCATGAAGGACTACGCACTCAGATGAATATTTATTCATTCAACAAATCGTTATTGAACATCTGCTTTGCACAAGGCACCCTGGATGACACGGGTGCCAAAGACATGATTAAGATCCCAAGAATCTAAGAATTTACTGTGTTGTAAGTTAGATGAGGCCTGTATATAAGTACAATCTTGCAAATTACAAAGTATGAATGTCTACACTAATTTGCCAGAAGAAAGAAGATTTCTGCCAGGACAGTCACTCAGAGAAGGCTATAAAGAGTCTGACCTAGACCTCAAAGAATGAATGAGATTTAGATTTGCAAAGATTCCTGAACAGAGGCACTCATCCTAGCAGGAAGAAATAATATGATATGGTAGGGCATTATCTGAGTAACGATAAGATATCTAACATTTAAAGGAGCTTACTCAGCTCCAGGCATTCTGTTTCATGGATTTTTTTTTTTTTTTAATTTTTGACAGGCAGAGTGGACAGTGAGAGAGAGACAGAGAGAAAGGTCTTCCTTTGCCATTGGTTCACCCTCCAATGGCCGCCACGGTAGCGTGCTGCGGCCGGCGCACCGCGCTGATCCGATGGCAGGAGCCAGGTGCTTCTCCTGGTCTCCCATGGGGTGCAGGGCCCAAGGACTTGGGCCATCCTCCACTGCACTCCCTGGCCACAGCAGAGAGCTGGCCTGGAAGAGGGGCAACCGGGACAGGATAGGTGCCCCGACCGGGACTAGAACCCGGTGTGCCGGCGCCGCAAGGCGGAGCATTAGCCTAGTGAGCCATGGATTTTTTTTTTTAAATTTTCAAATAACCCTGTGGGCTAAGTAGGTAAAGAAATTGAGTCTTAGAAGCAGAGAGACTTGCCCAAGATCACAAAGCCAGGGCACCACAGAGCTGAGATGCAACAAAAGCGGACTCTGGGGCTTCATGCCTGAGTTCCCACAGATGCTGATTCAAAGATCAGATGTTAGTATCCAGGAGGAATGGGAGATGAGACCAAGAGAAACAGGCTGAGTACAGAAAATAAAGGGCTTCAAAGCCAGCATGAGGACTATGACCTTGGGGTCAGTGCTATGGTGCAGTGGGTTAAAGCTCTGGCCTACAGCACCAGCATCCCATATGGGCGCCAGTTCGAGTCCTAGCTGCTCTACTTCCTTTCCAGCTCCTTGCTAATGTGCCTAGAAAAGCAGTGGAATGGCTCAAGTGCACCCATGTGGGAGACCCAGAAGCAGCTCCAGGCTCTTGGCTCCTGGCTTCATATTGGCACAGCTCTGGCCATTGAGGCCATTTGGGGTATGAATCAATGAATGAAAAACTTCTCTCAGTCTCTATCTCTCTCTGTAACTGTCATTAAAATAAATAAATCTTAAAAAAAAAAAAAGGATTATGACCTTGATGCTGTTAGCAACACAAAGCTACTGACAACTTATTAAGAGGAAAAAAGAAACAATACATTGGCTAGGCATTAAGTGCTAACTGAATGAATTAAATAAATCAACAAATTGTTTGAAATTTAATTTATTTGAAAGGCAAAGAAATAAAGAGGGAGACAGAGAAACAGAGAGATATCTTGCATCTACTAGTTCACTCCCCAAATGCCAGCAACAGCCAGGGCTGGGCCAGGCAGAAACCAGGAACTGGAAACAATACAGGTCTCCCATATGGGAGTCAGGGACCCAACTATTTGAACTATCACCTATTGCCTCCAAGGGGAGCATTAGCAGGAAATTGTAATGGAGAGCAGAACGCTGGCATCCTAAATGACATCTCAACTGTCATACCAAACACTTGTTCCCAATGAATGAATTTTAGGGTAAATTAATCAAGAAACAGCATAAACAATAGATTGAAGGAAAATCAGGGGCTGTCATTGTGGCATAGCAAATAAAGCTGCCACCTGCAACATGGGCATCCCATATGGATACCAGTTCTTGTCCTGGCTGCTCCACTTCCAATCCAGATCCCTGATAATGGCCTGGAAAGGACAGCGGAAGGTGGCCCAAGTGTTTGGGACACTACACTCATGTAGGAGACCTGGATGAAGATCCTAGCTCTTGACCTCAGCCTGGCCCAGCCATGGCAGTTGCAGCTATCTGGGGAGTAAACCAACAGACAGAAGTTCTCTCACTCTGTCTTTCCCTCTTTCTCTCCCTCTTTCTCTCTCTCTTTCTCTCCCTCTTTCTCCCTCTACCTCGCTCTTTCTCTCTCTCTAACTCTACCTCTACCTCTAATTTCAAATAAATAACTAAATTTTTTAGAAAAGTAAAAGAAGGGGGGTTGGTGCTGTGGCACAGTAGGTTAACACCCTGGCCTAAAGTGCCAGCATCCCATATGAGCACTGGTTCTAGTCCCGGCTGCTCCTCTTCCGATCCAGCTCTCTGCTATGGCCTGGGAAAGCAGTAGAAGATGGCCCAAGTCCTCAGGCCCCTGCACCCATGTGGGAGACCTGGAAGAAGCTCCTGGCTCCTGGCTTCGGATCAGTGCAGCTCTGGCTATTGCAGCTATCTGGGGAGTGAACCAGCAGATGGAAGACCTCTCTCTCTCTCTCTCTCTCTCTCTGGAACTCTGTCTTTCAAATAAATAAAAAATAAATCTTAAAAAAGAAAAGTGAAAGAAGGAAAAATACATGAAAAGAATAAAATCAATAAATCAGGAGAAGAAAAAGCAACAGGGGTCTGTATAGGACAACTGGTGTGAGAGGGAAGGGAAAGCACAAACCATGAAGACTGGTCAGACATGGAGCAACGGCCTGCTGCTGAGCAACCGGAAGGGCAGTGATGTGAGAAAAGGGATGAGATCAGCGTGGTGGGAACGGGGGAGAGGAGATTCTGGGACTGACAGGACTCCCAGGGAGCTGCTCTGCAGGAAGAGGCCTTCGGGGAGCCGCCAGGGAGGATACAGCAGAAGTAGGAGTCACCCACACGGAGGAAATCATCAATATCACGGCATGCAGAAAGCCGCCAACACAGCGCATGTTAAGATCAAAGGATCTGACAGATCACGTGGAGAAGGAGCGTAGGATGTGAGGGAGAGCAGCAGCAGCAGCAAATGCCAGGCGGCAGACACGCAGGTAAGAAGAAAGCAGAGAGTGAAGAGGACAAGGCAGGCAGGGAAGGCTTTGATAAAGAGAGATGACAAAAGGTCTCTATTTGATCTGCTAAATAAGAAGTAACTGGTAAGACAGGTGACAGCGGATGAAAAGACAAAAGCCCAATAGCAACGAGTTGGAGAACAGTGAAGACTGCTAAAGGGTAATACAGGTCAGGGGTTGCCAATCCAGATGTCAAAGGGGCCACACAGATAACAAGCAAGGACAAAACAGGCTGACTATATGAGGATTGCACAACCCTCTGGGTCTTTCATTTCTCACATTTGACAGAGTTGTTGGTACAGAGAAATGTCCCTGTATTAAAACACACGCACACACACACACACAAAGTGCAAGGAATAAATGTGATAAATGGCAAATGACCCTTCAGCTTAGTGTTAGAGACAATGGGGAATGGTAATATCAGTAGCAAAATGGCGAATGCACGTCCCAACTATAGCAGAAGTAGAAACTCAGCTGCAAAAGACTGTTAGCATGTGAGAATGCAGTGCTCATGTTGTCAGTTCCCCAGTGTGTCCAGAGAAACAGAAATCCAGATTTTTTATGCACATCCCCTTGTTTTTTCGAGGTTAGAAGCAACATGGTATGAGCCAACAGAACAGACTCGCAAGCCTAATCCAGCTCACTGCCAGTCTGAGACTTCCTGAGTCCACTGTGTCTTCTTTCAGTCTGCCATGAAAGAATGAGGAAACACAATGGTGGTTTGCAAAATAAAAAAAATTGAGGGAAGGTTTTTTGTTTGCTTAAGGGTGATGAAGAACTGAGTATTTTTGTTGGCCAGTAGGAAGAGAGCCTAATGATCAATGGGAAGAGATATGAAATTACATGAAAAGGTGGTGCAATCCAGAGCAAAAAAAAAAAAAAGTTTCTTTAATTTTGTTGGGTTTTAGTACACTTTTTTGATAAATAATAATCAGAGAGAGGAAAATCTTTGTTAAGTCCAATTCAAAATTAATTGACCAACAAGTAGCGATAATTATGAGACATGCTGTTGCTACCTCATTTTGTAAAGCAGCAGCTATTATAGGTGGTTGACAACCCTACGGATAAGACAGGTCCCACTGGAAGTGAATATAATTTCATTATTGAAACAAGAGTTCTTATGCTGGCAATATGCCAGTGGGGACTGTCAGCATGGATTAAGGGTATGTCATTGAGCAGCTAGCACCCCTCCTTTTAAACAATGAAAAACTCTCATCTGCAAGAAGGAACTAGATTTGACAGTCAAAATTCCTAAGTTTCTCATCATTTGGAAGCTGCTTAATGTCCTAAGTACACCACACACACACACACACACACACACAATGTGTTCAATTGTTGTGATAAAGCTTCCAGTTCTTATCATCCAGGTTGGCTCAGAGAGAAGAAGCAAAAGAGAGCCACAGACGATCTATAGATTTCAGAAGCCAGAACATGTGGGACTTGGCTCTCGGGCTGAAGTCATCAATACCTCTACTCTCTATGTGAAAGTAAGCGAAATTCAAATTGGGTGAATAAATTTATCATAATTGCTTTAGGAATTTTCCAACACAATGTCACAAAGACTGGAGATCTGGTCAAAAGACAGAGTGGTGAGGGAAGGGAAGAAGGAAGAAAGGGAGGAAGAAAGGAGTATGTCAGGACATTCTGAAATGTGTGATGTCTTTTCAACCCCTCTAATGTATCAGTACCATAATACATTGACTTTCTTCTCCCTAGCTTATCGAGTCCCTTACATACCCAAACTTCCGTTTATTCCCAAAGTATGCCTTCGGCTCCTTCAGGCTGGCAAGTCTCCCAGCGAATTGGTGCAAGGACAGGCATCTCAAGATGCCTGAAGGAATCCCCACTTTATAGAGTTGTTGAAGATAGAGTCAGCCCTCTGTAACCATGGGTTCCACATCCACGGATTTAACAAGCCACATATGGAAAATACTTCAAAATAAAAACTTTGTATTACATACAGCATAAACACTGTTCACATTATATTAGGTATTAGAAGTAATCAAAGATGCTTCAAAGCATACTAGAGAATGTGGGTAGACTGTATGCAACTACTACACCGTCCTGTACATGGGACTACAGCATCTTCAGATTTTAGTACCTGCAGGGTAGGATAGGGGGCGAAGGAATAGACATCTGTAATGACTTCCCTGAGTCATCAAGAGCAGAGCTTGATGGGGTGGGCATTTTGTTCAGCAGTGAAGATACCACTTGAGATACCAATATAGCGTATCAGAGTGCCTGGGTTCAAGTCAGCTCTGCTTCCTGTCCAGCTTCCTGCTACTGTCCATGTTGCTAAGTAATAGGTGATGGTTCAAGGACTTGGGTCCCTGCCACCCATGTAGAAGATCTGGATTGAGTTCCAGACTCCCAGCTACAGGTTGGCCCTGGCTATTGTGGGCATCTGGGGAGTGAGCCAGCAGATAGAAGAGCTCTTCTGTCTGTCTGTCTCTGTCTCTTTTTTTCTCTGCCCTTGAAAATAAATAAATATTTTTCAAAAACAAAAAAGAATAGAGCATGCTATAGTCTACAATCTTGTTCAGAAGGTAGGAAAGCATATATTACATTGTAACCTGATTACTTTTAACAGGACTTCTTTTTAGTGTTTTTCAAAAGAAATGTTCTGCTGTTTGAAAATTTTTCTTGGGAAAAATAACTTCTCTTCCAAAGAAACCAGCTGGAGGGGGCAACTCTTCACTCTCATCAGTGTGACTCAAAGCAATTTCCTCTAACTCATAAAGACTCTAAATGCGGGCTCCCCCTCACCCCTACCCCCGGGATCTCAGTTCAGTTTTCATCTTAGTGTGGACTTTAAATCATTTTCACATCATAACATGTCAACTGTTTATCTACCCTCTTTAAGCTCAGTCTTGGAGCTAGAAACATAAACATCCTTCATGGAGCCAGCTTTGTTTGTGCAGACTTTGTCCCCTGGAAAAGTTATGATCAGCAGGAAATGAAAACAACCCGCACTGCCTTTGTTTTCATTGATTTCGGTGACATTTTTGAAAATGGACCACCTAAGCCAAACCAAATCCCAGGCCTCGATCTGACCAAAATCCGAAACGAGGAACTTCACGCGGAACATTCAAACCTCAATTGTCTCCGGCTACAGCTGAATGAAAAGCTCAGATTAAAACTGGCACCGATTTACTTCCTACAAACATGCTTTGTTCCTGGCTAACTTGTCAGCTCATAAAAAACGCCTCCATACAAGCAGCTGTCTCATTCAAGATGCTGAATCCTTTCATGGTCGTCAATTCAAATGTGTTACAGACAGAACCCAGTCCAGGACCCTTGCTCTGAAACCCTGGCCCAGGGTGGGGGCCTCCCTGCTTCCCTGGGATGCCTTTCTTCTGATTTGACGACTTGCGTTTTCAACAAATGGTTATGGAAAGTGTGGTGCCCTTCATGCTGCTTCCCAGAAGGCTGGCTGTGGAAAAATCCAGCCCCAGATGCAAAACAGAGGAGGTCTCTGAAGTTTCCCATTCTTAATCCAGCTCTTGCTCCTAGCTGTTCTGGGCTAGTTTCATGTCTTTGTATCCTTAAATGTTTAAATGAGTTGACCAACTTGCAGTGACCACCCTGAGATCGTCTGCTAGAGAGAAATCAAATCGAAATTACGGCAAACCATAAAGTGGCTGATGAGTAACCATTATGTCTTTCCCAATGAGCCAGTAAATAAATTGATGACACATCCGAGATGCCTCATTATTTCTTGCATTGTTTAGAGAGGCACTGTCCACCCAGCCTCCACATGCGCAGTGATACATACCACCAGACAGACTGGGAGTGGACAGGCGCCAAAACAAGGAGCCCCCTTGACTCTGCTGCTCCAGATGCTGCTTTGCCCATGTTCTTCCTTTCACCCGGAATGACCCACCTTCCCTTCTCATCCCATTCTGCCAGTCTTCTCTGAGAACACACTCGTGCACCCAAAGCCCAAGTGCTATTATTATGAACTATGTTAGCACTGACCGAACAAAGATAATGTCAAGTGCTCAGAATCTATAGATGCAATTCTCCATTCTGACATTCATTAGCTGCGTGACCCAGGATAAGTCCCTAAAGCCGCTGAGCCTCCGGCTTCTTGACTATTAAAATGGAAACAGGCGTACCTTTCTTGCAGAAGGATCCTTCAGCGTTCGTTCCCATCCCAGCTCATTGTGGTGTGAGAGAAGGGCAGTGAGGTTGAAGTGCTGCAGTTGCCCCATGGCAGGATCTGCGTAAGCCATTTGAATAGAGCCCTGGACTCATTCCTGACAGCAAAGAAGATAAAGGAAGCAACTTTGCTAAGGCAAGACATAAAAAATCATTTTCAAATATATATTATATAATAGATAGGATTTCATAGTTGTTATAGGCTGATTTATATCTATCCTCCCAAAATTCATAGGCCATTCAGTACCTACATTTCAGGGGGTCTTCCTACTTCTTCTTTTTTTTTTTTTTTAGTTTAATTAATTAGTTTATTTGAAAGGCAGAGTGGTAGAGAGAGAGTAGAGATCTTCTATCTTCTGGTTCACCTCTCAGATGCCTATAGCAGCCAGGACTGGTCCAGGCCAAAGCTAGAAATTCCATCCAGGTCTACCACATGAGTTGTAGGAACCTGCTGCCTCTCAGGTGCACTAGCAGCAACCTGGATCAGAAGCAGAGGCAGGACTCCATCCCAGGCACTCCGCTATGAGATGCAGGCATCCCAAACCGTACCCACTGTGCCACAATGTCCACCTGAGGGCTTTCTTCTAAGATATCCAGCCTGTCTGGCCATGTACTCTTCATAGCACATCACACTCTGTTCTGTGTCTCCCCCCATTCTCCCTCCGTCCCAGAAATTCTGTGCTGACCTCAGGTCTCAAAACCACAAGCTAGAAAATGGAACCAAACAGATTTGATGCATGAGATGATGACAATGATGATTCATTTGTTTTCTCCAGTGTTCGTGACATTGGAGTTGCCTTGTCTATGCAGAGGGAAGCAAGTTCTGGAAAAACCAAGTGTCTCTTACAGATGACTCATGCTACCTTACGCTCTTCCTCCAATTTCTTTGTATTGAAGGAGAAAGAGGAAGAGGACACCAGACATCCCCCCTAAACACTTTTCTCCACCCCACCCCCCATCATCCCACTGCAAAATGCATGAGAGACTCAGGTCAAATATCAATATGCTTTGAGTAATTAACCCCTTTTAAGTGAAGCATCAGAAGAGCACTAGCCAGGGCAGGTACTTAACCCCTGTCTCCTGTCATGCCATCCTTGATTTTCCCCTTGACTTTCCACTGTCAGCACTTGGCCCCAGGGCACTAATGGAGTAACCAGGCCCTCACTCCTACCTACTACAATTGCCACACCCATTTCCTCCCAGCTCTAGCCTGAAAGTATCAAGTGCATTTGATGGCTGTGTACAAGCTTGTGTGTGTTTGCTTTGATTGTAAAGCAAGGTCAAGAGCTCTCCTGTTTTATTAACATTTAGATGAGTGTCCTGGAGCCACTGACTAAAGCTAAACTAAAACTAAAAAAAAAAAAAAAAAAAAAAAAAAAAAAAAAAAAAACCACTAAGCTTTTCATTACCGCTTCACAACCGCCTATATAGCATTTTACATTTACATCATCCTTTACGCTTCAGAAAGCGCTTTGCATACATCTTCATCAGGTCTAATAACTTAGGCAAGTTTTCATTGTGTTACTGACAATTTATTGATTCGGAATTTAGACAGGGTTCTAAAAAAAATACCTATGCCATGCCAGACATGGTAATAAATGTTTCCACATACATTATCTGATACAAACTCCACAGCAACCTTGCAATGACCACAGGACTGCAAAGTATTTCCATTTATCCAGACAGGCATGTACTGTGTGAAGGGAAAGTGGTTGGTAGTAGAAATAAATGAGTCCAGAAAGACAAAAATAATTAGATGAGTGCTTAGTGTTCCCATTCAAAATATACGAGAAAGAAGTCAGACAGGGGATATATGAAGAGCTAACAGGAGAATTTTGGGTAGAAGCAAAAGTACAATCCAAGATGGTTTCACATTCTCCCCGCAGAGGCACCGATGAAAGAAGGATGGAGCGCAAACCCACTATTAACCACGAGCCCGCCAGGGGAGTTCTCTCCTCTAAAAGCAGTGTCTTCATTCACCAACACTTAGCTGAGCTCCTCGAAATTCTAACATCTGTACATGTCGGAAAAGGAGGTGATGAAAGGTAACTCAAGGAAGATCTGAAAATGATTGCAGCACAGACGCAAAAGTACCAGCAGGCAACTGCCTCCTACACAGACAATTCTAGCAAAATCGCCGAAGTCTGATGGAATTAACCTCATGCCAACTAAGGGAGCAGCTTCATAACTCCTCTTGTTGGAGACTTTTCCAGATGAAAGAATTAAAGACAGGCCCGAGTCAGAAGAACAATAAAGCAGGTAACAACTTGCATGAACAAAGACAGAGAGCCATTCTTGTGATTGGCATGCCACCGGCCACAGTTCAGCACACAGTGAGACGGTCCCGCCCCCTGGGTGACTCACACGGTCCCCGCAGGGAGACAGGGCGGCCAGGATATGAGCAGTGAGTCCCAAGGAGCACAGGGCGCTCTCTGCCACTGGGACTCTCACTTTCACAGAGGTCACATTGCTCCCTCATGAGGGGAGCGTTTTCAAGCGGCCCAAACAGCGCACATCTTTGACATCTCAGGCAAAACAAATGGGGTATTTTGACAGGTAAGCCCAGGAAATTATGATTCTGATGAAGCTGGTTGGATTTTCAGAGAGGAGACTATAAATAGGTATACTAGCTGACATGACACCATCAGTGTTCAGTCTGGCCTCATCTCAGTGAAACATTGTAACAACCCCATGATGTAAGTACTATTACCATTCATGGTGTAAAAGTGAGGGAACTGAGACCCACAGAGAGGTTAAGTAGCTTGCCCAAGGACACAGAGCTGGAAATAGCAGAGCCAAACTCAAATTCAAGAGTGCAGGGCACCAGAACAGCAGAGCCTTGATTTACTTTATTACCGCTTTTTAAAGCCTGCCCATAGAAGAACTGGAGAGACACGGGCATGGAGATGCTCCAGTAAAATGATCTTATAATGTAGATCTGCATAATTATAAATGATCTTGCATCCTGGTATCCATCTTGTTCACATGTCATGAAAATCCATCGGGCTTCCTCAGTTTTCTGATTCATTTGCTTAGTGTTTAGGTACCAGTAAGAACAATTCATTCATGAGGCCAGCGCCATGGCTCACTTGGTTATTCTTCTGCCTGCAGCACCAGCATCCTATATGAGCGCCGGGTTCTAGTCCCAGTTGCTCCTCTTCCAGTCCAGCTCTCTGCTGTGGCCCAGGGGGGCAGTGGAGGATGGCCCAAGTGCTTGGGCCCCTGCACACGCATGGGAGACTGGGAGGAGGCACCTGGCTCCTGGCTTCGGATCAGCGTAGCTCCGGTTGTAGCAGCCATTTGGGGGGTGAACCAACGGAAGGAAGACCTTTATCTCTGTCTCTCTCTCTCACTGTCTATAACTCTACCTGTCAAATAAATAAATAGAAAAAAAAAAAGAACAATTCATTCCCTTCAGCCAACACTGGGAGCCCACTATACATCATACTTGTTTAAACTACCATGAATAACTGAATGAATACATTATTTATCTACAGGAAACCAACACATTGCCAGTTGAACACCAATTTATAGTTTTTGGTTACCAGTACACAGTACTGACAAGCACTTCAAGAGTCAATTTTAGTTCTTGGGTCTTTAGTCTGCTACACTCATCCATGAACTAATATGACTTGAGCTACAGGTGGCCTTGAAAACTGGACAAGAGGCTAGAAAGCTTCTTCTGAAAATACGTAAAGTTTGGGGACCAGATGATCTCTGTCATGACTACCTCCCTTTGCCATTATTGCACCAAAGCACCTACAAACAGTATATAAACAAGTGGAAATGGCTGTATCTACAAAAACAAATGGCAAGCCAGATTTGGCCCACAGGATAAAGTTTGCCTATCTCCAAACATCTGTCCCAGACAAAATATGACATCCACACCCATCCCAGCCCACTCACCAGGACAAAAGAAAGCATTCTAAAACACATGAGATCTGCAAAGAGTGGCTAATTACTGTAGAGCTGCTAACCACATCTAAAATTAATACAGTGAACTGTTGCCTAACTCAGTAGCCACTGAATATGAACCCCTCCACTTACCTCCCCCTCTGTCCGTCCATTTCTATGACATTTATCATAGTAGTTAAAAGAAATATGTGTTGCAATTATTTTTAGTTTTAAGTTTTATGCCTAAATTCTGCCTTCTAAATAAGGGATATTTCACATTTTTTATTTTTAAAAAAAAGCCTTAGAGAATGTGTTCCATTTCGTTCTGTGTTTAGTTCTAGGTCACTAGGAGAAAAAGCAGGCCCAGTTCATTATAGCATCACATGCCAAGAGCCCAGCTTTAGGGTCTGTGAAAAAAGAGGAGAGAGACAGGGGTCATGCTCCTTCCTCTCGCCTCCCCCTAAGTCCCATGTGAGCCCCTTGGAAATGAAGGATAGAGAGAGAAGAAACGAGAAATCATGGGAATAGATTAGTCATATGACGACTATTAGCTCTATAAATTCATTTTCATTTTTTTCTCTCCCTTCCTGTTCTCCCATCTTTCTTGAGGCCAGAAGACCCAGCTAGGAAACTGTAATTCAAGCACAAAGCAAGAAGAAGCTGCACACTCAGTGTGGGGGGAGCTCCGGGTCCACCCCGGCTACCTCCCTGCTCTCCATGGCCTCCTGGTGCGGCCTCCAGGTACCCTCTTACTTGATCTATGTACAGATGGCCATTACCAGGCCACATCTATAGATTCCCTACTCATCTGCTTCCATTTTGCCTGCTTGTCGGTTTCAATAAACACTTTAATTAATTAAATATTTAAAGTGTTTGATTATGTGTCCTATAGAAGAGGGTACCATTTTTAAAATTAATGATGGGGGGAGGAATGACTCGTAGGACTTGTGAGCTGGAACATCTGGTGGTGCGCATATAAAACCAGGAATGAGAAAGAAACATTCCAAACCTGGAATTCTGTAACTCTGCCTGGAGAGGCTTCTGCTTTGCAGCGAAGCTTGTTGTGAAAGTCCCCAGAGATGTTCGAGTGGCTCTGCCTTTAATCTGGAGAACTGAGGCAAGTAGGAGAGAATGTCTGCCCACCCCCAACAAAAGCAGAACCAGTGGATGTCAATCAAATGTCAGCTGTCCACCTGGAATAGAAAGGTGATCTGCTATCCCTGGTTATTCAGAGAAGCAAATGAGGAAAAACAAAAGAAAACCAGAACACAGGTGCTAAGCTCACAGCAGCGTGATCAGTCCTGGTTTCCCACATGCGGATAGGTCTAGTTATCTGGTGGACTCAGGATTCTTCTTTGAGGCAGGAAAGACATGGGCCTCCTCCAGCTGCAAAAGGAAAATCTATGCAAGGACAAATGGGTGGGGCACTGTGGCGCAGCTGGTTAAACCCTGGCCTGAAGCTCCAGCATCCCATATGGGCGCTGGTTCGAGTCCAGGCTGCTCCTCTTCCAATCCAGCTCTCTGCTATAGCCTGGGATAACAGTGAAGGATGGCCTAAGTCCTTGGGCCCCTGCACTCACGCTGGAGACCTGGAAGAAGCTCTTGGCTCCTGGCTTCGGATCGGCACAGCTCCAGCTATTGCGGTCATCTGGGGAGTAAACCATTGGATGGAAGACCTCTCTCTCTGTCTCTACTTCTCTCTGTAACTCTTTCAAATAAATAAAATAAACCTTTAAAAAAAAAAAAAAAAGAAAGAAAGAAAGGACAGTGGGTAAGTTCTCCCAGCTGCTCAGCTGCTCAGGCAGTACCCAGTGCTCGCAGGAATTTCTTGCCTAGAGACTGCACAGCAGCTATAGCATAAATAACAATAGTGGCAGGTGGCAAGCAGGATAAATACAGTAGATATCATTTGCTGAGTACACACTGCGGGGACAGATCTTCCAGTGGGCATTTTTATATGTATTACCAAATTTATTTCTCATAGCGTACAAAGTAAGCAGTGTTATCTCATTTGTATAGTAAAAATCAAGTCAAGAATAAAAAACTTAGCTCAGGGTTACTCCGTTAATAAAAGAGCGGGGATTTAAATCCAGGTCTCTGTGCTCCCATGGTTTAAAAGAAAAGTATCCCTAACTTTCCAGTCTGCCACTGCCTTTATAGACCCACGAAGTTACACGAATCACAGCTACCACCAGTGACTACAGCTGCCCACAACACCGTGGCAGGTGATTTTCACGAACTATAAGACCCTTGCGGGTACACGCCACTGCTGCAGGAACACCATGTGGCCACTCTGCTTCTGCCCCTCTCTGCTTCCAGATCTCTCCCAAGTGCCTCTCACTGACACAACCTAATGGGTGTCAAGACACAAAATCACAATAATTTAAAGCTTTAATTAGTTTTATTTACAATTCTGGGTAACACTTCATTCCATGAAATGAAATGAGCATTCCAATGAGCTGAGCAGAGGAGGTTGGTTTGATAAATAACAGAAACAAAGAACAAACATGAATTGGTTGTTTCAAAGTTACTTTTTCTTAAGACAGAAGCAGGAAAACAGGACAATAGAAAAATAAGTGACTGGTTAATAGCAGATTACTTTTGAGTAAGGGTTAAAACAGAGGAAACTTCAATATTATGTCAACTGAAACTGGCCTTTTAGGGAGTTTAGTTATTATTTCTCCTAATTTTTTGGAAGGTCAGGTAACAACCTAGTTTTAGTTTTATGATGTGGAACTTTTGAATAAGTGACTCCATTTTAACTTTTAGCCTGATCTGTTAGGGCCTAGCATAGAAGCTTAGTCCAAAACAATGCCTCTCTATAACTTGTATTTAATGATGGGAACAAGGAATTCTGGAAATGTATTTGCCAGGCCTGTAATTGTGATAGAAGAGATCTTAGAAGACAGCAAGAAAGAGCTCTGAATTGCCCAAAGGCAAGGTCAGTGATGGTCAGTACAACAATCTGGAACTCAGGAAAACATATGGAAGTCATTATAATCCACCACAGAAACACTGTAGCAAAAAAAAAAAAAAAAAAAAAAAAATGACCTAAATGAAAGATCTCTGTGAGTGAGAACCCAGTGGAAAGAACAGGTCATCAAAGAAGGAGGTACCTTTCTCTGAAGGGAGGAGAGAACTTCCACTTTGACTATGACCTTGTCTAAATAAGATTGGAGTTGGTGAACTCAAGAGGCTTCCATAGCCTTGGCAGCTCATGACAAGATCCTCGGGTGATTATTGACGTCATAAATAAGAGTGTCAATTGTTAAATCAACAAAAGGGGTTGATTTACTGGGCACTTACTCCCCATGTAGGATCTCTGTCCTTAATGTGTTGTACTATGTGAATTAACGGTAAAACTAGTACTCAAACAGTACTCTATACTTTGTGTATCTGTGTGGGTGCAAACTGTTGAAATCTTTATTTAGTAAATATTAAGTTGATCTTCTGTATGTAAAGATAATTGGAAATGAATCATGATGAAGAATGGGATGGGAGAGGGAGTGAGAGATGGGATGGTTGCTGGTGGGAGGGAGATTATGGGGGGAAAAAGCTGCTATAATCCTAAAGTTGTACTTTCAAAATTTATATTTATTAAATAAAAGTTTTTTAAAAAATACTGAAAAAAAAATCCACCACAGAGAACTCCACAATGAAATCAGGGTGGGTGGGGGTACAGGGATCTCTACAGTCCAATGCCAGGACCTTGTGGGATCAAGGCTGCAGAATAAATGCTTGGGCCACTGTTTTGTACCATGATGATGCTTGATGTTCTCAATCTCCCAAAATGTGTTGAGGTAGTTTTTAGCAGGTTCAAATGTCTGACGTTCTCCAGAACAAAATGAGTATGTTGCAAAATTATCTTTCTGACCCATCCTATTCTTCCAAAAGTCCCTTTCCAAAAGCCTGTGCACTAACAGCTACAATTGATGATGCAAAAATTCTGGGTACTGCTTTTTTGATTTTCAATGAAGTTTTTATCTTTAGACTTCTTAAATACTTCCCTGCTTTCTCTAATTTCTTCAGGAAAGGCTTAATGACTGAATTAGCTAAAATGATATAAAAGTAATTTTGGTTAATTTTTAATTTAATTTCAATTGTCAGAGTTACATTCTTATTCCACATTTTCTGAGGGCAATTGCTTTTACTTGTCACGGTTTTTCTTATTTCCATATTTCATAATACTATGTTTATAAACTAATCTTTGATTTTTCAATTTAGATAATATCTATTGACACCATAATATTGAAAATGATGAATTAGCTTCCTTAGAACACAAGCATGAAATTCTTGCTTTTCTGTTCATCCTTCCAATATAATTTTTGAATGAAATCAATACTCAGTATGACATTATTATGGTTATATGACATTCAGTCACAGGTGCATCACGAAGCTTTCTATTTTTCTTTTCTTTTCAGCTTTTGGCTTTATTTAGAATTAGTCACCTTTTTCCCTTGTTTGGTTTTTCAGTAATCATTAGTTAATCTGCAAGCCCTATGCCATAAGGAATAACTTCCTCTCAATAGCCTAATGCCTCTCTCCTAGCTTCATACTTTCTTGGATACATGCCCCCTCCCCAGAGATTCTGCCCTCGTGTCCCAGTGTAGTGTGGTTGCTCCCTGGCTTCCTACCCAGGCACCACTCTGAGCTCACCTGTCATCACCACGCAGTGCATCAGATGCTGTGTCCCATGACGTATTCCTGAACAGCTCCCTTGAATCTCCTATCCCCCATGATACAAGCCAGTGGTCGTGGTGGTATTGGTGGTGGTGGTAGGTATGGTTTGTTTTTTTTTTTTTTCAGTTGGGATGAAGGCTATCCATATCCTTTCCATATCATGAGTCCCCTGTGCCCCTTTCTAGATGATCCCAGGCGTGTGAAAGTAGGAGGCTGGTGCATTCCAGGGCCTCAGAGCCTCCCAGTGTCCCTGTGGTCAGACTGCCTGAGTGGGAAATAATGGAGAGATACCAAAATACAAATGCGTGGGAAGGGTTTCCAAGAAGAAGTTATCCAAGCCTTTTCTGGAAATAGATGATAACACTATTTCCTTAAACACAGGATGCCAGAAAAAGAGAGAAAGAGAGATTACAACAAATGGTGCAATGTAAAAATTAGTATTAAAATGTCAGTGTTTTTCTCTTTTTTAAAAAAGATTTATTTTATTTATTTGAGAGGTAGAGTTACAGTGAGAGGGAGAGACAGAGAGAAAGGTCTTCCTTCCAATAGTTCACTCCCCAAATGGCCGCAACGGCCAGAGCTGCGCCAATCTGAGCCAGCTGCTTCTTCCAGTCTCCCATGCAGGTGCAGGGGCCCAAGGACTTGGGCCATCCTCTACTGCTTTCCCAGGCCATAGCAGAGAGCTGGAAGAGGAGCAGCTATGACTAGAACTGGCACCTATATGGGATGCCAACGCCGCAGGTGGAGGATTAACCTACTGTGCCACAGCTCCAGCCCCCACCACCCTTTTTAAGTCAGTTGCTTTGTGCTAAGTGATGTTTTCAGGGGTCTGTGAGTTCTGTGTAGGTCCAGTGACCAAAGCCTCTTTTCAAAGCCATTTTCTAAATCATTTATAAGGCCCTTGCTCCATGGAGTACAACGTTAGCTTCCTTCCTCAAATTCAGTTATTAGATGATAACTACACTACTGCAAAATTTTATATGATGCTCCCTGGAAAGCCAAATAGCAAGAGGGACAAAAAAGCACAATTTTGCTGCATGTTGCAACTCTGTTAGACCTAAAGTGAATGTCATTTCTCGCATTCCACACAGAACACAGAATCCACCACTCTGTTAAACATATACACATATAAACGAGTTTTTAAAAAATGCATGCAATACACATTATGAAAAACTAAGCATAGATTTTAGTTTTTTTTACAGGAAAATAAACTTTTTAAAATGTATTTTCTTTTACTAGAAAGGTAAAGCAACAGAGAGAGAAACAGACAGACAGATATCTTCCATTTGCTAGTGCATTCCCCAATTGCCCACCACAGCCAAGGCCGAGCCAGGCCAATGCCAGGAGCCTGGAACTCCACTTGAGTCATCATGTACTCCCTCCTAGGATGCATTAACAGGAAACTGGATCCAAAGCGGACTAACTGGGACATGAACCAGCACTACACTGTGGATTACAGGTGTCCCAAGCATCAGCTTAACACACCATGCCACACAAGTGGCATACACATAGTTCTTAAAGTTCTTAAAGTGAAAGGTAGTTTGAATTTCAATATCAGGCTTAGCTAGCATTTTAATTACTAAACTATTTAATAAGTTATATTTCTTCCCAATTAAGAGTAAAGTAATGAGACTGGTGTTGTGGCCTAGTGGGTAAAGCTATTGCCTGCAACCATGGCATCCTATATGGGAGCTGGTTCAAGTCCTGGCTATTTCACTTCTGATCCAGCTCCCTGATAATGGCCTGGGAAAAGCTACAGAAGATGGCCCAAGTGCAGCACCCACATGGGAGACCCAGAAGAAGCTGCTGGTTCTTGGCTTCAGCCAGGTCCAGTGCCTGCTGTTGTGGCCATCTGGGGAGTGAAGCAGTGGATGGAAGACCCCTCTGTCTCTCCCTCTCTCTGTATCTCTGACTTTCAAATAAAGAGGTCTTCATATAAAAAAAGAATAAAGTAGTAATAAATTTCTATAATTGAGTCATCTATACCCTTAAGAGTCATATAAACCAATAAAAAGACACCTACGTTTGGAGTGCTTGTTTCAGGTGGAGAATAATTTCCATACAGTAAAATGCTTAACTCTTAGGCACACAGCTTGGTGAATATTTACATATGTAAACACCCATGCTACTGCCATCCAGATCCAAATGCAGAATATTTTCAACATCCAGAAGATCCCCTCATTCCTGGATACCTGTGTGGTGCATTTTTAATGGTAAAGTTATATTATTCTTTACAGATTGCTAACTTTTACTAAAGAGAATATTTGATCAAGCAGAATCCTGACCAGGGAGAAAAGAACACTAACATTCATCAAGCAAATGCAATTTGTCAAGCACTCTGACATTTCATGCTAATCCTGTTAGGCTGGTATAATTGTCTCCCATGTGCCAATGAAGAAGCCTGGCATAAGAGGCTATAAGAGAATTTTCCAAAGTCTTACTCTCTGTAAGTGACTCCAAAACCTTTTTTTTTTTTTTTTTTGCCATTTAATCACACTTCCAGATAATGTAGCTTACTGTCCTTTGCAACTACAGAATACTTTTTGAGTTTTATTTAGCCACCTCTCATTTATTTGTGTCAAATCAGAAAAGTTAAAAAGGATAAATGAGAACATATAGAAAATTTTTAAAAATTTATTTTGTAACTATAACAACTTTATCAAGCCATATGTGAGGGTCCTTATTTGTGGGAATGTGGAATTAAAATAGCTTTGCCTGTTGAAATCTTTACTTATTATATACTAAGTTGATCTTCTGTATATAAAGATAATTGAAAATGAATCTTGATGAAGATTAATGGGAGAGGGAGTGAGAGATTGGATGGTTGCGGGTGGGAGGGAGGTTATGGGGGGAAAAGCCACTATAATCCTAAAGTTGTACTTTTGAAATTTATATTTATTAAATAAAAGTTAAAAAATAGGTTTGCTTAATGCAAAAAAATTTTTAAAGCCGTGTATGTTTTCCATAATATACATTTTCCATAAACTTTTTGAAGATTCCTCATATGCATGCTTTCAGGATTTTTTACACCAAGAAAAACTGATCTATGATTTCATTTTCCACAAACTTTTGAAGCACCCTCATATCACATCACATAATACCCCATACATATGTACAGCTTTATGCCAATTTAACAAAAAAAAAAAAAACTGTGGCTTTCCTTGCTAATCTATCTTTAGTAGGTAAACGATAGGAGAAAAAGAGAAGATAATGCCCTTATTCTAACTGAGCTTTAAGAGTCTCTTTGGGATGGCCTCCTTGGGTATTGATTTTCAGATCAAACTCAGGGTCAGAAGTAAAGAAACAATGTTATTGGATATTTAAATGATTGACAATTTACCTGACCAACAAGACCAAGAATCAACCAAACAAGGCTGGAGAGCACTAGTTTTGTGAGACCTTATTTATTGGTCCTTAAGGGCTAAATCTGGTGACCTCGTGTCTCTGTGACCAAATATGCAGATTCACCTGGAGATATCATGGGTGTTTTTCAATAGTGAAAGCCTGGTGTTCCAGAAACAACCCCGAATCCCAAGCACTTGGGGCCAGCTGGTCTCCTTACTACAGAGTCTTTGCTTTTCAAAGAACCTTAACATGTTGGTTTTGGTCTTTGGGATTCCATACACAAACGTAATTTATATCAATCTGTCCTCAAAAAAAGTTAAAAATACACACACAGACACACACACACACACCTGCTTATAGACACATAAGAAGTCCCCAGAAAAGTGACAGAGACGCATAGCCCCATGGCTTCCATCCTGGAGGACTGGGACAGGCAGCTGGTCTCAGCGCACGCCACTGCTGAGCCCTTTATTCAATGTGCGCATGTGCGTGCTGACACGGATCTGTGCCGAGGACCTGTGCTCCCCAGCGGGCCCTGAGAGGCTGCAGGAGGCAGGGACGTGGCAGAGAGGGGTTCAGACACCCTGCGCCCGATTTCACCAGCTCTGCGTTTGGCCATTTTATAATTTGGCTTCTTCCCAAGATGTCATTTAAGTAACGGGTTTTATGAGCTTTTTAAAAGGCTGAAACCCATATTACTGATGCCTTTTCTTACAGTCGATGAACAGCAACTCTGAACCCTCCTTTCCAGAAGGACACCACGTCTGCTGGGAAGATGGGGACATCGTGTCAAAGGAATCGGTTTCAAGCCCTGGTCCATACTGCTGCCTGGTGACTATGAACAAGTTTCTTTATAGCCTCTGACCTTAAGATCACCACCTATTTTTAAGCGTGTGTGTGTGTATGTGTGTGTAATATTAGTTCAAATGGTTGTTGTGAGGGTAAAATGTTTAGCTCTCATGAAATGACTAGCATGGTGCCTATACTCAATAACTGCCTCATCTACAACTGAGTCAGTGTGTTTAAAGCATTCATGTAAGAGCCACCAGTGGGGGCAGGGGGGCCCGCACTGTGGCGCCACGAGCTAAAGCCCTGGCCTGAAGCGCCAGCATCCCATATGGGCACCGATTCTAGTCTTGGCTATTCCTCTTCCGATCCAGCTCTCTGCTATAGCCTGGGAAAGTAGAAGATGGCTCAAGTCCTTGGGCCCCTGCACCCATATAGGAGACCCAGAAGAAGCTCCTGGTTCCTGGCTTCAGATCGGCACAGCTCTGGCTGTTGTGGCCACCTGGGGAGTGAACCAGCAGAGGAAGATCTCTCTCTCTCTGTCTCTACCTCTCTCTGTAACTCTTTCAAATAAATAAAATAAATCTTTAAAAAAAAAAAAAAGAGCAACCGTTGGGTTCTGAATAATTCTACATCGACCCTCCTACCCCCACTGCAAGCTCAGCAGTCAATCACAGACTACACAGGAGACTATGTAGATAATGGTCAGATCTGCCCAACAGCAGGGTCAAGAGCCAATTCTGTGTTTAACCTATGCCAGGGTCTATGGTTTGGAGTTGTTCTGCAGGTACAGAAAACAACACAGAGATCATGCAGCAAAAAGCCAGTGTCTGTAAGAACAGGGAGAACGGAGAGAGAGGAAGGGTGGCTGGTGGGTTTCCTGAGTCACTGTGGCTGGATGGAGCAGGGTTGGTTTTCCACAAGATACAGCACATCCATGATCAAACTCCTCTCAGGGATTCTGCAACAAGCTGAAGAAGAGGCAGTATTGGCAGAGAGTTAAGAGAAGGAAGGCCTAAAAGAAGTGGAATGCAGGAAGGTGACCGCAGTGATGAAAAAGGTAAACAAACTGGAGGCTGCTTGAGACACCTGCTCATATTGGAGTGCCTGGATTCAAGTCCGGGCTCCCTTTTCAAACTAGCTTCCTGCTATATGCACCCTGGGGAGCAGCAGGTGATGGTTCAAGTATCGGGTTCCTACCACTCACATAGGAAACCTGGATAGAATTCCTGACTCTGGCTTTGGCCTGGCCCAACCCTGGCTGGCTGTTGTAGGCATCTGGGGAGTGAATCTGTGGGTGGAAGATTGATCTCTCTCTCTCTATCTCTATCTCTATCTCCCTCTCTCTTCCTCTTTCCTTCTTCCCTGTCTCTCTGCCTTTTTAAATAATTTTTTAAAAGTTCATGGAAAATAAAATGTGTGTTATCAAAAAAACTATGCATGAATTCCAATTTTCTGACTAATATAAATTTACTTTTAACTATATTTTTCTATGAACTTTTTAAAAAGATTTGTTTATATATTTGAAAGGCAGAACAACAAGGACAGAGAGTGGTCCACTCCTCAAATGTCCACAGCAGCCAGGATCCAGGGACTCTGTCCTGGTCTCCTCCATGAGCAGCAGGGTCCCAAGTACTTGGGTCATCCTCTGCTGCCTTCCTAGGTACAATAGCAGGAAGCTGGATGGGAAGTGGAGCAAGTGGTACCCAAAATGGGCAGTCTGCTGTGGAATGCTGTTGTCACAAGTGGGGGCTGAACCCAAGGTGCCACAATTCCCGCCCACTTCCATAAGCTCTGTGAAGTACCTCCTTAAGCTCAATGCCTGCCCAAGTCAGGGAGGAGCTCTCCCTAGGAGCAACAGTGGCAGTGAGGAAGCCCCAGTGTAGCAGGTCACCTGGGAAGCCTCCACCACGGCTCCTCAGCAGCCATCAGGCTGCTCAGTGGCTCTGGCACTATTCCCAATCTTAACCAAGAACTCCAGCTTCTAGAAAACTCCAATTGCAACAGCAGGAGTTGGCAAGGATTTCCAGCCATTTTCAAGTCAGCTATGATGACAACTAAAAAAGAAAAAAAGAAGAAGAAATTGAATAGAAATTCTCCGGGGTCGGCACTGTGGCTCAGCAGGCTAAAGCCCTGGTCTGCAGCGCCAGCATCCCCTATGGGCATTGGTTCCAGTTCTGGCTGCTCCACTTTTGATCCAGCTCTCTGCTATGGCCTGGGAAAGCAGTAGATGATAACTCAAGTGCTTGGGACCCTGTACCTGCATGGGAGATCCAGAAGAAGTTCCAGGTTCCTGGCTTCAGATCAGCCCAGCTCTGACCATTGCAGCCATTTTTGAATGGAGGACCTCTCTCTCTCCCTTCCTCCCTCTCTCTCTCTCTCTCTCTCTGCAACTCTGCCTTCCAAATAAATAAATCTTAAAAAAAAATTCTCCCATCAACTTTCACTTAACAAAAGTAATCAAGTTAACCAACATTAGTGATTCTGTAATCTCTCTCCTCAGGACCCCTTGAAGAAGGGAACACAGTGCTCTCAGTGCTCTTAATAGTTCAGCCAGTATGAGAGAGAAAACCTGGGATGGGTGATTACACCTAACCCTCTCATTTTTCTTTAAAACCCATTGACTGTGGCTGAGAAAAAAATCATTCTATAGAGGCCCCTGCACTTCTGTGCCCACTGGCTGCATTGAAAGTTGTGTAGAATCACTCATCTTTTCCAGAGCTGTTTATGATCACTGCATTTGCTGCTAATTTTCAGAATTTCATCACTGTATTAAATATTATATAAACTGATGAAACAAAAAGATAAAAAGATAAACTGTTTCTATAAAAATCTAGTTGAATATAAAAAAAAAAAGTGAGTTGCTTTAAGATTGCTTGCCACAAATGTGTGGGAAGGTAACTTTAAGAGTTGAGCAAACTACACTAAAACTCTAGTCTAAACAGGGACTACACTCGGTTTACCTCTTAAGTGTTTTTAAGATCTTGCCCTACTTTAAAGAAATTGAAACTGGATGTTGTAAATGATGCATGCTGAGAAGGGCTGATGTCAGAATAAGGACAGGAACTCCAAACAATGAACTCATAGCAAGGAAAGGTTGAAACTTAGGGGAAGACTGTGCATGCATTTTAAGTTTAAACCAAAATGTTTAAAAAAGTGTGTCCATGCCCCTTTTTTTTTCTGTTCCCAGCTTTAGTAGACTTTATCAACCAGCCAATCAACAGCTAGTCTCTACCTTGACTGTTGCCAAAAGTACAATAGTCCTTCTCTCCTCAAACCTAACCAGGTCTCACAGTGAGAGAGATCCCTTGCCAACATAGATGTTTTGAATCACACCACCAAAGTTATTTCAAAGTAAATTCATTACTATTTACATGATGAGTCTCAGGGAGGGAGATTCCACCCCTGACTTTAAAAAGATTTAGGAAGAATGAAACTAAAACCATCTGCCATTCTATAAACAATGCTTCCAGGCAAAGTAAATGTGTGTAAGACTTTGCATAACCATAACTTTCTGTCATAAGCAAATGGTGGCACGATATTTTTATAGAAAATGGGAAGGGAAGAGAGATTGCTGCCAAAATGTATCACATTTAACAAGAGGAAGAAGCCCTCTCCGGTGACCAATAAGGGAGAAAAGGAACACGGAGATCAGTGTCTGAAAAACAGATTCAACTTCAGCCACGTCAGGGAGGGGTGTGAGGTGGAGGATGTGAGGGAGGAAGGAGGAAGTCAGTGTGTGGTGGGGAGAGGACTCTGAAGGAAAGCTGGCCACTTGTAAAGAAATAAGTCCACCTCTGGTCATAGTATTATGAAAAGGATTTAATAACGTCATCATCACCATCATCATACCCATAAATGTTTACTCCATGTCAGGTACTGTTTAGAGTACTTTATACTTATTCATTCTATTTTTAAGGTTTATTTATTTATTTGAAATGCACAATGACAGAGAGAAAGAGATGAAGTGACAGAGAGAGAGAGAAAGAGAGAAATTTTCCATCTGCTGGTGTACTCCCCAAATGCCCACAAAAGCTGAGGCTGGACCAGGCCAAAGACAGAAGCTAGTAACTCCTTCTGTGTCTCCCACATGGATGGCATGGACCCGAGTACCTGGGCCATCCTTCACTGCCTTCCTAGGTGCATTAGCGGGGAACTAGATTGGAAGCAGAGCAGCTGAGACTTGAATTAGAACTAAGATATGTGATGCCAGTGTCACAAGCAGAAGCTTAACAATGCCCACCGCTTATTCATTAATTTAATAAAATAGAATGCAAATGTAAAGAATGAGAAAGAAGATTAAAGGAATGGAAAAACTGATGCTGTGGGGATATTGGTCAAGGGACCAGAGAAGGCAGTAATGGTTTACCTTATGTTAAAAGGGATTTCAGCTGGACATAAAGAAGAAATTATTTAGCTCTCAAGCTGCTCAGACACTGGAAAAAGAGTGCTGGGTGCAGGGACTCCAAAAGGTCAGTCACCTAGGGAGGGAGCCCAGGCATGAGGAAACCCGGGGAGGGACACGGAGGCTGATAGGTTACATTCAGCTTCCCAGAATGCAGCCCAGATGAACACCTGCCCTAGCAGAAAACCATAGCCCAAATGCCAAACCAAGGTGCCACAACAAGACCGCTGCAGGTTCCAAAGCTGAGTCAGGCATCACGAGCCGGGGCGTAACCCAGTGAAAGAGCACATGGGAGGCGGAAGGCAAAGTCTGGAAAAGCCAAAAGGCAGCTGCGGGGTGGGTTCATTCATCTCTGCAGATCGCCAGCTGCTCCGCCCGGCCCCTTCTGCAGCCCTGCAGCTCACTGTGAAGCAGTCGTCCTTGCAGCCTTCCACCTCACACCAAGACTCCTTCAGGAAAACTTACTGGGCTAACTCAGCAAACGATTTCTCTACATGATTTAGTTATTTAGCCTCTCTTACCACAAAAGAGGGTTTGGAAAAGGTGATCACAGTGCATCAGATTTTAGGATTCTAGATCTAAAGAGATATTGGAAAGATGAGGACAAAAGAGTGGGACAAAGGAAAGGAATAAGAATTTTAAATTGTCATTGATATGTCTATTTTTAAATTTTAATACAAGGCCGGAGCCGTGGCTCACTAGGCTAATCCTCCGCCTGCGGCGCCGGCACACCAGGTTCTAGTCCTGGTCAGGGCACCGGATTCTGTCCCGGTTGCCCCTCTTCCAGGCCAGCTCTCTGCTGTGGCCAGGGAGTGCAGTGGAGGATGGCTCAAGTGCTTGGGCCCTGCACCCCATGGGAGACCAGGAGAAGCACCTGGCTCCTGCCATCGGATCAGCGCGGTGCGCCGGCCGCAGCGCGCCAACCGCGGTGGCCATTGGAGGGTGTACCAACGGCAAAAGGAAGACCTTTCTCTCTGTCTCTCTCTCTCACTGTCCACTCTGCCTGTCCAAAAAAAAAAAAAAAAATTAATACAATTGATTCACTTTAGGGGCCAGCGCTGTGGCACAGTAGGTTAAGCCTATCCCTGCAGTACTGGTATCCTATGGGAGCCAGTTCAGGTCCCAGCTGCTCCACTTCCAATTCAGCTCTCTGCTATGGACTGGGAAAGTAGTAGAAGATGGCCCAAGTGCTTGGGCCCCTGCACCCATGCAGGAGACCCAGAAGAAGCTCCTAGCTCCTAGCTTTGGAATGGACCAGCTCTGCCATTGTAGCCATTTGGGGAGTGGATCAGAGGATAGACAACCTCTCTGTCTCTCCCTCACTCTGTCTATAACTCTGCCTCTCAAATAAATATTTTTTTTAAAAAGTGATTCACTTTTAAAATGAGAATAAATGAGAAATCATGCAACTAAACTAAGGTTCTGAAACATACAGACCAGACACATCAGAATCACCTAAGTAATCTTAAAAGATATATTCCATGGCTGGCACTGTGGTGTAGCGGGTAAAACTGCCACCTGCAGCGCTAGTATCCCATAAGGGCGCAGGTTCAAGTACCAGCTTCTCCACTTCTGATCCAGATCTCTGCTATGGCCTGGGAAAACAGAAGATGGCCCCTGCACTGACATGGGAGACCTGGAAGAAGCGCCTGGCTCTTGGCAGTTGCAGCCATTTGGGAAGTGAACCAGCAAATGGAAGATTCTCTCTCTCTCTCTCTCTCCCTCCCTCCCTCCCTTCCCTCTTCCTCTCCTTCTCCCTCTCTCTGTTTCCCTCTGCCTTTCTGTAACTCTGCCTTTCAAATAAATAAATCTTTATTAAAAAAAAAAGAGAGAGATATTCCCAGATACTTTCTTTGGACCTAAATCAAAATCCCCCAGAACAGGACTGTTAACTCTATTTTTTTTAAAAAAAAAAAACTCCTCAAGGGCTTCTGATGAACAAACTGACTTGAGAAGTTTGACTTTGTGGACATTCTCAGCATGCAGATCTTTGTACCAGAAATGAGTGAAAGCTTTCTACCCAGCTACATGCTTAGGGTACTAAGACAATAGTGCTGGTTGGTCTCAGCCATCCAGCTATTTCCCACCAATAGGAGAAAAAAAAAATTGTAACTTGAGACCTGATGAGGAAACTGCTTAAAACACCCAGGCCGGGCTGTGCAGCTCAATAGGCTAATCCTCCACCTGCAGCGCCAGCACACGGGGTTCTAGTCCCGGTCGGGGCGCCGGATTCTGTCCCAGTTGCCCCTCTTCCAGGCCAGCTCTCTGCTGTGGCCCGGGAGGGCAGTGGAGGATGGCCCAAGTCCTTGGGCCCTGCACCCGCATGGGAGACCAGGAGAAGCACCTGGCTCCTGGCTTCGGATCAGCATGATCACCGGCCACAGTGCGCCGGCCGCAGCGGCCATTGGAGGGTGAACCAACGGCAAAGGAAAACCTTTCTCTCTTTCTCTCTCTCTCACTGTCTACTCTGCCTGTTAAAAAATTTTAAAAAAAGAAAAGAAAATACAACACCCTATAATGAAGTGAATATTTATGTCTTACTTATTGCTATCAAAAACATAAACCTGTAGAGTAAGACATAAATAATCACAGGTGTAAACACCCTCCTAAGGCATCAGTGAAGCCCTTACCCAGGGCCACTTAGAAGAGAAGCCATCTTAACTCAAGTCCAAATCTGCATCTTTAATTTTTTCTTTATCATTTTCACTCATGTGGATTTTTTTTTTTTGACTGTTTCCTATTATCAGTGCTAATAGACTCATTGTAAAGAATTCTCAGGGGCCAGTGCACTGGTGTAGTAGCCTGAGCCTCTTCCTGCAGTGTCAGCATCCCATATGGGTGCCAGTTCTAGTCCTGGCTGCTCCACTTCCGAGCCAGCTCCCTGCTAATGGTCTGGAAAGCAGTGGAAGATGGTCCAAGTGCTTGGGCCCCTTTACCCATGTGGAGACCTGGAAGAAGCCTCTGGCTCATGGCTTTGGATCAGCTCAGCTCTGGCCGTTGAGGCCATTTGGGGAGTGAACCAGTGGATGGAAGACTTCTCTCTCTGTCTCTCCCTCTCTCTGTTCGTAACTCTACCTCTCAAATAAATAAATAAAATCTTTAAAAAAGAGAGAATTCTCAGCTTTTTGTGTCTGCAATTACTCACAGTCCAATGTCTAATATACAGGTTTTCTTCCACTTCTGTCATCAACTGTATATCTAATGCTATTTGTCTGCATCCTAGCTGCTCTTGTGCAAA
This sequence comes from Lepus europaeus, assembly GCF_033115175.1. NCBI lineage: Eukaryota > Metazoa > Chordata > Mammalia > Lagomorpha > Leporidae > Lepus > Lepus europaeus. The sequence continues at coordinate 45,122,382 of NC_084836.1, read as the reverse complement.
CATACAGAAACCAATTGTACTTCTAAAGGCGCAGCCATCTTGGATGAACCTCTCCTGAATGGAGCTCTGCTCTGCTCTGCTCAGAGTTTCGTTTCTTTCCAGTCACAGGCAAAAGGAGAGAAATTTTTTAAAAAAAAAAAAAGAAGTGTGGCAGAAATCATTTCTGAATTGAGCATTTCACCATCATTACTATATTGTATGTGGCACAATGTACTATAAATGGTTTCCTTATCTAGTGTTTGTCACAATGTACTATGAATAGTTCCTTTATCTTGTATTTAGCACAAGGTACCATACATTTGTGCTTAATTATTTACCTCTACCATGAGTTGTAACAGGTCTAGAAAGACAGGGAGACTCTGTCCTTTGCTGAATCACCTATAACTTCGTTGGTAACTGGCTCACGTAAAAGCTTCATAAACATTTGCTGAATCAATAGATGGATAGATGGATGGTTGTTTCTGGCTCTTACCACAAAATGTCTCCTACAAAGCTACTACCTGCCCTTGAGCTTCCAGAGAACAGACATGGCATCACCTTCATTTGTGTGTGTCCTCATTACTAAGTCCAATGGCTGGCACATAGTACTTTTATAGAAAATGGTTGATGAATGACTGAATAACCTAAGGCAGAATTGCCCAAGCCATGTGATTCACTGCTTTGTTGTTCAATACTTTCTACAAAAGGAGTCGCCTAAGCTTGTGTATAATCTGAACGAAATCACTGGATTCAGTGGACATTCTCCGAACATGAATACTCTGGCTTGTGAAACAGCTGAAAATCTAAACTTTTCCAAGTTCGCAAGCTGTATATAGACTAAATAGTTTGCAATCAAGAATTATTCTTGTTAGGGAGATTACTGTTCAGAGAACAGCAACTCACACACGAGTCAATCCGAGAAACAGATTATACGGAGTCGGCCTATGGCATCATCTGAGCTGAGTCAGCACTGAAAGGTCATCAGTGTCACACACGTAATCACTGATTTCCTGTGCAGTTGAAAGCTGAGAAACCAGCTTTGGGAATTGCGGTTTACAGCCCAAATATTTCTTCCCTCAACTCACCTCCTGCTTGAATGTACCCGGTCAAGTGAACTTAGCTTATGAAGGCACACTATGAAAAGCAAGATTTTCCTGTTTCCATTTTCAAATATAAAAGAATCAACTACAGGAAATAAAACATGATTCATAATAAAGTAAATACTCTATTGTTAGTGAGTCAATAAACATAAATCAGCTATGCACCTATAAAGATCATCTGAAAGGACTTGAAGTGCAGGACAACAAAATAAAAATCAAAATAAAGTCTATTGAGCATTTGCTGGCTGCCAAGCCTTGCACTAACTCAATTGCACATGTGATGGCTAATTTTAGGTCTCAACTTGACCACATGGTCGGCAAAACATTATTTCGGGGTGTGTCTGTAGAGCGTTTCTGGACAAGATAAACATTTGAATCAGTAGACTGAGTAAAGATGATCCATCCCCATCCATGTGGACAGGCATCATCCAGTCCACTAAGGGCCCAGATAGAACAAAAAGGCAGAGAACACATGAGTTTGTTCCCCCTGCCAGAGTCCGTGCATCCAACTTCTCCTGCCTTTCAGCACTAGATCTCTAGATTCTTGGGCCTTTGGGCTTCAGAATCTAACAACTGGTTTCCCTGGTTCTTGGACCTTTGAACTCAAACTGATTATACTACCAGCTTCTCTGCTCATCCATCGGGTAGTCAATACATCACAGGATTCTTCCATAATCCCACGGTCCCAGTCCTATCTATAAATATATCCCATCATATCTATATTTATATATTCTATTGATTCTATTTCTCTGGAGAACTGTAACAAATACATTTCCCTTGTTCTTCAGCCTCTCACACCCATGACCACAACCACACCTTAGGATCTTGTTATCACCTGAATATGAAATTCAGCACCCCACTGCAACTACAACTTCCTATGTCTTCAGCCACTGAGTCCTTATCATCCACCACACCCTCTGCTTGATTCATTGAGACTTCTCATTCTTGACCAACACTTCCTTATTAAGCCTGTCTTTGCTTCCTGCTCTACCAGGGCCCTAACTCACTTAGTGACTTGTCAGTATCTTCAACTCCCTTGCCTATAATAATCAACTTCCACCCAGAAAAACCTCAAATTTTAGATCAATCCCACTGTCCATCTTCCTTTTCCATATTTAGAGTCAATTGCTCCGTGCTGTTGGAGAACATCAGAAAACTAAACACATGCTGCCCCTCCCACAAGTTTTGGCTCCACTGGGTTTCTCTTCCCCTACCTCTAGCCATAAATTCTCATTCTCTGTTTGGGATTCTTCCTCTCCCCTAGCCTCTTCTCTCTGTGTATTCTTCTAGGATGATCTCATCTACCCTCATGCTTTTAACCTCCACTTATAGCCTGGTTACTCACTGACCTACATCACCAGCACTGGTGTCTCTCTCTCTGGATTCCAGATCCAACGTCTCCTGGGCAGCTATAGATATCTTAAACTCCACATCTGTGAAAGGAGCTCTTACCCACCTCCTCCACCACTAACAACCTGTGCCTGTGCTTATGTTTTCTATCTCAGTGAATGACTGCACCACCCACCTGGTGGTTCAAAATAAAAAACCAGGGCTCACTCCCACATCCAGTCACTAAATCATGCCTATTAATACTTCTTTAATATCTTCCAATTGATGTGCTGTTAAGATAGTCTCCTTACTTCAAACCTATATTGTTTTTCTCATGTGGGTTAATGTTTCTCCACTCTCCAGTGAGCTTTCTAGTCATCTATTCAATAAACATTTTTGAGAGTCTACCATATGTTGGGAATACTGCTAGGGATATAATAAGAAACAAAGTCTTAATGAGATACATGCTCCATATGTCCTTTTTCTGAACACTGAATTTGATACTCCTCCCTTACAGCCCTGTGGACCGAAGCCCAGTTCCTCCACTGTACCACGCAGACTTTGATTAGGTAACAACCCTGCATTTTAGCTTCCTCCTCTGTAGAACATGGATAATAAGAGCACTCACAGTTGGTGCTGGTAGTTATTGATATACACAGTGTGGGTAGTGGCACTTGACACCTGCCATCCATTATCATTTGATGGTCACCAACTATGACCATGCCATACTAGCTAAATATTTTTAGTCAAGGAAGTAAAAGGATGTGGCACAGGGATTCTTCATAGCCATGTTCTCCAGCATGGGACTAAAGGACCCTGATAGGTGAGTGTCCTTAAAACATACTATTAGAGCCTATTGTCTCACTGATGAGAGTTATCCATGTAGCAGATGTCCAACACATGTTTATAAACTTAATCTCTTACATTTGGAGATACCAAAAGCTTGATACAGACAAATCCCATCTCTGGCCACTCTTGATATGTTACATTTGTTACAATTTGAAAACAGGAACTCTAGCTATTTCAGTCTTTGGAAGGAAGAACTGTCCTTCACACACATATCTTGAGGGGAGAATATATGGGTCTGTTCACAGCTTGAAACCTAGAGAATGAAAACTAAGACTGAGCCAGGACTCAAATATTTCCTTTAATGTGAATTTTTTTTTTTTTTTTTGCATTTTAGAGCTAAAATGACAGGAGAAATTAAAGGGAGCAAAACAAAGACTTTCTTTGTTTATAATAGAAGAGAAAACAATTTAGTTAGACTGGAAAATAACTCATCTGAAATGAACAAAATCCAGTTTCTAAACCTTGTTCAGCCATTGAGTCGCCAGAAACATAACAACTCTATTGTGAATCCTCTCTTCCTCTACAACCAAATCTATAAATTAGAAATAATATTATGTGTCCTGGTTAGTCTCATTGCAGCTTAATGAGGTTACTTCTAGGAAATCCTTTGACTTGAAAAAAAAAAACCATAGAAAAATTCAAAGAACTTTCTCTATAAAAGGTTTCAATTTGATTAAAAACCCTCCATGCCTGCTTTGTGAGTCATGCAAATTTCCCACTGACTTTCCCTGTGTCTCTATAATCAGCATTAAATATTTATTTAAAGTCTATTGAAGTAAAAAATTATTATCCAAGATCTCAGCCCAAGGTGATTTTTAATGACTATTTAGTTTTTATGATGATTTTTAAAATTTGCATTAATAATAGAAGAATCTAATGTTAAATTGAAGGTTATTAACATTGGCCTGCTTTCAAGTTTTCTGAATGTTGAAAAGATCTTTTTTTCTTTTTTTTACCCTTTCTGTAATTACATGAGAATGAAATTACTCTTAATTATTATTTAGAATTTCTATTGCACATTTGTATAGGCAAAGAATTGAAGTTCTTTCTTAATTGAAGTAGCTATGATTTACTGCCTTCTGAACATCCACTTGGCTATATAGGCAGCATCTCAAAATTAACATATCCAAAAATACCTACTATATTCACTCCTCCCCAACCTACTTCTCCTGCAGTACAGTCTTCCCTAACTCAGTTCATGGCAGCCATTCTTTTATGATTTGGATCAAACTTTGGTGTCAACCTTGATTCCACTTTTCTTCTCACAGTTTACATTTGATCCACCAGCAAAGCCTATCAGCTCCACTCCTTTCATTTTTTTTAAGATTTATTTATTTGAAAGTCAGAGTTACACAGGGAGAGAAGGAGAGTTATAGAGAGAGGGGTCTTCCATCCAATGGTTCACTTCCCAATTGACTGCAACAGCAGCAGCTGGGCCAATCCGAAGCCAGGAGCCTGGAGCTTCTTCCGGGTCTCCCATGTGGGTGCAGGGGCCCAAGGACTTGGGCCATCCTCTACTGCTATCCCAGGCCATGGCTGAGAGCTGGATCGGAAGAGGAGCAGCTGAGACTCGAACTGGCACCCCTAAGGATGCCGGCACTGCAGGTGGCAGCTTTACTTGCTACACCACAGTGCCAGTCCCATCTCTACTCTTAAAACATATTCAAAGGCTGGGCGTTTGGAACAGCAGTTAAAACACCACTTGAGAGGCTCACATCCTGTATCAGAGCACTTAGGTTCAAGTCCCACTCCATTCCTAATTTTAGCTTCTGGCTAATGTGCACCCTGGGAGACAGCAGATGATGGCTTAACTACTTGGGTCCTGACACCCACAGGAGCAATCTGATGAGTACCACACCCAGCCCCAGATGTTGTGGGCATTGGGGAGTAAACCAGCAGATGAAAACAACCAATCTCTCTCTCGCTCTCTCTCTCTCCATTTCTCTGTGTGTCTGCTTTCATATAAATATTTTAAAATATACATTTAACCAATAATATGCTCTACCATCCCACACACTGTCATCCCTCACCAGAATCATTGTAACAGCCTAACACCCGGCTTCCCTGCTCACACCCTTACCCTTTCCATCTGTTCTCCACACAGCAACCAGAATGATCCTACTGGGGGACTTAATTTAAAAGATACGGTCCCTTCCGCCTAACCACCACTTCCATACCACCATGGCTGCACAAGCATTCAGAGCAAAAGCCACAGGGCCTTCATGGAGTCTCTGGTCCTTCCACCACTAGACCTGCTCCTTCTTTGGGACCTCGTTCTTAGGATGCTGTCTGCATTCTCTCCCTTGCACAACTGTATGACTGATGCCTTCACTTTCTTCCAGTTTTACTCACATGCCATTTTCTGGTGTGGCTTTCTAAAACTGAAACTCCCCACTGCTGATATATCTTTCTTTCTGCCTTATTCTCCCACCCCATTCAACACTATGTATATAATCTCCCATATACTCAAGGTGATCTAACAAAATGCTGTTTATCATCTGTTCTCTCTTTAGAATATAAAATACAAATATATATTTCCTTTGTATTCACTACTCTATATTTAGAGTCTTGTCCAGAACAGGGATTCAATAAACATTAGTTGTCAAAGAAATATGAAAAGAGCTTCCAGCTACTTCTACCATAACACCAGGAGCAATGTCTTCTGCTTTTAAATTCCCACCTTGGGGCTGGTGCCGTGGCTCAGTTGGCTAATCCTCCGCCTGCGGCGCCGGCGCCCCGGGGTTCTAGCCTTGGTTGGGGCGCCGGATTCTGTCCCGGTTGCTCCTCTTCCAGTCCAGCTCTCTGCTGTGGTCCGGGGGGGCAGTGGAGGATGGCTCAAGTGCCTGGGCCTCTGCACCTGCATGGGTGACCAGGAGAAGCACCTGGCTCCTGGCTTCGGATCGGCACAGCACCGGCTGTAGCAGCCATTTGGGGAGTGAACCAATGGAAGAAAGACCTTTCTCTCTGTCTCTCTCTCTCTCTCACTATCTATCTCTATCTGTCAAAAATAAAAAAAATTCCCAGCTTATCAGACGGTATTCTTTCCTGGTAGACACTCCTGGTGACCATGAAGACAGAAGAGTGACTATAGTGGAGTGGGGTTGAGGGGAGCTGGGTGATCTTTGGCCTGTACAGGATTACTCTGAGTGGCTCTGGATGCTCTGTGAAATAAAACCAACCAAGCAGTTTTATGTAGAAACGTGAGCTCCCTGTGAGAGCCACACATGCCCTGAGACAGTGAGCTTCTCAGAGGGCACTGGTTCTGGGACTTGATTACTGACTGGGATGAACCCACTGCCAACTTATAAAGGACGAATCTGAAAAGTCCTCAGACATCACTCAGGGAATGCCAATCAACAACACAGAAAGAGGAGTGCCCTTACCCCAGGTAACTGCTACCAGCTGAGTTTGGCCAGGCAAGCTTACCAGATTGTCTGATGTTTCAAGAAAACCCAGACTTTAGATTTCATGTAAAATCCCTCACATAGGAAAAACTGGACTTTGACTGACATTTTTACAAAATTACCACCAAACTCTGTGGGTCAAGCAAAACAGCTTCTAATGCCAATCAACTGGGACTCAACGTCTGCCTTACAAACTGGTGAGAAATAAACCCAGTGCCGTGGAGAGTAAGTCAATATAACCTGATGTCTGTCTGCCACAATCTTCTGTGACATTCCTTCCTCGCGGAAAATAGCCTTCATGGTCTTCATGCACAGCTGAGAGAACTAAGCCAGCGTGTATTTAGTACTCCTGTCTTAACACTCGCCATGCATCTGAGCATACTGCATCCCTCAACTTGCTGGCCCCCGCGAGTGGGGAAACCCACCCTTCTTCCCATGAGAGGATCACCATCCCCTCGCAGGGTCCCAGTTGTCCTTAGCATTAGCAATGGTAGGGGCTGAGAACAGCAAAAATGACAATGGAATTGCCTGCAACACCAATGGAGAAGAAGAGAATTCTGTGGATCTGAGCTCAGAAGTCAGAGGTTAATTATTGCTGCAACACTGTCCAACTGAGTAAACCGGAAGCCTCTCAAAAGCTGTGCTGTATCTAACCCATCTAGAGCCCCTCACGATACCTGGCACATAGAAGGCACCTGTTGTGGGATGAAACCAAAGCAGTTTTTGCATCAAACAATGGCATACAGGAAATGTTCCCAATCTAATCTTACATCAGGGGCTTCAAAACTTCCCCAGGGAAAATGCCACATGAAATTTAAAACTTCAGGGCAAGGGTGTGATTTGCAATTTCAAGATCACCGACTTTATTGTTCTTCTTTACATTACCATAATAAAAGGAAAGGGCAGACAACACATTAAAATCTAGTGCCATAGTTTGTCAATGTTAAGCAGCAGGGAAAAAAATGTCTCATTAGGAAAACGTAAAAAATGGAGCATCTACAGAAAGTGAATGAAATAATTGGTGAGCCTCGTTTCCCCCTTAGACATACAGTTTTTTTTAAATACAATGATTGTATCAAGGGTTTGAGAGCTGTTATTTGTTACGTGAAGGCTATATAATTAAATCCACCACTTGAAGGAAAAGCTTTGTGGGTGATTTTTTTTTTAAATCTTCGGCTGGGCTGGTAATTTTTTCCTGTCTCACACCTTCTCAGAACCCAGGAGACTTGTCCTTGATGCCTGGCATGAATATAATTACAGTATAGTTCTCTAGTGCATCGTTCAGTCACAGCAGACAACTATTGATCTGTGTGTGAATCAGAACACACATAATGTCCTCCAGTCTGCGAGCTGTTAAAATACATTAACAGCCTCGGGTCTCATGTTTTGGATATGGGAACTCTTGGGGTGTTGGTTGTTTTCCTCATGTTTTTCATTTTCTTTTTTTTTTTTTCTTTTCTGCAAAAAACCTAAGATAAGCCCTTTGTGAGAAGGAAAGCTCCACTGACTTATTCTGACAAATTCCTGTTCTATTTCACACTGGGTCACACACAATCAGGAGAGAGATACAACCAAGGCTTCCAGGAGAGCAGGAGGGTCGCAAGGCTGATTGCACAGAAAGCTCTCCTCCCCTTGCTTTTACGAGGGTTGAGGGTTTCGCTGAGGCTCACTTGCTTTTTTTCATAACTTCCCAGTACAGAATCTTTAATGATCTCAAAAGATGCTTTTTCGTGTGTTTTCCTTTGAGTAGCAACAGTAATAACCCCAAGAGCTCACGCCTTTCTTGTCTATGCAAAACACTCTCCACTTGCTAACAGACTACATAATATAATGGAAAAGGACAAAACAGACGAATGTGAAGATGTGAGTATGGTATTATCACCTCGGTTCTTTGTCTCAGATGGAAGAATTTCCAAGCGGACTAGCAGAGAAATTATAAGATTTATTAGAGTCAAAAACCTCCAGCCAGAGCAGCATGGAGGGGGCCTCTCAAGGGAGGAAAAAACCCAGGTGCTGTGGCGCAATAGGTTAATCCCCCACCTGCAGCACCGGCATCCCATATGGGCGCCGGTTCTAGTCCCAGCTGCTCCACTTCCAATCCAGCTCTCTGCTGTGGCCTGGGAAAGCAGCAGAAGATGGCCCAAGTCCTTGGGCCCCTGTACCTACATGGGAGACCCAGAAGAAGCTCCTGGCTCCTGGTTTCGGATTGGCACAGCTCCAGCCGTTGTGGCCATCTGGGGAGTGAACCAACGGAAGGAAGACCTTTCTCTCTGTCTCTCCCTCTCACTGTCTGTAACTCTACTTCTCAAATAAATAAATAAATAAATAAAATATTTAAGAAAAAAAAGAGGGAGGAAAAAACCCAAAGGGCCCCATAGCACTGAAGTTTTTAAGTACAATTTCGAAGGAAAAAAAAAAACTTGACAATCAGATTGGCATTCAGTTACCAGTGGGGGACAAAACCCATCAAACAACCTGACTTAACAATTCTCCACCCTGTCTGGCCTGCTCATGATAAAACAAAAATACCATCAGAAAGGTGGGATAGGTAACTTGTTTTCACAATAACCTGTGAGCTCAGGAAGAGCTCCCTTGCTATTCTCATGGTAAATTTGGAAGGAGACAAATATTTTACACCCCAAATTCCACTGGGATCACCCTGACTACCTATTCACCCATCTGACTCCACATATCATTGGGTTTGCCATGACTCTGGGAAAGTCACGTACATTCTCTATGCTCAAAAAGTGGATTGGACATAAGTGATTTTCTTTCCTTTTCTTGTTTTCTAAATAGAAGTTTCCTTTTTAAAGTCTGTGTGTGTGTGTGTATTTGAAAAGGGGCAGAGAAAGTGTGTGTGTGTGTGTGTGTATTTGAAAGGGAGCAGAGAAAGAGAGAATGAATGAGAATCTCCCATTCAGTGGTTCATTAGCCAAATACCCACAACAGCCAGGCCCTGGGCCCATAATTCAACTGGGTCACCCAGGCAGGTGGCAGGGACTTGCCTACAATTGTGCCATCACCTGCTGCCAGCCAGGGTGCTCATTAGCAGGAACCTGGACTTGGAAGTGGATCCAGGACTCTGTTCTGGTCACGCTGAGATGGAAGGCAGGCATCCTAGGTAGCATCTTAACCTCTGCCAAACACTCACCCCTGGTGCTTTTCATGTTCTGCAGCATGAAAGTTGGGGCATGGACCTGGAAAGAAGGCATGGATCTCTGCAATCCCATTTCCCCCCACACTGCAGCTGTATCCCATCAGTTCTTACCTGTTTACATACTGGATTTCCACATCACGTGTGCCATAGAGAAAGAATGCACAGTTCTGTGTTTCAGGAAAACAACTCTCTGCAGTTCTCACCTCCCATGGTTCTGTGACTTCCCTTTGACTACAGATATCCTCAATGTCCTGCACTGCCTGTGTTAAGGTAGACCACTGTACAAGATGGGAAGCTCTTTCATGATGATTTTCTCCCCTATGGTCGCCCAAACCATCAAAAACATATTAAGTTTTCATTCAAGAACAGTGCTATGCATATTACTTTTTAGCTTTGTGAAATTTAAAAATTTTGTATTTAATCTGAGAAATTGAGTGATTCTACAGATTTTGGAAGAGTGAGATTCTGATCATTCTTTCCATGAGGCAGAAAAAAATGGATAATGTATTTGAAAACACTTTTTTTAAACTTTTATTTAATGAATATAAATTTCCAAAGTACAGCTTATGGATTACAATGGCTTCCTTCCCCGCCATAACTTCCCTCCCACCCGCAACCCTCTCCTTTCCCGCTCCCTCTTCCCTTCCATTCACATAAAGATTCATTGAAAACACTTTTGTAATGTGAACTACAATGGTCAGTAAGCAATTAACAGCTTCATCTGGATCCACTGATAGAGCGGTATCAAACAGAAAAGTATAGTTAGGGGCTGGTGCTGTGGCACAGCAGGTTAAAGCTTGCTCTGCAGTGCCAGCATCCCATATGGGCACTGGTTTGAGTCCTGGCTGCTCCACTTCTGATCCAGCTCTCTGCTATAGCCTGGGAAAGAAGTAGAAGATGGTCCAAGTTCTTGGACCCCTGCACCGGTGTAGGAGACCCAGAAGAAGCTCCTGACTCTTGGCTTCAGATCGGCACAGCTCTAGCCTTTGCAGCCATCTGGGGAGTGAATCAGTGGATGGAAGATCTCTCTCTCTCTCTCTCTCCCTCTCTCTCTGTCTTGCTTCTCTTTTACTCTACCTTTCAAATAAATAAATAAATCTTTTTTAAAAAGAAAAGTATAATTAAATATAAAAAACAGATTTTACCATCCATTCCAAGTGAGAAGGTCTTCCCAGGAAAGGGGCTTTGTAAATACCTACCACCCATTACTACAGGCACAGGAAAGAACCTTGATCTCCCAGACATGCAATACAATTTCTAAAGAGCAAGCAGCTGCTGGGATAGAAGACGAAATGCAGCATTCAGATTGGGAAAACAAGGATATGCAGTCAGAATTCACATCAGCAGAGAGCAAAGGCCACAACAGAAATTTATTAATGAAAGTTATTTAAAATCTGTTGTCTATCATAAGAGGTAATTTTTTAAAATGTGTACTAAGCACTATAAGTACCACAGTACAATCTTCCTACTAGAGAATGTCCGATGAAAGCAAAATCACATAAAAAGCAACTAGTTCATGTGCACCAGACTGGCTACACCAGGTGATGCTTCTGTGGCTCCTAGAACCAATGACAGAGGAGTCCATTTAAATCTGAAATTGTTTGTGATCTTTGTTAGCACTGTTTGCCAAATATGTTTCTTCTTGCTATTTCCAGGCACAGCATAGGACTGCCTTTTCTGGTCCCCTCATGGTTGTGTAGTAACAGGTGGGGGCCGGCAACGTGGCAGAGCAGGTAAAGCTGCCACCTGCAGTGCCGGGATCCCATATGGGTGCCAGTTCAAGTCCCGGCTGCTCCATTTCTGATCCACCTCTCTGCTGTGGCCTGGGAAAGCAGTGGAAGGTGGTTCAAGTCCTTGGGTCCCTGCACCCTCGTGGGAGACCTGGAAGAAGCTCCAGGCTCCTGGCTTCAGAGTGCCCCAGCTCCGACCATTGCAGCCACCTGGGAAGTGAACCAGCGGGTGGAAGACTTCTCTCTCTCTCTGCCTCTGCCTCTCTGTAACTCTGCCTTCAAATAAATAAATAATTTTTTTAATTCCATGTAAAAAAAGGGTTGTGCTAGATATCTCAGAGTTTCTCAGGTTTACTACCGTAGCTCCTCAAAGTCACACTCCTAAGAATACTCTTTTTAAAAAAAAACTTTCATTTAATGAATATAAATTTCCAAAGTACAGCTTATGGATTACAGTGGCTTCCCCCGCCCCATAGAGTGGACAGTGAGAGAGAGACAGAGAGAAAGGTCTTCCTTTACTGTTGGTTCACCCTCCAATAGCTGCTGCGGCCGGCACGCTGTGCTGATCCGAAGGTAGGAGCCAGGTGCTTATCCTGGTCTCCCATGTGGGTACAGGGCCCAAGGACCTGGGCCATCCTCCACTGCCTTCCCGGGCCACAGCAGAGAGCTGGACTGGAAGAGGAGCAACTGGGACAGAATCCAGTGCCCTGACCAGGACTAGAACCCAGGGTGCTGGTGCTGCAGGCGGAGGATTAGCCTATTGAGCCGCGACACCGGCCTCTAAGCAGTACTCTTAAGCCAAAGAGACATCCAAGATCTTCAGGTTTTCAACCCAATGCCCCACCAATTAAATTGCTTCCATGCATGGGTGTCTTCCCATTTTCTTTTCCCAGAATGTTTTGGATACTAGATCTGAGAGAATAAAATGACATATCATACAAAAAGCCTGAAGGGAATTTAGAGTAAAAGAAATGTGTAGCTTCTGCAGGATAGAAAGTTTGACAGACACATTCCCTTTAGTTCTAAAAACTGGCTGACATCACATGAGAATATCTTGGCACAGGGTATTTTTCCTCTTGAAGCATTTATTTCAGGCTGTGAACCATTATTCAATCCAGTGCTCACATGCTTTTATGAGCAGGGGAATTCCTTTCATTTTCTGTTTATAGTCACTGTTCATTTATCAGAGTACAGTGTTGTCATGATAATTACCTCTAAAAGCAGGTCTCCTTGACATCTCACCAGAACTTTGCAGGATTGGGGATTTTACCCACTTTTCCCCCAGATCTAAAGATTTTGAGTTATTTCAAAAAAGAAAAACTTTAATGTGTTTCTTTCAGAAGAAAAATTTACTCTAGCCAGGCTTACAATCAAACTGGAAACACTTTGACAGAGAATGCCATTAGCAGAAAGCTACAAGAAAAAAAATAAAATGAGAAAGGCTGTTTTCTGTTTGCTTTCATTGCAGGTGACAGAAATAATGGAAACGACTAATTGAGTGAGACAGGCAGGTACACTCTTGACTCTCAGCAACATCAACTTCAGAGAATGTGCTCCTGGTGGGCGCTTGGTTTAGCAGCTAAGAAGCCATTAAAATGCTTGTATCCAACTTCAGAGTACCTGGGCTTAAGTCCTGGCTGCAGTTTCCTGCTTATGTGTACCCTGATAGGCAACAGGTGAAAGCTCAAGTAATTAGGTCCCTGCGACCCATATTGAGGACCCCGTAGTTCTCAGCTTCTGCCAAGCCTAGTCCTGGTCATTGCAGGCATTTGGGGATGAACTGGTATATGGAAGAGCTCTGACACACATTGTGTGTGTGTATGTGTGTGTCTGTGTGTGTGTGTCCCACTTTCTGCCTCTCAAATAAATGATTTTTCAAAATTTTATTTAAAAAAGAAAATGGTCTTTAAATAGAGCATTTGGAACAGTTTTATATTCAGTTGTTTGTTTCTCCCCAGTCTCTCTTATGGCAATGATGTATTTTTTAAATGCCTAAAACCTTTCCTAGTACCTAAGAATTCTCCTGGATTTCATGAATTACTGTAAATGGGTAATCAGGAATGCAAATGAGGAATTGGTAACACAAGTACCCATTTGTGCATGCAATTAACTGCTTTGAGCAAGTAATTGCCTATTTTTACAAGAGCCTACTTAGATACATTAACTTAAGTGTGTATTTTTTTTTTTAATAATTCTGACATAACAGCAAAACTTTTTCTTGGGATAAATACCTTTGGACAAGCTACCAAGCAACCCATAATTTTTAATCTTATAAAAATTATACTGGGGCCAGCACTGGGACATAGCTTATTAAGATGCTGCCTGTAATGCCAGCATCCCATATGGGCACCAGTTTGATTCCTGACTGTTCCACATCCAACCCAGCACCCTGCTTATGTGCCTGGGAAAAGCAATGCAAGATTTCCCAAGTGCTTGGCCCTTGTACCCACATGAAAGACCAGAGTGAAGCTCCTGGCTCTTGGCTTTAGTCTGGTCCAACCCAGGCCATTGGAGCCATTTGGGGAGTGATCAAGCAGATGGAACAGCTCCCGCTTGCTCTCCCCCTCCCCCTCCCCCTCCCCCTCCCCTCCCCCTCCCCTCCCCCTCTCCCTCTCCCTCTCCCATTGTATCTCTGCCTTTCAAATAAAGTAACTAAATCTTTTTAAAAAATTCTTTTAAAAAAATTATACCTATAATGCCAACCCCACCATAACTAATTTCAAAGGAATCTCATTCACACGTCTAGACATACCCAGGGCCTTTTCCAAGCAGAGCAGGCCATTTGTCTGTGACGGCCAGGCATGGCTAATCCTCACCAAATTGCTCCTAAGCACTGTTAGGAAATTTCTGCAGCTTTTGGTGATAGTCTCAGGAATTCAACAAAAATTTATCGAACACCTACAAGATACAAAGTCTTCTGTTCTAAACTCCATGCAGAGTATAAAAATGACTTTCAACATGGAATTGTCTCTTAAGGAACCTACAGTCAATCAGGAAACAGAAGGCCTGATAACTATCCAAAACACAAATAGCTTTGTAATTCAAGGATGGTGAAGATAGACCGTACCAGGCCACACATGCCTGGGGTTACACCTGCCTGGGTTTTGAGTAAAAATCACAATTGTAACAAAAAGTTATCTTTGAATTTGGGCCTTTATCCGCTGTGTCACTGGCCCCACTTTCCCAACACTGGCCTGCTTACCTTCCTACGGCAAGGTCACCCAGTCGCCTTGATAATCGTCAACATTTTCTTCAGCTGCTATTGACTCTGCTCCCTCTACTTGCTGCCAAAAGTCTTAATCCAAAGCTATTTTTGACCCAGAGCCAGGCTGTTACTTCCTGCTATTGTCAAATGCCCTGTTGTTCCTCTCATCGCTGTCCCATGTCTTTAAATACCACCTACAAACTAACAAATCCCAAATTAAGATTGTCAGCCCCAACCTCTCCTCCAAAACCTACATGCATCTGTCTGTTTTGTCAACATCTCCACTTAGGGATGAGAGTCATGACAGCCTTTGTTGCCTAAAACCAACTCAAACCTGCTCCTCCATTTCTCCGTTTCAGCACTGAACAGTCTCAAGCTTTACAATCGTGGTCAGCCTTGCCTCTGTTTCTCTCACACCAGGCACCCAATCTATCAGCTAATCTTTTTGACTCTACTTTTAGAGATATGCAGACTTGGGAGCCACTGCTGTGACACAGTGGATAAGGCTGCTGCCTGCAGCACCAGCATCCCAAGCGGGCACCATTTCAGTTCCCAGCTGCTCTACTTCCAATCCAGCTACCTGCTAATGTGCCTGGGAAAGCAACAGAAGATGGCCCAAGTCTTTAGGTCACTGCACCCATGTGGGAGACTTGGATGAAGCTCCTGGCTCCTGGCTTCCGCCTGGCCCAGCCGTGGCTGTTGCAGACATTTGGAGAGTGAATTGGCAGATGGAAGACTTTCTCTCTCTCTCACTCTGATTCTCCCCCACCCCCACCCCCACTTCCCTCTCCATGGCTCTTTCAAATGAATACATAAATCTTTTTTAAAAAGAGATTCAGACTTCCACCACTCTCACATCTGTACCACTAACAACACAGGTCCAAGCCACCATGAACTCCAGTCTTCACTGTTGCAGCTGCTCCCAACTGGCTCCCTTTTTTCACCCCAGAACCTCTATAAATATTCTCCCACTTAGTCATCAGAGTGGTCCTTTTAAAAGTCAGGTTGTGGTGCAAGAATTTGGTGCAATGGGGTTAAGTCACTACTTGCAATGTCAGCATCCCATATCATAGCAGCCCTGATTATGTCCAGGAAAGCAATGGATGATGGCCCAAACTTTGGCTCCTGCCACCCACATGGGATCCCAGAAAGAGTCCCTGGCTCCTGGCTTTGACCTGGCCCAGCCTCTGTCCTTGCAGCAATTTGGGAGTAAACCAATGGATAGAAGATCTTTCTTTCTACCCTTCTGTGTCACTCTGCCTTTAAAATAAGTGAGAGAAGGAGGGAGGAGACAGATGGGTTGGGTGGAGGGGAGAAAAACTGACTGATTGAGACACCTACACCCCACATCTGAGTGCCTGAGTTTGAGTCCTGGCTCCAGTATCCAATATCAGCTTCCTACTAATGTATACTGTGAGAGGCACCAGTGGTGGTTCAAATAATCTGGTTCTTGCCACCCATGGGGGAACCCTGGATTGAGTCCTAGGCTCTTGTCTTCAGTCAGCTCTCTCCTGACTGTTGTGAGAATTTGAGAAATAAACGGACAAATGGGAGCAGTGTCTCTGTCACTCAATTTAAAATAACTAATTGAAATTAAAAAATTGTATCCTGGGGCTGGCATCGTGGCATCCGCTAGTTAAGCTGCCACCTGCAATGCTGGCATGCCATATGGGTGCTGGTTTGAGTCCTGGCTGCTCCACTTCTGATCCAGCTCCCTGCTCATGCTCCTGAGAAAGCAGCAGAAGACATCCCAAGTGCTTGAGCACCCATGTGGGAGACCTGGAAGAAGCTCCAGGCTCCTGGCTTCACTCAGCCTGGCCCAGTCCTGGCTGTTGCAGCCATTTGGGGAGTGAACCAGTGGGTGGAAGAGCTCTCTCTTTGTCTCTCTGCAATTCTACCTTTTAAATAAATAAAATAAACCTAGGGGGAAAAAACTGTACCCTTATTCTGATCAAAACTTTCATATGGCTTCCCATCTCACTCAGAGTCAAAACAGAATTACGTGATGCTTCATGATCAGCCCCGCAACTCCATCCTTTCATTTCCTGTATCACTGTCATCCCCCAGTCAGAGTGATTCAGCAAAACTGGCTTCTGGTTGCCCTTCGCACATACCAAGCATGGCCTGTTCCCACTCTCTGGGGAATTGCTTCCCCAAGTGTGGCTCATTCCCATAGTTCTCTGCAATCAACTTATGGTGGGCTTAGTCCCCTGAACTTTCAGGTAATACAATTCCTGCCCACTGCCCCCTACTTCCTAGTCCCTAGCTCTGCTTTCTTTTGGTCTGTAACTCTTTTTGCCATACACATTGATTGTCTGCCTCTTCTACTAGAATTCAAGCCCTGTGAGGACCAAGGTTTTTTCCCCGCTGGGTTTCCTAACATCTCAAACTGCACCTGCCGCACACCTTTATGTGTGAATGAATGAACACAGGAACATTCCTAAAGTGAAAGAGGCTCCTCTCCACATCAGAGCCCTGTTCTTATGCCTATAGAGGACATCCCTCCTCTATTCTTATCTCTCTTTTGTTAAAATAAATAAATAAATAAATAAAAATAACTCTCAAAAACAGACTCCTAACCAGCCTCTTAAAATGCAGTCTGCTTCCTCAGGTCGAATTCCTTGCTTTGAAGGATATTTTCCAGATCACTGTTGGAATCTTAATGCCACTGTTCTGGTGCCCAGATTATAGCCACTAAATTACTGAAAGATCTGTTCTCCCCGGGCCAACATCAGGTCTTCATGGGGATAAGATTTCTGGTTAACTCAAATCTCCGCCTTGGGCCTCCCTTGGGAAACTTACTGCACAAATAAGCAAACAAGATGCAAAAAAGTAAATTTTCATTTAACTTCATATGTACCCACCAACAAATTCAGAAATCAACAGCCTCAACTAACACGAGGCTCAGAATTTCAAATACGCATCTTCCTCACTAGAAAACATGAAGTATCATCTTCCTCATTCAGTAAAGATGCTAAAAAGCATGTCTAAGGAGTTAGAAGAAATGGAAAGGAATGGAAGCTCCAGAATCCAACCACTTATAAAAGGCAGTTAAAAAAAAAAAAAAAGAAACTCTCCCAGAGGGATTTCGAAACAAAATATGCATGAACCAGCATGCCAGAAAGATTGTGCTTTGCCAAAACTGCAGGACTATTTCTGAAGATTTAGTCTGATTTATTCCCTCATTGTTAGGATGGGAAAGTTTAACCATTATCAACCTCAAAATACTGAATAAATTTCAGTAAATGCCTTTTTAAAATGTTTCTTACATCTATGTCCATCAGCTTACTCTATGAATTATGGTCCAAAAACTTATCTGGATAAACATGTTATTGTTACTTTTAAATAAAGTAGCTTTCTAAATTTTTTAGATATACCAGATCACATAGCACAATGCTGTAGTTCAGCAACAAGACTTAAGGAAGAAGGGAATGAAAATAGAGTAAATTATTCATATAGGGGAAAATTCTATGGCACAAAATTTTCTGTAGATTACAGACTGGCCCTTCTGCATGGGAAAAAAAAAAGAAGAATGTGAAGTTTTTTTTATCATAAAACCTTCTCAGAATGGCAAAACGACTCTAAGTACAAATAAAAAGGAGAAGGAAACAATAGGAGACCCTTTTGTGATAAATAACCCCATGGCTCCTGCTTCCTTGCTAGAAAATCAGATTGTTGCAATAAAAGTGCAATTACATGGGGTGCTCTCAGCGGTCAAATCACAGATTTTTCCCTAGAGTTCTGTTTCTACAAAAAGGACATTAAATAAAGTGCCACATGTTCACATTTTCATTTTAATTACCTCTTTAAAATGCTAGGATTTTTGAGCCACGTGGGACTCATGTACATTTTCAATCACATAGGACTCAATATTTTAAATCATTAAATTCTCATTATACCTTCCTGCAGTGCATACACTACCCTATCTATATTTAATATTATGTGTTTAAATAACTTGCTGAAGACCGTTTAACAAGTTAGTAAAAGAACAAAAATTAGACTTGCAACAGCAGCTCTGTACACCAGCTGAGTGACCCTGGGATGGAATTCAAGCCTCTGTGGGTCCCTATAAAAGGAGAGTTGGACCAGAAAACCGCAGCATCTTTGCCAACCCTAGCAGTCAACGATGTCCTGTTCTTGATTTAAGACTTTAACTTTCCAACTCTCTATAGTATGTGAATTAAGACTCTCAAAATCCATCATTAGCTCTCTCCAAGGGCATCCTCAAGATTGGCCCTTCCGGTTCCTGATCAACCAAAATCGTATTATATGAGTACTTATTCCCTTTATAATTTTTGGGAAGAAATCATTGGCATTCATGAAAATCAACAGCTCCTCTGCTCACATTACCCAATAACCCAGAGCATAACCCAACCATGTTTAGATCACAAAGCTTTCTTCTCATGTTTCATCAGGCTGAACAAGCTTTATTATTCTTGATTTTTCCCAAGAACATAGCAGGGAACTGGATCAGAAGTTGAGCAGCCAGGACTCAAACCAGTGCCCATACAGGATGCCGGCATCACAAGTGGCGGCTCTACCCACTACACCAGCCCCTGCGTATTCACTATTTATTCTCTGTTTTTATAGTGTCACTCTCTTCCAAATGTAAAATAACTTATGTCCAAGGGTAGGACGAGGATCTGGCTGGTATGGTCCTGTTATGGGCTGAATTCTGTCCCCTTAAAACTCCTGTGTTGAAGCCCTAACCTACAATACCACAGGACAGGACTGTATTTAGAGACAGGCCCTTGAACGAGGAAATCAAGGGCAAACGTGTTCACTACAGTGGGGCCTATCTAATATGATCAGTATCCTTAAAAGTGGAGGACATTTGGACATGGACAACAACAGAGGCAGGACCAAGTGGAGACCAGAGAGAAGCCCAGCACCTAAAAGCCAAGGAGAGGGCCCACAGAAGAAACCAAACTTAGTAACAGCTTCATCTCAGACTTCTAACCTCCAGGACTACGACAAACCAAATTTCTGCTGTGAAAGCCTCCCAGCCTGGGGTACGTTGTCTAACAGCCCTAGCAATACAGGCCTCCTCCTGACCATGACCCTGAAGGAGAAAATGATATTGCTGGACTCAGTGCTCATTGCTACTAGGAGGAGGAGTAGAGTAAGTGTGCTTCATTCACTCTAACACACCGCCAGTAGTAATGGCCAACTTAGTATTCTACCATCGCCACCATCATGCCCAGTCCCACTGCTACAGCTGGATGGATTTAAGACTCCCACAGGAAGAGAAGCTATTGGGGTGGATATTTGGCACAGCCACTAAGACACAGCTCAGAATGCTAGCATCCCAGAAGGGAGTGCTTCAGTCAGAGTCACAACTCAACTTCCAATCCTAGCTCCCTGCTAATTCTCACTCTGGGAGGCAGCAAGTGATGGTTCAAGTACTTGGGTCCCTGCCACCCACATCAGAGATTCTAACACCCAACCTAGGCCTGTCTCAGCCCTGGATGTTAAAGACATTTGGGAAGCCGGCGCCGTGGCTCAACAGGCTAATCCTCCGCCTTGCGGCGCCGGCACACCGGGTTCTAGTCCCGGTCGGGGCACCGATCCTGTCCCGGTTGCCCCTCTTCCAGGCCAGCTCTCTGCTGTGGCCAGGGAGTGCAGTGGAGGATGGCCCAAGTGTTTGGGCTCTGCACCCCGTGGGAGACCAGGATAAGCACCTGGCTCCTGCCATCGGAACAGCGCGGTGCGCCGGCCGCAGTGCGCTACCGCGGCGGCCATTAGAGGGTGAACCAACGGCAAAGGAAGACCTTCCTCTCTGTCTCTCTCTCTCTCTCACTGTCCACTCTGCCTGTCAAAAATAGAAAAAAAAAAAAAAAGACATTTGGGAAATGTATCAGTGGATAGGAGTTCTTTCTCTCTCTGCCTTTCAAATAATGTAAATAAATAAATAAATCATTTTTTTTAAAGAGAGAAGTACATTCTTTGGTAAATTAAATTGGATCTCTAATGTTCCTGTTTTCTTCTTCATCCTCAAAGAATCATGAATAGTCCAGCAAATCTGAAGTAGTTAACCAGCCAAAGATTTTCCATATTTATTTCCAGAGATCACTGTGCTATTTCCCCAATGATTTTATGTTCCAGGGGTCCAGAGCTTGGTACCAAAATGAGGATATGCCTAAGGAGAAAGCTTACTCATCAGATTTTTACAAAGCAGTTTTTAAAATTTTGACCATTCACTTTTTCAGGAAACATTTATTGAGCATCTAGTATGTATAAGGCTCTGTAGTGGGGGCCAAAGCTACAAACAAAAATAAAGCATCAACATACAAAAAAAAAAAAAAAAGCCACCAGAAACTTATAGCATGAAAATCTCTAAGAAAGAACAAGAAATGGCAGAAATCAGAATTTTAAGACTATGAAAGAAAAGAGTTTCCAAAGACCACCAGAGGCTCTATTTTTCCAGGACATTTTATAAGCTTAGGAAATCAAAATGAGCCTCTCACGTCATTGACCAGATACTCAGATATGCTGTGCACGACTGTGGTCATGGGACACCTCACAAAGAGAGAAAGCCCCTCTCCCTCTGCCTCCTTCCCTCCCTCACACACAGGGCCTTCCGTGCCTTTGCAACTCCACCAAATGGCCACTATGTATAGGAATACAAGGCTGTGCAAGCATTTCACAGTGATTTCCATGTTCTGAACCCTCTAACGCCAGAGAAGCCCTGCTCCTTTCTTTGAAACAAGTTTCCATTAGGCATAGGGAATAAACAAACACACTCAGTGCTGCTCCCAGTTTCTCTGTTGTCTGGGTGAAAGGGAGTGGGGGTGGCGGCAGCACCAATGGAGGGGGTCATCCCAAGGGAACAGAGCTGCTTTTTCATGGGGACTGCGAGGGAATCGCAGACCAGTGCAGGAAGGGGGAAGATCCTGAACCCACTCACAAGGCCTCAAGGGCAGTGGTGTTCTCTCCTCGCACACGTGACTGGGAACAAAGGAATCTTTATTCATCTCTTTCTGCGGCACTGGTTTGCTTTATCGTCCTTATAAGCAGCTGAAAAAGACCATAAGCAGCCCTTTCAGTCAGCTGAGCAAGAGATGAAAGGTTTCAGAAGGGAGAAGCTGTCATTTCTGGGAATGGTTTATTCACATTATAGAATAATCTTTAAAGAGAAGAAGTCTACCGAACTGATCTTTTAATTATAGAGGGATAAATACATCTGCGAAATCTGCCAATTTTACTTTGGATTAAATACTCTCGTTAAAAGCCAGATATTCGGTAAATAAAGATCTCAGTTTGGAAATGGCTTCCCTGCCAACCTCCCTCGCTTCCCCGCCCCCAAATTTTGGTTACAATTTGAGAGACAGCAAGGACAAAACGCACAACCTTTCAGAGATGGGGTCTGAGAGCTTTGATACGTTTACTGTGCTGCAGGCAAGCAATGGAGTCTCAAAAATGTCAATTAATTATCCGTGAATAACTTTATGCTTTCTGTGTTTTAGAGCATATATTTTTCCCCATTTATCAAAAAACCCTAATGCTTTTTTTTTTTTTTTTTTTTTTTTGACAGGCAGAGTGGATAGTGAGAGAGAGAGACAGAGAGAAAGGTCTTCCTTTTTGCCGCTGGTTCACCCTCCAATGGCCGCTGCGGCCGGTGCATCACGCTGATCTGAAGCCAGAAGCCAGGTGCTTCTCCTGGTCTCCCATGCGGGTACAGGGCCCAAAGACTTGGGCCATCCTCCACTGCCTTCCCGGGCCACAGCAGAGAGCTGGACTGGAAGAGGGGCAACCGGGACAGAATCTGGTGCCCCAAGCAGGACTAGAACCTGGGGTGCTGGCACCGCAAGGCGGAGGATTAGCCTGTTAAGCCACGGCGCCGGCCCCTAATGCTTTTTAATGCTACTCACATCTAATCTCTGGCTGACGAATACAAACATGAGTCACATCTTAGCATGGGGCGGGCACAGACAATCAATAAATATTTATTGAATTGAAATGACACCATACACAACTCTGGGAACCCCACCATGGAAAAATTTTATTCTTAAATTTTCTATTATTTGATTTTGTGTATTTTAAATTCAGAAAGACAGAAAGAGAGAGAGTATGTTCTTCTGTCTTCTGATTCACTCCCCAAAGGACAAAAACAGCCAGGGCTGGGCCATACTGAAGCCAGAAACCGGGAAATCAATTCAGGTTGCCCAGGTGGAGCCATCACCTGCTGACACCAGAAGGGGCATTAGCAGGGAGCTGGATTTGGGAGCAAACCCAGCCACTCCAATAGAGCTAATGGGCTTTCTAAGCAACTGCTTAACCCCTGGGCCAAGGTCTGCCCTGTCACTGATTTTTTTACATAGTGCCTCTTACTCAGATTCCCAGAAGTAAATCTCCCACCCATACGTGAGTGAGCCAGCAGCCTTGTGGGGCCACTTTTTCTCTCCCAGTATTTGAATAAGCCAACTCTCTTCTTGGGACATCTAGAGACTTTCACAAGTCTCCATTTTAGAAAAATCTCATTATCTTTTGAATTTATTGATCCCAGAAAGGAAAATGTAAAGGAAAAGAAAATCCTCAGTTTTCCCCAGAACTATTTATTTTCTGTGCTTTTTAAGTTTATTTATTTTTACTTATTTGAAAGGCAGAGAAACAGAGATTCCATCCACTGATTCACTCCTCAAGTGCATGCAACAACTAGGGCTGAGCCAGGCCAAACCCAGGAGTTAGTAACTCCATCTGGGCCTCCCATATCGGTGGCAAGGACCCAAGTACTTGAACCACCTTCTGCTGCCTTCCAGGGTACAGATTAACAGGAAGCGGAATTGAAAGTGGAGGCAAATCCTATGCCTGGAAATTACCCAAAGGAATTGAAATCAGCATATGAAAGAGTTATTCATACCCCACATTTATTGCAGCTAAATTCACAATAGCTAAGATATACAATCAGCCCAGATGTCCATCAACTGATAACTAACGAAAATGTGGATTATATACACTATGGAATTCTACTCAGCTATGAAAAAGAGTGAAATCCTGTCTTTTTCAACAAAATGGATGCAACTGGAAACCATTATGGTTAGTGAAATAAGCCAGTCCCCAAAAGACAAATATCAATGTTTTCTCTGATATGTAGTAGCTAATATAGAGTACAAAAAATGTATGGGAATGAAATTGACATCTTGAGATTTGATTGTTGCTTTTAGCACTTGTTTATACTTCTTTTTTTATTTTTTTATTTTTTATTTTTTGACAGGCAGAGTGGACAGTGATAGAGAGAGACAAGAGAAAGGTCTTCCTTTTGCCGTTGGTTCACCCTCCAATGGCCGCCGGTGCACCGCGCTGATCCGAAGGCAGGAACCAGGTTCTTCTCCTGGTCTCCCATGGGGTGCAGGGCCCAAGCACTTGGGCCATCCTCTACTGCACTCCCTGGCCATAGCAGAGAGCTGGCCTGGAAGAGGGGCAACCGGGACAGAATCTGGTGCCCCGACTGGGACTAGAACCCGGTGTGCCAGCGCCACAAGGCGGAGGATTAGCCTATTGAGCCACGGTACCGGCCACTTGCTTATACTTCTATGGAACTGTGGCCTTTCTATTTTTTTTCTTGTTGAATATTATGATTAGTGGTATAAGACTGCGATTATAGAGTTAACTGAAATTATGTTTTTTGCTGAAATTAAAGAAAAAAGGGAAGAGGGAAGAAGGGTGATTGAAGGAAGAAAATAGAGGGGGAAGTATGGTTATCTTCTAAGAATTGTATCAATGAAATACATGAGATATGTTCTTTTTATGTTAATAAAAATTTTTTAAAAAGTAGAAGCAGGACTATCTGGTCCCAGACACTTTGATATGGGATGTGGGCATTTCAAGAGGTAGCTAACTCTCCATCGATGCTTTTGGTCACAAAATGTTTCTCTAACAAAAGGGTATTTATTTTAATATCTCTTTGTATTCTAAACTTTGAATTGAAGAGAGATACTTTAATAGATGATATTTAGACAAATAACATCACTAAAGTAGATTGATTCTATTATTTAGCAAATTTTTTGTTCTGAAGCATTCTGAATTTTTCTCTATTGGCATCAGTGTTAACTTGTAATTGACATGTTTTTAGTTTCCCCTTTCTGCAAAATCGTCTTCTCCCGATGTTCACTGTTGCTGGTATGGGGAGGACCAGCACTCCAAGCGACACTTGTGAGTCAACATGCCCTGTGCTGAGCATCTCTTCTATCCAGAATCACTGTCATCAGTCCATGGAGCTTCCCTGAGCAGGCTGGGCCCATACTCCAGGTTTCACCAATTCTTCAAAATAATCTTATACCTTGCTTCATCCAGTTTTCATCTAGTTTCTTCTTAAGATTTAACATAAACTTTAAGGTTGGGGCAGGCATTTGGGGTAGTAGTTAAGTCACCCACAGCCCATATCAAATTGCCTGGTTCAAGTCCCACCTCTACCTCCAGTCTCAGCTTCCTGCTAATGTGTACCATAAGATGCAGCAGATATAGCACAAGTAAATATGAATCCCTGACATCCATGTGGGAGACCTGGACTGAGTTCTGAATTTAGCCAGATTCCTCTTATCCCCAGTGTGTCCTCTTAGTAGTTTACCATCACTAGTAAATTCCCATTTGCCCATGCAATATTCAGAGCTGAGCCCAATCTCTCTCCTGTACCGCAAACTCTCATTGCAGTAGTCTCTATTCCTATTGCATTGGTCCTCAATACAGTCTTTCTGACCATGCTTTAAGTGTCATTAAATGGCTTTTTTTCTTAGAGAGGAAGGAGAGACAGTATTGTTATAGAACCCCAAGAAGTCTGGGCCCACTCACCCAGCACACAGCAAGTCAATCACAGCACTGGTGTGGTGGAAGAAATTAGTATATTACAATGAATACAACAAAGAATCAGGCAGCTATCACTCAATTCCTGAACTCCCAAGAGGAATTAAGGGTGATAAATCTTGTAGATTAAAGTAGGGGTGAGTAGGAGGTGATCTGATCAATTCATGTGCAAGTCTCTGATTGGTCCACAGTATGTGTGGCTTTCATTTGGCCAGTGATGGGAGGTTGGCATATTCTTCTTTTTCTTTTCTTTTTAATTTTTCCCCCAAAGAAACCTTGTATTTAAGGAGTACAAACTTCATGCATTTCACAAGTACAACTTTAGAAATATAGTGATTCTTCCCACCATGCCTGTCCTTCTACCCACTCTCCCACCCCTCCACCTCCTCCCTCTCCCATCCCCAGTCCCATTCTCTACTAAGATCCATTTTCAATTAACTTTATACACAGAAGACCAACTGTATACTAAGTAAAGAGTTCAACAATTTGCATGAGGAAAAAAAAAAGCTTCCTCAACAGTCCAGACGAAGGCTGTTCAGTCATTTCGTCTTGAAGTTAATTTCACTTTTTTTTTAGAAACTTAATTAATTTTAAAGGAACATTTAAGAATGATACATCTTTTGCAAGCACTTAGACATAATTATAATATTGCTTTTTGAGGACAGAGGTCCTGCATGGGAAGTTAGTGCCGAGGCTCTTGAAGCTATAGAAGCCTTTTGAATCCACAAACTCCTTCAGTCTTTAGACAAGGCCATAAGCAATGCGGAAAAGTACATCCTTCTTTGATGACCATTTCTTTCCATCTGGGTCTCACCCACTGAGGTCCTTCAGGTAGAACATTTTTTTGCCACAGTGTCTAGGCTTTCCATGCCTGAAATACTCTCGTGGGCTATCAGCCAGACCAGAATGCCTTAAGGGCTGATTCTGAAGTCAGAGTGCTGCTTAAAGTGATTGTCATTCTATCAGTCTGCTGTGCAGATTACTTGCCATGTTGAAGCATCACTCGGTTTTAATTCTATTATTATTACCAGACACTCAATCCTACCCATATGGTCACTTTAACATTTAAAATGGTATTTTTACCACCCAGCCTAAGGGGATTTGGGGTCCCATGGCAACTTTTTAAATTGCATCCTTAGAAGTAATTCTGTAGGAAAGTATGGTATATTCTTTTATGATGGCAAAGTAGGTTCCAATCAGTCCAGGGCTAACATATAGCTTGGCTATTACTTTGTTCGGTCAGGACCTAAAGCTCCTGTGAAGCTTCTCAAAATAAAATCTAGGATTGGGACCTTAACTATAGAGGTAATTATTGAATTCTGGGTCTTTGTGATTTAAGGTCTTGCAAGGAAGCCTTACCCTTTGTGTCACTCCTTTAATTTAGTGAGCTTATCTTTAGAAAGAATTTGACTTCATCATCAAAATGAAGACAGAAGACTAAAAGCTGAGAGAGAGAAAAACTGGGGCCTGATAAAGTCTACTTCAAAGGCATTAGGAGGTAGGGGTGGCTGGGTTTCAGCATCAAGAAATATTTATGATGGGAAATCATGAAATCATGATACAGCTTTCATTTCTTCTTCTCTCCCATTAAGTTAAAGATTATGGTCAGGTAGACCCAGAAATCAATTCTGAGCCAACACATAGACAAGGCAAGTGTCTGCTCACTTGCAACCAACCTCTCAATCTTGCCATTCCTTTGTTTTTATGCTGCCCTGCTCCCAGGTAGATGAACTAAACTGACATTGTAAGCAGGTGGAATTTCCCTAAAATGTAATGGATTCCCTTGGCATGGGGGGGGGGGGGGAGTCAAGATCTTAAGAAAAACCAGATTATATTTTGTATTTTAATATTTTATTCTTATAATATATGCATTAGTTTCTAATTCTGTTTTCCTCTCTAAAAGATCACTTTCATCAAGGCACCCCACCTCCTTAAAGGTTGGATTATATTTCACTTAGCATATTTTCTCTAGTGCCTTACACATTGTAAATGCTTGATAAATAATTCTCCATCTTCACATTTTATTGCTCCTTTACAGGGTCATCAGGAATTTGCCAAAGAAGACTTGAGACATGGGAAAGGATTTTAACAAATCTCAGTCACAGGAATAACATTTGATAAGAAATCAGACAACAGGAGAGTGTCCCTTGAAACCATCAAAGGAAGAAAATTCTAGAACAAGTTGGGTCTGTGGCGGAATTATAGAAAAGAGGACAGACCAAGGACTTGATTCCAGAGGTAAAATATCTTAGAAAGTATTGGCTTAAGACCAAACAAGACCAGAACCTCAAATGCCATCCTACATTTAAGAGCAACTTCAAAGGTAAGAAATAGTTGCAGTGAGTAAGAGTCCCTCTGCTCATCTCCTCACCCCCACCCCCAAGGCCTGATGGAAACCAGCTTTCTGCCTCCTCCCTTTTCTTGTATATCAATGAACTGCTTCCCTCCCCCTCCTCCATGGCCCACCACCCCATGCAAGCTTTGATCCTGATATGGTCTTCCTTTATCTACCCTCATGTCCTTTGAAAGACAACATTGCAAAGGGACTCTTCTCACCACTGCCAGCTCCACTCACTTCCTACCACCTTTGCAGGTGAGACTGAAGTCCACCCTGCTTGTTTCATTCATTGCTCAGGGGCATTTGAACACATCCAATAGGCCTAATCGTTACTGATCAGTCTTGCCTCCATAGTCTGCTTGAATAACTGAGATTTGGTCGCTGACTAGAAGGAATATCACAGCTGACCCCTGGACCTTTGCTGCTGGCCGCCATACTGAACGACTATGCTTATTTGTTGTCACTGACTCTATCTCTGTTACACAGATATTCTGTCCTGGACCTCTATCTCTACTACATTGAAAGGCTGTGTTCTAGGGATTCGGTAGGAACAAAATACAACAAACAAAAAGCCTTCTGTACACTCCTTACAATGTCTTTAAGTGAGAGTCATAACTACAATGACTGACACAAAAGTACAATGCTCTGGGATTACTCAGTCTTGGGTTTGAATCTCAGCTCCATTGTAAAACTTGAGCAAGTTACTGAATCCCTCTGAGCCTCTGTTTTCTTATCTGTAATACAACCACCCTCACAGGGTTACTATGGGCTTTTAATCACTTTGGCCTCTACACTACCTCAGTCCGCAAAGTTGTCCTTGGTTCTTCCTTCCTTCATCTCTGTCAGACCAGGAGGTGCTTGGTATCACGGGGTGAAGCCCTCCAGCCTAAGGGAGATATCATACCAGACTTCATGCTTATTTTTAACTATACCTATTTAATTGTATTTGAGTCTTCCCCAAGAGCAGCCTGATTTCTTTTATATTTAATGAAATTTCTTTTAGGAGAAGAGTATGCACTAATATATATGACTGATATACAGTGTGAGCATAAAAGTTTAGGAAACCAATGGCTCCCAAACTGGTGGATACATGTTCCCTGGAGGCCTCAAAGATCACAATTCATATACTTAGTGTGTTCATATAAATATGGGTGACCAATGCTATGTATGTGTTTTTGTAAATATATATCCACACATATTCAGACAAATCCAGTACTGCTGTGCTTCAAATAAATATATAGTAAATATTGGTGCTACTGATCAATAATATGTTCATCTAAAAGCATTACTTGGGCCAGCACTGTGGCATAGTGGGCTAAGTCTTCACCTGTGGCATCGGCATCCCATATGGGCACGGGTTTGTGTCCCAGCTGCTCCTCTTCCAATCCAGCTCTCTGCCTATGGCCTGGGAAAGCAGTGGAAGTTGACCAAGTGCTTGGGCCTCTGCACTCACATGAGAGATCCGGAAGAAGCTCCTAGCTCCTGGCTTTGAATTGACATAGTTCCAGCCATTGTGGCCATCTGGGAATGAGCCAGTGGGTGGAAGGCCTCTCTCTTTTTCCCTCTCTCTCTGTAACTCTACCTCTCAAATAAATAAATCTTTAAAAAAAAAAGCATTACTTATTTTATGAAAGTTTTTATTATTGTCTATGTACCATCATATTTAATGATTCTACATTTTAAAATATTAACATTATAAATATTTTCTTAAATTTTGATTTTCATATTAGTATTGATATCTGTTGTTAATAATAGGCCACACTTATTATGTACCAGGCACTGTTCTAATGATTTAACATGTGTGAAATCATTAAATTCTCATGGTGTCTATAAGGTAGAGCTATTACCATTACTAATTTATGTATTAGAAAACTAAGGAGTAGTGGTTAAGTAACTTGTCACAGAGCTAATAAGTGGCAGAGCTGGCATTCAGACTTAGGCATTTGGTTCTAGGTTCCAAGATCTTTGTTTTTACATTCAGTGAGTTGAGAATAAAGCTATGCAATATATATTGGTTGCAGTTTTTTCTATCAGAAAAAAATTTGTAATCTTGACATTTATTTCATTTTCTATGAAATTGGGCCTATGTGACATGTTTGGAAGTATGTACAAACTAAGATACATGTGTACTGTGGTATTCTTGTGTCCAAGGACACAAGGAAAACTGCAATAACTGCTTCTCAAAGAAAACAATGAAGAATTCTGACAAAAAATAATAACAACAACAGTTCATGCAGGACCGGCATTGTGGTGCAACAGTTAAGCTGCCACTTGTGGTACTGGCATCCAGTATCAAAGTGCCAGTTCAAGTTCTGGCTACTCTGCTTCCAATCCAACTTCCTGCTAATGTGCCTGGGAAAGTAGCAGAAGATGGCCCATGTACTTGGGACCCTGCCATCCGTATGGGAGACCAGGATGGAGTTCTTGGCTTTGGCCTGGTTCAGCCCTAGCTGTTTCAGTCATTTATGGATGGAAAATCAATCTCTATCTCTCTCTCTCTCTCCTTCCCTCCCTCCTTCCTTTCCCTCTGCCTTTCAAATAAGTAAATAAATCTTCAAAAAAAAATAGTTCATGCTGCCCAATCTGTCCACAAACTTTTTTTTCCAAGGAAGTCACATGGACCAGAGAAAGTTTCCACTAAAGACATATCCTTGGTTGCTCATTTTGTCACAGTCTTACTGTTTGCTCCTTTCTCTGCCTCTGTTACCTTTCCAACATTAAGCTATTTGACCATTTACTGAATTAAAGGATAACAACAACTCCAGGAACAGAAGCAACCACTACAGAGAGAGTTAAATGCAATGGAAAAATAATGACGCATTTCAACTTTTCACCTCTACACTTCAGATATATTCACCCTCACACCCACGTTCCAGTTAGTTGACTGAACATTCAAGAACATTCAATGACTCTCTGCCATGTTTCAGGAATTATGCTGGAAGCTGTAAATATGTGCATGGAACTGAGAAAGCACCAATCCTGTTCAGCACAGTCTAGAAGGTTCTAGGCAGGCCATTTATAACCACATTGCAAGGTAGAACATGATTAATACCATTCAAGATGCAAAATGCTATACATTCTATACAGGTGGAGGTGGATCCAAGTTAATCAGTTGTCTAATAGGAAGTCTTCTCAATTCTCTCCCAAAGGCTCCTGGCACTCCCACAGCCACCTGGAATCTATGTGCAGATCAGAGATCACCAGCAGCTACCTTGACTTCCTCAAACCAATGCATCTCAAGCCCCAAATTGACCAAAGTGTTGATCCTATACCACTTTCCCCAGTTTCTCTCTGATTTATTCAAGCTTTTTTTGTCTACTGCATTCTCTCCATCACCATCCTTGTGTTCTTAAGGTACACTATTTCCTACAACTATTTCACCAGGTGACTAACATAATATTAATGCTTGTTATTTACTATTTTGAGAGAGGCATTTTTCCAACCTTGTCTCCAAATTCAGAGGATTTACACTATTTAGAAACATAAAGTCCCTCAAGCCCTACATTCTCTATATTTGATGACCCTACAGCATCCTTTCTTGTTGTTCTGATTTAGAATCTGAGTCAGAAATATTAGAAGAAATGTAAAGAAAGATTTGAAAAGAGGAATGATACAAACAACGAGACAATCACAAGAACTCTTGTTGTATAGACACATGGGATACATGGGCCTTTTGGGAAATTAGGCTACAGACAAACATCTACTTGGAGTGAACAGCTACAAGAGCACTGCTAGGAACCCTCCCCTCTATAAATGAAATCCCAGAATGCTTACTTTTCTCAAAGCGTCCTAGTACTCCTTTCCATTTGCAAACTTCCCATTTCAGTTGAGTCCCAGTGTTCTGAGCTAAAAATATCTGGACTGGCTTTGCCCTCTGGGATAGAAAATAAATGTCATATTTTATGTTATATTTAAAATACAGGGGAATTTTCCAGTTTAAATCTATACTATGTTTGAAAAGGCAATGTTAATGCTGATTCTTACAAATTTGGCAAGGTATGCTTATGAGGTAACCCTAATTATCTTTTGCATTGTTTAATGGACAAGGTGAGAAAGTCACTTATATCACAGATGATTTCTGTGTTTTTCTTTTATTTATTTGAAGGGCCAAGAGAAAAGGAGATAGGGAGATCTTCCAGCCACTGATTCACTCACCAAATGCCTGCAATAGCTGGGGCTGGGTCAGGCCAAAGCCAGGAGTAGGCAATTCAATCTAGGTTTCCCACATAGGTGGCAGGGATCCGACTGTGAGAGCCATCACTGCTGTCTCCTAGGGTATGCATTCGCAGGAAGCTGGAATCAGAAGTGGAGTCAAGACTTGAACCCAAGCACTCATATATGAGATGTGGGCATCTTAACCACTGTGCCAAGTGCCTGCCTAATTTCTATTTTAGAGGAAATGTTCTCATTCCCTAGGATTCTGCTGAGTAAGTCATTCTCCTCTCTCGTTTCAGTGTTCTCATCTGTATTTAGCACATAGAAGATAGTCTGTTGAGTATTTGTTGAGTGGATGGATTAATAATATGTCCTTACTGAGAATTAATAATATTTACTACCTTCCAACATTATCACAAAGAGTTTGACTGTAAGCTCCTGGTAGAGGAAGCAACAGCCATGGCTATCTTGCTGACCCTGCATGTTGTAGCACAACACCATCAAAAACGTGGTAATTAGAGGAGGAGTTAAACCTAGCAGTTAAGATGCCCACATCCCATTTCTCAGTGCCTAGGTTCAAGCTCCAGCTCCTGTCTGTTTCTCTGCCTCTAATATAAGTAATAAATAAAATTTGTTAAAAGATGAAATAATGAACATACACACAAGTTGGTAAGTTTCATAAGTTTCCTCACTTCACAAAGTTGTTAAGAATAACTTAATTTTCAGTTTCCTGTGAAGACAAATCATGTTGATCATATTCACCACTGCATCTCCAATGCCTAACTTGGTAGCATTTCTAAGTGTTCACTAAGTAATTTTTAATTAAGTATATCCTATAAACAGGAAAAAATTATTTTAAAAGTAAAAACACCAGGGATGTGTGCTGTCGCATAGTAGGTTAAGCCTCCAGTTGCGTTAGGGTTAGGGTTAGGGTTAGGGTTAGGGTTAGGGTTAGGGTTAGGGTTAGGGTTAGGGTTAGAGTCAGTGACGCAACTGGAGGCTTAACCTATTGTGCCAGCATCCTATATGGGCACTGGTTTGTGTCCCGCTGCTTCTCTTCCAATACAGCTCTCTACTAATAGCCTGGGAAAGCAGTGAAAAGATGCCCAAGTGCTTGAGCTCCTGAACACATGTGGGAGACCCAGAAGAAGCTCTTGACTTCAGATAGGCCCAGCTCTAGCCGTTGCAGCCATTTAGGGAGTAAATCAAGAGAGGGAAGACCTCTCTCTCTGTCTCTCCCTC
The DNA here is from genome assembly GCF_033115175.1 of Lepus europaeus. NCBI lineage: Eukaryota > Metazoa > Chordata > Mammalia > Lagomorpha > Leporidae > Lepus > Lepus europaeus. The sequence continues at coordinate 45,089,094 of NC_084836.1, read as the reverse complement.
TCTTCTTCTGTAACTCTGCCTCCCAAACAAATAAATAAAACTTGGAAAAAAAAAAAAAGAGTAGAAATATCAGTATGAGGTCTACAGAGTCTCTTTCCCTAACACACTTAAATCAACAACACCTATAGAGAGATGGCTGGCCCGAGTTAGTTAGAATTTATGGCTTTAAAACAGTTTACTCCAAAAAGTACGAGGAGTGATGAGTTAGAAGAGAATGCAGTAGACCCTGTGGACTTACACCTGGTTCTCCGGTGTGACATACAGTAAACCTCACGACAGTCTGAGGGTACTCAGCGACAGCGGCTGTTTTTCTAAAGGATACAATCTACATGTTATTCTGGGTATATAACCTGGGATGTTTGCAGCTCCAAGTAACAGGAAGTTCTGCCTTAGAAGGACTTAACTCACAAAGAAATGTATGACCTCCAGCAGAAAGAAGCCCTAAAGTACCACAGCTTCAGAGTAGGCAAAGTCAGGCTCAGCATCATCACAAGGGCTGTCTCTTTCTCCAGCTCCCCCTGCCTCGGGTCACTCACAGAGTGCGTGACACATCCGGCAGAAGACGGAGAGAGGGGAGTACTTCCCTGTGACTTGTTTTTATCGGCAAGAAAAAACCATTCCCAGAACGCTCCTCCCATCTCATTGGCAGGAATTATGGCACATATCCATTCCTACACTGATCACTATCAAGGAGATAAATGGTGATCTGCTTAGACTTGTCTGGATTTATCCCTGGAATGAAGAGAGGCAGGCAATATTCCCTGAATAGAGATGAACCAGCTCAGCTGGAAGTTGATAATGGCTTCAGTCAGCAGATGTGTGATCGGTGGTTACTACACGAATCTCTAAAATATATTTGAAATTTTCATAATGAAAACTTTTAAAAAAAATAAGTGTATAAAAGAATCTACCTAATAAAAGCCCTTGAGTTAATTTGGCCTCTGATTAAATTTTTACTCTAAAATTACTTTTCCTTTTCTGAAATGACAGCTGTTTACAAAATATTGAGATAGAATTTCGCTCAGATACCCCTACTAATTCGTGAACAAGATCTAAGAACCCGGTAAAAGCAGCAAATGCTCTTTGGACTGGTGTTTTGAACCTAGGGTCTGCTGGGTCTTTTGCCAAGTGGTTGATGGAGGGTTTTGTCCCCCAGTTCTGGCCAGAGGTGAGCTACACCCACCTGCTACCAGAATATTATCTCATTGGCTGCTAGTGGAACTGTCAGGGAAAGTTATTTTCAGAGACCTAACTGGACATAGAACTGGGAGGTGTTCGTGACTGCCTAGAAATGTATGCTTGTTGTGTGCCAGAAGCTTCTTAAACTTATCTGTCACAGAGCCTGATGGGCCAGACATCTACTGGCTTCGTCTACCTTTTGCTACAAACATAGGTCTGTGAAATAGCTTGGGCTGGGATCAAAGCAGACATTAAGGCCGTCCTCCTCCTACTTCTGGGTGGGTCAGAACATGTCTACCCCACAGTGAGGGACTCCAGGAATACCCAGGTGGCTCCCCTAGGCTTGCGGCTGTGATGCCCCGGGGCAGGCCCAGCGTTGGTCTCTGCACTAGGCCCCCATGTGGAGGAAGAGGGTAGGGGCAAAGGACACAGGCACTGTGAGAACTTTTTTTTTGAAACAATCTTTCAGGCACACTAGTAAATAGTTCACTATACTACACTTCTACATGAGATACTGATGTTGCAAGTGGCAGCTTCACCTGCTGTGCCACAATGCCAGCCTCCAAAATTGCTTCCTTATTCGTCTGTACATTATCACTAATTTTTAATATGTATGTTTGTGTGTATTGATTAGTATTTCTCAAGCACCTTATAATGAGCCAGGCTTTGCTATTACTAATATGCTATCACTTTTTTTATAAATAAAAATAATATATAAAACAATAAAGCAGCCCTACAAGTTAGGAATTAAATTTTATGATTGTTGTTTTATCATCACAGAACTTTGACTCAGTTAGTTTGAATTATTTCTATTTATTTACTTAACAAATATTTACTGAGCACCTAACAGGCACCAGGAATCATTTTAAGAGCTAGGAATTCAGCAACGAATAAGGCAGATATGGTCTCTGTGCTCAGGAAACTGACTGTGATGAACAAGCCAGTAATGAAGTCATTTCAAACCTTACAAAGCGCTATGAGGCAAATAAACAGGATAATCCCCCGGAGAGGGGCTGTTTGGCAGGAGAGTGGCCACACCACTGTGCAGGTGAAGAGAAAGTGCCTTGGCCTTGCTCCGGGCTTTGTGACTTTTCACATTCAACTTGTGAACGGCAAGCCTGGGTTTTAATCCATTTCTGCAGAACAGCAGGGGGCTGCACACGGAAAAGTTTGCATGTTCAAGGTGAAGCCGTGGGAGTCATCAGAGCATGTTCAAAGGACATTTGCCGAGCTGGAAGGCAGCCAGCGCACCTGGGCCGCGAGATCCCCCCACCGCTCAGAGCACCAGGGACTCCGAGGAAGTGTTCGTTTTAATCACTTCTGGAAATGGGATTGTTCTTTAATATTTTCTCATCCTGTTTGCCTGACAACCACAGTGGAGTCAGACTTTTTAATGGCCTCACTTGCTTAATGAATTAGATGCTTGGGGAAAAAGAAATCTGCCAGATAATAGAAATATTTCTCTTTCAGCTCAACTGCTGACCCAGACTAGTCAGAGAAATGGCTTTTCAAAGGATAACTCTATGAAATTCCATTTCTGGGGGCAAGGGCCTCGATTTGCATTGAGCATTGTTGTAAATGTCAACTGTCCAGCTCCCACTGGCAGCCTGAATGGCCATCAGTGTTAGTTCCCCAAGACAATGGCACCAACTTGTTCTGCGCTTGGGTAGGCTGGGAGGCCACACTGGGTTTTGTTCATCTCGATCACACCCCTCTTGTCTGTCTGCCTTCCTTTTTTACCATGAGCCACCTCCAAATTCTTTGGGGCTGTGAGGAAGTACTGACTCCTTCCCTGAGCGGGGCAGTTGGGTTCCCAGCTGAGCCAGCATTCCTGGGACTACAAAGGCAGAAGGGCTGGGAGAGTAGAAGGGGAGCTGCTCCGAGAGTGGGAGCCAGCTGAAGAGGAACAAAGGGACAAACTGTGGCAGTTTCTTTCCCTTGCTACTGCAAGTCGACTGCAAAGGTCCCAGGACACGAAATTATTTCAAATAGAAAATTCCAGAATATATGTGCTATCCTATTTACCATGATATCCCCAGGACGTGGTACACAGTAGGTGCTGAATAAATACTTCCAGCAGGATTGCCACTGCAGGTTGTCTCTGGTGGCTTAACCAGTCCCCCATGGCCTCCCTGGTCCCTTTCTCAGTGAACACTGCTGGGGATTTGCCAATTGTTTTCTCTTGAGGAAGGGGTTGAGGGTGGAGAGGGAGGGGAGCCTGGACGCACTGCCTGGGCCCGATTGGCTGTCGTGAACATGACTCTCTTCCAGCTGCAGAGCACTTTGTGTCTGATGAATGATACAGAAACATGCCTCCAGCAGCCAACTGGCCCCGCACCAGTTCTTTGTAAATACCAGCCAGAGGCGGCTTTGGTCTTGTTCCAGGCTAGAGACAGCAAGAGCAAATCTCGCAGGTTCTGAGCCCCCACAAGGGGCTCATCCTGACTCGACAGCTGTTGTTTCAGCTCCAGACACTGCTTGATAAATTCTCTGTAATTCTCCTTCTGAGAATCCGCGAAGGAAATGTCATTCTCTGTTCCCCTCTGCTGATGTATGTTTGCTTTGGCAAAGCATCGCTCTGCCTTCCTCTCCCCTCTGCTCGCATCTCTTTGATTCAAATGTTCTCTCCTGCTGGTTACTTCTTATCCCTGGAGGTACAAAGCACATGCTTGGTTTGGTAGGAACATCAGGAGGATGTGTTAGGTCGCTTAAGGGGGTCCAGACTAACAGAGCTGTGTGTCTTAAAATCTGTGCACACGTCCTTGCAGCCACTGCACTACACTGAGCCAGCCGACAAAAGACAACTTGCATACATGAAAGATGTGGTCCAATATCTAGGGTGTTACGCTCCTGTGTTTCATGATTTTTGAACTGATACATTTTCATGTTTTAACACCTCAGAGTTTGAGGGGAAATTTCTTATAATTAATGTACCACAAGTTAACCAGAAGTGTCTTTTCTTTTTTAGTAGGTATAACAATTGTGTGTCATATGTTAAGGCTCAGAAAATGATACCCCAAAGACAGGTGCACTAGCACGCCGAGAGCACTTAGAAACGACCTCAGTGCCAAGGCCCCTTCGGCTTCCCTTGTTTCTCCCCCTCCCCGCCCAGTGAGTGCTCTCTGCCAGCTTCTCTTATCTGCCTCAATCCTGGACCGGCTACAGAAGCAAAAATGACCTCTGGTCCCTTCCCTGAGCTTTCATTAACTGAACTCCTATCACAGGAAGAAAGGCTGGAGTCTGTCAACACACCTGGACAGACTTCTGTCTCACACCTCCGTCCTCCATTTCAGTCCCATAGAGAATCATTCACAAGCCATTGTCTGGCCGAGGGCCAGACTTTGTCCCAGGCCATCGTACTCCTACGTTCTCCAAGCCCATTTAGCTCCACTAAAAATCACTTACTTGTCCCCTCATCATTGTCTACACCCCCTTTTCTCACCTCCTCTATAGAAAAGGGGCTTAGAGTTCCCCGTTTTACATCAGGCTAGGGGGTGACCACGCTTCAGTGACTTCCCCCTGGACTTGCCCCTTTTTGCACATTAATAATTGTGCAGGTTTTCTTCCTACTTAATGTTTTGTCAATTCCAGCAAACATCAGAGGATGGCAGGGAAATTTCTCTTTGCCCCTACACTTACAATAGATGGACCCTTAGATGTATTTAAACACATTGTTATTTTTGGCCATACATATCTCAATTTTTTTTCAACTTTATTTAATAAATATAAATTTCCAAAGTACAGCTTTTGGATTACAGTGGCTTTCTCCCCCTATAACCTCCCTCCCAGCCACAACCATCCCATCTCCCATTCCCTCTCCCATCCCATTCTTCATCAAGATTCATTTTCAATTATCTTTATATACAGAAGATCAACAAAGTATTTACTAAATAAAGATTTCAACAATTTGCACCCACACAGATGCACAAAGTATAAAGTCCTGTTTAAGTAGTAGTTTTACCATTAATTTGCATAGTACAACCCATTAAGGACAGAGATCCCACATGGGAAGTAAGTGCACACTGACTTCCGTTGTTGATTTAACAGTTGACACTCTTATTTATGGCGTCAGTAATCACCCGAGGCTCTTGTCATGAGCTGCCAAGGCCATGGAAGCCTCTTGAGTTCACCAACTCCAATCTTATTTAGACAAGGTCATAGTTAAAGTGGAAGTTCTCTCCTCCCTTCAGAGAAAGGTACCTCCTTCTTTGATGGCCCGTTCTTTCCACTGGGATCTCACTCACAGAGATCTTTCATTTAGGTCAGTTATTTATTTATTTTTATGTATTTATTTATTTATTTTTTTGCCACAGTGTCTTGGCTTTCCATGCCTGAGAAGCTCTCATGGACTTTTTAGCCAGATCCGAATGCCTTAAGGGCTGATTCTGAGGCCAGAGTGCTGTTTAGGACATCTGCCATTCTATGAGTCTGCTGTGTATCTCACTTCCCATGTTGGATCATTCGCTCCTTTTTAATTCTATCAGATAGTATTAGCAGACACAAGTCTTGTTTATGTTATCCCTTTGACTCTTAATCCTATCATTAGGATCAGTTATGAACTGAAACTGATCACTTTGACTAGTAAGATGGCATTGGTACATGCCACCCTGATGGGATTGAATTAGAACCCCCTGGCACATTTCTAGCTCTACCATTAAGGGTAAGTCCAATTGAGCATGTGCCAAACTGTACATCTCCTCCCTCTCTTATTCCCACACTTACATTTAACAGGGATCACTTTTCAGTTAAATTTAAACACCTAAGAATATTGTGTGTTAATTAAAGACCAATGGTATTAAGTAGTACAAAAAAATGCTAAAAGGAATAAAATAGTAAGTTGTTCTTCGACAGGACAAGGGCTGATCAAGTCATTGTTTCCTATAGTGTCCATTTCACTTCAACAGGTTTCCTTTTGGGTGCTCAGTTAGTTGTCACAGATCAGGGAGAATATATGATATTTGTCCCTTTGGGACTGGCTTAGTTCACTCAGCATGATGTTTTCCAGATTCCTCCATTTTGTTGCAAATGAGTTCAATTTATTTTCTCAAATTTTCTCTATTTAGTGTTAAATATTCAGTCTAATATATAAACAAAATGTTTTTATAGTCAACCTATTTTTAAATGTGTTCATAACAGTTTTTATTATTTATGTCAATATATGTAGATAGGGGCCAGCATTGTAGTACAGTACGTTACGCTGCCACCTGAGATGTCAACATCCCATATGAGCACCAGTTCGAATCCTGGCTGCTCCCATTCCTGTCCAATTCCCTACTGCACCTGGGAAAGCAGTAGAAGATGGCCCAAGTGCTTGAGCCCCTGCTACTCACATGGGAGACTGGGATAGAGTTCCAGGCTCCTGGCTTTGGACTGGCCAGCTTCAGCCTTCCCGTTCATTTGGGGAATGAACCAGTGGACAGAAGATCAGTCTCTAGGGGCCAGTGCTGTGGAATAGAGGGTAAAGCTGCTGCCTACAGGGCTGGCATCCCATATAGGCACCGGCCATTGTGGCCATCTAGGGAGTGAACCAGCGGATGGAAGACCTCTTTCTCTGTCTCTGGCTCTCTCTGTAACTCTGTCTTTCAAATAAATAAAATAGATCTTTTAAAAAAAAATCAATCTCTCTGTCTCTGCCTCTCTGTAAGTTTTTCTTTTAAATAAATCAATCTTTATGTAGATGGATAGATAGATAGATTGATTGACTGATTGATATAAAGGAAGAAAGGAACCAGGAGTGAGAAAGCCTGGGTTCTACTACTTCCTGTAACCTTAAGTGAGTAATTGCCTTTTGGGCTCTCCTTTGCTGGCTGCAAACAATGGATAGGAATGAGAGGACTGCATAGGGTTTGGTGTTACAGCTGTCCCTCCCCCACCATGGGTTACCATTCAGTCAGAGGCTTTTGGGGGAAAGGAAGTGACTAGCAAGCCTGGCTGATGTCACCCCACAGTGAGGCTATGTCACAGTGACTTGTGAGAACCTGTCTTTTCTCTGTAAGGATCCCATAGCATGAGCAAACAGGAAGAGCTAACCAGTTACCGAGAGCCAGCAGAGTGCCAGGCTCGGTGCTACCTGCTTGTTTTGGGATTGAATTGTCTCTCTCTCAAAATGTTAAACCCCAAATACCCAGTTGCTATGATTTTATTTAAAAAATAGGGTTTTTCCAGATGTTCACATTAAAATGAAGTCATTGGGTGGGTCCTAATCCAGTGTGATTCTCTTCTTGCAAACAGGGGGAATTTGGACACAGAGACAGGTAAGCACACAGGAACCATGCCATGCTAAGATGAAGGCAGAGACTGGTTGATGCCTGTACAAGCCAAGGAACACCATATATTGCCAGCAATTCACCAGAAGCTGGGAGAGAGGCAGGGAAGATTTCTCTTCATCATCACTGAAGAAAACAACCTTGTCAACACCTTAGACTTTTAGCCCCCAGAACTGTGAGACAATGAATTTCTGATGCTTAAGCCACTCCGTTGGTGGTAATTTGCTACAGTCACCCTAGGAAACTGATACATGGCTACAGCACATTGAATCATCCCACCCTCACAATGACACTGTACATTAATTTCCTCAAGGTGATAGTGCTAAACAGTGACCAATGGGGAAAAAATCCTGCCTTTGCAGAGCTTATGTTCTAGTGAAGAAATCAAGATGAGTAAGAAGCAAGTAAATGCGTCTCTGTCAGAGGAGGACATGTAGTGGAGAAAAGTATGGCTTGGTGAGCAAGACAGAGAGTGTGAGTGGAGGAGGGCGGTCTATGCCCACTGCTTTATATAAGGGAGTCTGCAGCTGTGTTGTAGATAGAGTATTGTGGCCGCCCAACAACCCAACTGAAGACAAATTCGAGTGATCCCACCAAACATGTGTGTGTGTGTGTTTGCATTGTATCTCATAATAGTATACAAATACTACAAGTTAACCCAACATTCAGAAAGCAAAAAAGTAGAAGCAGGTATTTAATATCCTCCCATTCCGCATCAGAGTACCTGGGTTTTATTCCTGCCTCCAGTTCCTGTCTCCATCTCCCCACCAACGCAGACCCTCAGAGGTATCAGTGATGGCTCAAATAATTGGATTCCCGACACCGATATGGGATGCCTGGGTTAGTTTCCAGGCTCCTGGTCCTGGCCCTTGTTCAGCCCCAGAACTGCAGGCATTTGGTGAGTAAATCAGCAGTTGAGGACTCTCTCTCTCCCACTCTGTCTCTCTCTCACTCTCAAATACAAATAAATCAATATATTAAAAAATTAATTTTTAAAAAAAAATTTTAACTTGATAAAGAGTTTTTTTCTTATATGTATGTAGTCATTTTAAAAAATAATTGGAGGGTTTTTTAATGCAGCAGTTAAGATGCCATGTGGGAAGCATAGTGGGTTAAGTTCCCACCTGTGACACATGCATCCCATATTGGAGTGCTGATTTGAGTCTCAGGTACTCCATGCTCCACTTCCAATCCAGCTCCTTGTTAATCTGCAGGGGAAAGCAACACAAAATGGTCCAAGTACTTGGGCCCCTATCACTCACATGGGGGACTTGGATAAGAGTTCTGGACTCCTGGCTTCGACCTGGCCAAGTCCCAGTGAACCAGCAGATGAAAAATCTCTTTCTCTGCCTCTCCCTCTGTCACTTTGCCTTTCAAAAATAAATAAATAAATTTTAGAATTTATACACACACACACACACACACACTATGTAGTAGTCTGTATCTCATATCAGAGTGCCTGGGTTTGAGTCTCAGGTCCTTTCTAATTCTAGTTCCCTCACTAAAGTGCACCTGGAGAGGCAACAAGTAGCGAGGTCTCGGACACCCAGATGGATGACCCATTTCTGGCTCCTGGCTTTGGTGTGGGCCAGCCGCAGCTGTTGTACACTCTTGGGGAATGGACCAGCAGATGGGAGATAGCTCTATCTCTCTCTGTCTCTCTGCCTTTCAGAGAAATAATTTTTTTTAAATACTAACAATACTGTTAATGCCAGTGAGAAAGGGATATTCTCCTACACTTCTGATGGGTCTCTGAATGAGATTACCTTTTTACAGGGTAATTTGTATTAAAAGCTTTCAATCATGAATATTCCTGGAGAATTTCAATTTCAGGATTTCTTTTCCTCTGATGAAATCATTGGAGATGAAAGATGTAGTTATAGAAGTGTTTATATCCATACAATTCATAATAACAGGGTGATTACTATGACACGATATTATATGACCATTAAAAAGTATATGCTAAATGCAAATTTTTAACTATTTTCAGCTCACACACAGTTTTGGAAATCTGATAACAGCAGTCAGCTCCTTTCTTGGATTGAAAACAAATTTCAACATTCTTCTTGGGAAGAAAGAAAGCACAAACGCATCTACATAAAATCTTGCACATAATTTCAGAGAATGCATGGGCTATGTGAGGTCCATGAGCAGACTCGGCTTGCAGACTTGTACTCTGTAGCAAGCAAGGATGGATCACGGTGACAGGAGAAACGGTCACAAAAGCACCTCTGTGCATTGGTGAATGAGACAGTTGTTACCTCTGGGAAGTGAGATGATAGGGTTTTCTTCATTGGGTTTTTTCTTATTTCGCGATTTTGTGCCTTGAAGATGTATTATTTCAATATAATTTTAAAAATTATTTTAATATGGAACAAAAAGTACACAGGAAGGCTAGAGACATCCACAAGAAATGGAACAAAAATAATACATGCTGCACATGGCACAGAGGGTTAAACTACCACTTGGGGTGCCTGCATCCCACATCAGAGTGCCTGGGATCAAATCTCCTATTTCCTATCCAGCTTCCTGCTAATACACATCCTGGGAGCAGATGATGACCCAAGTACCTGGGCCTCCACCATCCACATGGAGTTCTGTGCTCTGGGCTTCAGGCTGACCCACCTCAGCTATTGAAGGCATTTTGGGAGTGAACCAGAGGATGGAAGACACCTCTCTCTCTCTCTCTCTTTCTCTTTCTTTCTCTTTCTCTCTCTCTCTCTCTCTCTCTCTCTCTCTCTCTCTCTCTCTCTCTCTCTTTTTCTCTCTGCCTTGAAGGTAAATAAACTATTTTTTAGATTTTTTTAATGTGTTTGAAAGGCAGAGTTACGGAGAAGGGGTTGGTGAGAGGAGAGGGGGAGATAGTGACAGAGAGGTCTTCCATCCACTGGTTCACTCCCCAAATGGCCACAATGACCAGGGCTAGGCCAGGCCAGGCCAAAGCCAGGAGCCAAGAGCTTCTTCTGGGTCTCCCATGTGTGTGCAGGGGCTCAAGCACTTGAGCCACCCTCTGCTGCTTTCCCAGGCACATCAACAGGGAGCTGGATCAGAAGTGGAACATCCAGGAATCAAACCACAGCACCCAAATGGGAGGCTGGCACTGCAGGTGACAGTTTTACCCGCTATGCCACAACACCAGCCCCACAATAAATAAACTTAAAAAATGATGAAATGCAAATAGATAATAATATTTTGCCCATAGGAGTAGAAACTCCTTTGAAGAGGGCAAAAACACTTTTCTGCATTAATGGAACACCCAAGGGAAATAGATTTAAGCTCAACAGGATGCTTGGGCAGAAAATAGAATGTCCTTCCTGTGGTTGCTGTAAAAACACTTAGATGTGGCACTCAAGGACAAGGTGGAACCTTTGTCCCTGGAAATGCAAAGGATATAGCAAAAGGTCACTGATCTTGCTTCTCTGAGCATCCATCTCCCAGAGGGAAGTGAAAGTAGAGAGACACTGCTGGTGCCCAGCTATCTGCCCCAACCTCATGTACTCCAGTGAGATCCCTTCTCACACCCAGCACCAGGATGGGGCAGTGAATACTCTTCTCTCATGATGTGGCTCTGATTGTCTGTTAATAGACACTGGCAACCAAGGAAATTGGTAATCTAATTTCAAAAAAGCTGGAACTCATTTTTGTCCCTTGGTCTGACCCACAGCCCATAGGTCACGTCTGGTCAAGTAACATTGTCCTTCTTGCCCACAGTTATTAACATTGATGCCTACTCTGGAGGGAAGTGTTCCATCGTGGGGCAGATTAAGTCCTCCACAGGCCTGCAGAATCTGTAGGGGAATTTCTCTAATCCACACCATAGGCCTGGCATTTCTTTGACCCTGTTATTTTTTCTTTTCATGTTAATAATCGTTTTTATGACCCTGAAGTATTGTTGCTATGAACACATACAACAAGTCAGTATCAATAACAGAACACAAAGATTGAATATCACTGTAGAAGGCACACACGCACCATAAATATGGATGGAGAAATACGCAATAATATCATGATTAAGAGGGAACTTGGGGTCTGTAGACAGACATTCTAGGTGGGCATTGTGACTCAGGTGACTCATTTAACTTAATAAACTTTAGTTTTTCCTCAGTAAAATAGACATGATAAAGTTACCTTCCTCATTGGGTAGTTGTGATATTAAATGTGCTAACATTAGCATGATGATTCTAACAGTATTTATAATAGCACACTAGCTAGTGGCAGCAATATTTTCTAAGTCAGAAAGCTGGTGAGAGGCTCTCTAATTAATTCACCTCCTAGCCCTCACACAAAACGTTCATGTTCCTTGTGCCCTGGAACTAAGTTCTCCCTCGGATACTATACCCTTCCTAGGAACCACATTCCCTGGGGAAGGTACCCGCCCATTTGCTCCTACTGGTACTGGGTCATTATATGAACAGAATTACCCATCCAGAGGAATTCAAGACTAGACAGACCTGCAGGAGTGAAGTCCTGACAGTTATTCCTACAAGATTAACCTACTTACCCAAAGCCACGTGATGAAGAGGTTCCATCTTAGTCCCTTAAGAATGAGTCCCACCAACTCTTTCAGGGCTATAGAGCACCTTTTCTGGTCCATGACATCACGGTCTAGTTTATTACCTCTGTGTGTGTTTTCTGGTTTCCAAAAAGGGACCTGAATGCCTCTTGGGATTATTGTTGACTGGAATCTCAGACTTGCTGACTTTCCCAGATGAGCCAGATGCATTGATTATAAAGACATATTGACAAGGGCAGCTCATAGACTTCTGAATGGCTGTGTGGCTGTGTCTCTCTTTACACGGAAGTAAGATTTCTAGAGTTATAACTCAAATACAAGCTTAAACTCAAAACAGTCTGTTCCTTCTCTAGTAAAGATTTGCCATAGCCTTAGATAATGCATGAAATCAAAACAGATAACAGTATTTTCTAGAATATAAAGCACTGTAAGAAATCTTGAGAGAAAATTATCAAAGAAATAGAAATTACATTTGTCTCCATAGATTCTGTGCTTTAAGAGGAGGCAAGAAAAAATATTTTTTCAGTGTACTTGATTCTGTTTTGATTGCTCTCCAGTTGTAGTAGAAATAGTGTCTAGCTGAGGCCCGCACTGTGGTTCAGTGGGTTAAAGCTGCAGCCTGCAGCACCGTATCCCCTAAGGCTGCTCCACTTCTGATACAGCTCCCTGCTCATGTGCCTGGAAAAACAGTGGAGGAGGGTCCCTACATCCACATGGGAAACCCAGAAGAAGCTCCTGGCTCCAGCCTGGCTCAGTCCTGGCTGTTATGGGCATTTGGAGAATGGACCAATGGTAGAAGATCTCTCTCCCTCTCTGTCTGTAAATCTGTCTTGCAAATAAATAAATCTTCTAAAAAAAAGAAGAAGAAATAGTGTCTAGTGAACTTCATAGAGGCAAATCTGTAATAGTTTTTGCCATTTTAATTTCCTGAAGGCTGTGTATCCTAGATTTTTTAGGACAGTAGCTAACTTGCATTATTTTATTCTATTTAATAAGTGACTTGTTAAATTCATAACCAGTGACACTTAGTTTTATAGTCATATACAATATCTAATGCAAATTAAAATATGAAACATCAGACCTTTGATGGACTCCAAGTTCTGATATTTGGTTCTGAAAATATGATATTTGGGATTCAGAGTCCTTTGAATTTCATGAGCTTTTAAATCTTTATTTATTTTTACATTACTTGAAAGACAGAGACAGAGAGAGATCTTCATCTACTAATACACACCTCAAATGCCCACAAGAGCCAGAGCCGGGTCAAGTTGAAGCTGGGGTTACAGTTAGGGTTAGGGTTAAGGTTAGGGTTAGGGTTAGGGTTAGGGTTACAGTTAGAGTTAGAGTTAGGGTTAGGGTTAGGGTTAGGGTTAGGGTTAGGGTTAGGGTTAAGGTTAGGGTTAGGGTTAGGGTTAGGATTATCCAAGAGCATGGAACTCAATCCAAGTCTGCCAAGTGACTGCTTGAGCCATCACCTGCTGCTACCCCTCAGGATGCACATTAGCAGGAAGTTGGATGAGAAGTAGAGGAACTAGGACACCAACATGGCACTCTGATGTGGGATATGGGCAACCCAAATAGCATCTTAACCACTACATTAAATGTCCACCCCTTTCATAGGTTCCAGAAAGTATTATTGAGAAAAATAAGCCAGAATACTTTGAGAGTCTAGCAATCTCCACTGTTATAAAAACAATGCTTTACCATTCACTAGAGATATCTCAGATTCAACAGTGTCTTTGGTAAACATTAATCATGCTGCATTGGGACCTCTGTACCAGGAATTATTCCCCTGTCAGCCTTTCCGTCTGTCAGAGAGGACCAAGAACAAAGTTTGACTGATCCTGAAATTATTTATCCTTGCCTCCTGCTTGTTCCCTCTGCTTTCCATGGCTCTTCCATCATCCTCCACTGGGTAGCTTCTCACCTGGGATGCTTTGAAAGCTAGATCGTCCAGGAATGGAGCAAGCCATTATTTAATGTCTGTCCCTGGTCACAGGAATACACTGAAAAGCCTCTGCTCTATTTTCTTTTTTAAGGAACTCATATTTCAGTCTGATGTATCACTGTGTGCACTTAGCCTATCGTATCCCTGTTGCCTCGACTGAGTAGAGACTTCATCATTCATCTTTGTGTCTTTGGGCTGACAATTCTTTAGCTGGTTTTATCCTTTGTCTAGAAGAGTAAATGCTACATGTGAAGCTCAGAGGAATTTCCCTGCTTAGTTCTTAATAGTGCAAACAATGATTTCAACACTGGACAGAAAGAATACTTTGTGAGTGATGGAAAACCTTTTGGACCAATATGATCCCTGGAGTTTGAAGCAGAGAAAAGACAGGGAGAGTAAGTGTTTTAATCTCTCCAGATCAGACTTCTAGTTTTATGAACTGTTTTGATTCACAAACTGTATCTACTCCAAAATATTGTAGAAATCTTAGCAGATGGCCGGTGCCGCGGATCACTAGGCTAATCCTCTGCCTGCGGCGCCGGCACCCCGGGTTCTAGTCCCAGTTGGGGCGCGGATTCTGTCCCGGTTGCTCCTCTTCCAGTCCAGCTCTCTGCTGTGGCCCGGGAGTGCAGGGGAGGATGGCCCAAGTCCTCGGGCCCTGCACCCGCATGGGAGACCAGGAGGAAGCACCTGGCTCCTGGCTTCGGATCGGCGCAGCACTCTGGCTGTGGTGGCCATTTGGGGGGTAAACCAACGGAAGGAAAACCTTTCTCTCTGTCTCTCTCTCTCACTGTCTAACTCTGCCTGTTAAAAAAAAAAAAAAAAAAAAAAAAAAAAAAAAAAAACAAAGAAGAAGAAGGAAAAGAAGAGAAAAGAAATCTTAGCAGAAAAATTCTCTAATAAGCTTCAGAGTCACCTCAAAATAATCAGCTGTGAACAGTTGTGCTCAGGCATTTTCAAGCACACTAATGTAAGAATTATGCTTTTAATTTTACACCTGACATTTTAAAAAAATCTAATGACTTAACTGAAATGAATATCATCTCTTTTCTTTTAAAGCATCCTTTTAAAAAAAAAAAAAAAAGATTTACTTTTTTATTTGAGGGAGACAGACACACACAGAGAGAAAGATATCTTCTTTTTGCTGATTCACTTGCCAAATGCCCACAACAGCCAAGGCTGGGCCAGGCCAAAGCCAGGAGCCAGGAGCCAGGAACTCCATCAGAGTCTCCCACAAAGGTGTCAGCAATGCCGGTACTTAGGTCATCATCTGCTGCTTCCCAGCATTGGAAGGAGGCTGGACTGGGAGTATGGAGTAGCTGGAATTCGAACTAGGCACTTCAATATGGGGTGCAAATACCCCAAGTGGCATTTTTAGGTGCTTTGCCCTAAAACACCTAATTTAAATAAGAACACTGAATTTTGAAGTCTGCCACTTTCCTGGTGTCCTACTCCTATAGCCACTGGTTATGTGATCCTGAGTGATCATTCCTGTCTGTTTTCTCAGCTATAAAATGCAATCAATAATGATACTCAGGATTAAGTGAAATAGTCTAAGTGCATTTCAGAAATAATGCTATGTCATGTTATTTTTAAAAAAATGAGACTTGCTAGAGGCTTTAATAAGAAATGTTTTGCAAAGAGTGGGCTGTAACCCATTGTTGGGTCCTGAGAGCAGTTTACCAGGTTGGGATGAGCAATTTGAAAAACAGCAATGTATGTTTCACAAGCTGTAAGAACAATCATCGTTTCACTAAAGGTTATGAATGTGTGTGTGTGTGTGTGTATGGCTGTGCTGTATAATGTTGGGTTTTTTTTTTTTTTTTTTTTTTTTTTTTTGCACTAAGGATCTAGGGCAACAATGTTTGAGAGTCACTGGAGATGGTGTGACCTGTAAATGGGAGCAACGTTGACTTTGAGATATTTCATCCACAGGAAGAGTTTAATAGAACTTTTCTAGTGACCTTCCTCTAGGGATTTCAAATAAAATTTAATTTTTTTAGTTTTAATTTACTCATCTGAAAGGCAGAGACTGAGAGAGATCTCCCACCTGCTTGTTGATTCATTCATCTTGAGAGCGAACCTGCAACAACCAGAGCTGATCCAGGCCAAAGCCAGGAGCAGGAACTCTCTCTGGGTCTCCCACATGGGTGGCAGGGACCCAACTACTTGAGCCATTACCTTCTGCCTCCAACAGTGCCCGTTAGTAGAAAGCTGGACTGGAAGTGGAGCCAACTCAAACCTAGGCACTCCCAACATAGGATTCATGCAGCCCAAGTAGTATCTTAACTGCTGCACCCAACACCCATACCCTGGGTTTTTACTGAAGACAAAATAACAAATTAATTTTTTCAAGCCTTCAACTCACAAACTTTTAATCAAGTACATTAGTAACACTTTTCTTTAAGATTTATATATTCATTTATTTGAAAGGCAGAGTGACAGACAGAGAAGGAGAGAGGAGAGAGAGACAGAGTGAGTCTTCCATTCAGTGATTCTCTACCTAATGCTCATCTATTGCCTCCCAGGTGCATCAGCCGGAAGTTGGATTGGAAGCAGAGGCAGGACTCAATCCCAGTTTAGCTTGCTATACCACAAAGGCTGTCCCTAAACAACATTATTGAGAGCATGGTATTTTTTCTCTACAACAGAAAATGCTGCCCATCTAATGGCCAGACCCTTACATAGCCTTCTCCCTGACTGCTACCTCCCTCCTATAAAATCCAGCCATTTTCCCTCTCCCTTCATATCCAGTCCAAGAAAATTATTTTGAAGCAAATCCCAAACTTGGTATCATTTCATCCATGCATGTATTAGTATGAAGCTCTGAAAGACCACATAACCACACCCAAAAACCATTTTAAAAATCTTAAAAACAATATTTTTATAATAAAAGAAGCAATCAAATGCAAACTACTTATCCACAATGTACTTTAAATGCTAACTAGGTATATAAACGCACCAGAGTACATAAGAAAACAGAGTGATATATGGATTAAACTGTCCAAATAAAGTATTTTTAACTAAATTGCACTTCTCAACTGTACCCCAGAGCAACACTACTTCTATTTCTTGGAATCTGTTCAGAAAATAGCTTTTTAAGCACCTATTTGTACGGGCTCTACCACACATCCCCCCACAGCCCTATAGCCTTCAAAACATAGTCCTCCTTTTATCCATCACAAATCCTTCAGTTCAAACAACTCACTCACTAGGGCCTTGCTGCTAGCCCACTAGACATGCATGCACTTGGATGCACTTGGATTTCAGCTTAGGCCCCCTCCCCACACTCAGGTATTGGTATGACTTTGATAAGCACATCAACAAGAGCAAAGCAAGGTTCCAAAAAGTCGGAATAAATTACAGCCTCAATTATGTCCTCATATTGACTCAACAATGTCACCTGCCTCTTCATCAAGATAATGGTCAACCAACATTTACATTTTAAAGAGCAGATTCAATATTAGGTTAAAAAAATGGATGTATCACTCCTCCAACTTGCCTTGGAAGGGGATCAGAATATGCGACCCCAAAATATAGCATGTTGGCATAAGGATTATTTTGAGCTAAAGGTAATTGAGAATCAAAAGCTTCAGGAAGACATATCTGTCCTCCCCCTTATCTGCCTAAAAGTCTTACCCAAGACGGGGATAAATCAACACCAGGATGTTTGCATAAACAGACCTTATGAAAATAGCCTTTATCTTCCACCAGTTCCCCCACATATTTCCTTGTCAGTCATCCACTGAAGCCCAAACCCTCTTTCCTTTGCTAAAAGGAAATATAATCCCCAAGTCTAAACACTTCTTTGAATGACACTTCTTTTCTCTCAACTCCTGTGCATGTAAATATTAATGAAAATTATGAGGGGCTGGTGCTGTGGCGTAGCAGGTTAACACCCTGTCCTGAAGCGCTGGCATGCCACATGGGCACCGGTTCGAGTCCCAGCTGCTCCACTTCCCTTCCAGCTCTCTGCTATAGCCTGGGAAAGCAGTGAAAGATGGTCCAGGTCCTTGGTCCCCTGCACCTGCGTGGGAGAAGCAGAAGAAGTTCCTGGCCTTGGATCGGCACAGCTTCAGCCGTTGCAGCCATCTGGGGAGTGAACCAATGGATGGAAGACCTTTCTCTCTCTCTCTCTCTCTCTCTCTCTCTCTCTCTCTCTCTCTGCCTCTCCTCTCTGTGTAATTCTTTCAAATAAATAAATAAATAAATCTTAAAGAGAGAGAGAGAGAGAGAGAGAGAGATCCAATGATGGACTATCTTTGGATCTTAAATCTTAAAAAAAAAAAGAAAGAAAGAAAATCATGTGCCTTTTCCCTTGTGTATCTGTCTTTTGTTGGTTTAATTTACAATCTGCCATTTCCTAAACTTAAGAGGATGAAGAAAAGTTTCTCCTCCAACAGTTCCCTGGGTCTCATAACTTGCAATATTATGTTATTTCTATCTCCTGCCATTTCAGCATTCCAAATTCTACAATGCCCTTTTCTCAGGGATCTCTCCAAGGACAAAAATTCTGAAATAATTTATACTTAGGTACAATTTACTAATGGCAGTTTAATATGACACATTTCTACTGAAATGTATGACATTTAATAAAACTTTGTTAGGAATAATACTGTATTTGTCACTTGTGATACATACCAATTTTTATGCAGAAAGTTGAAAACATCTTTTGAAAATTGGGGAAGGTGGTAAGCATTTGGCACAGAGCCATAAGTCTCCACTGGAGACACTCCCATGCCATAGCAGGGTGCCTGGTTCAAATCCCAGCTACCCTGCTTCTGATCTAGCTTCCTGCTAATGTACACTCTGGGAAGCAGCAGACAAGGGCTCAAGTACAGAGTCCCTGCTACCCACATGGGAGATCCAAATGGAGTTCTAGCTTCCTGGATTCAGCCTGGCATTTAGGAAATGAACCAGCAGATGGAAGCTCAGCCTCTCTCTCTCCCTCTGCCTCTCCCCCTCCTCCTCCCCTCTCTCCCCCTCCCTCTCTCCCTCTCCCTCTGCCTCTCTCCTTCCTGTTCCCCTTCTCTCTCCCTCTCACCCTCTCCCTCTCTATCTCTCTTCCTGTCTCCTTCTCTGTTTGCCTTTCAAATAAAATGAAAATAATTTTTTTAATTATTTTTTAAAATTAAAGTGGGAGTGAACATTTAGCCTCTTGGCTGGGCTACGGGGCCCACATCCCATATCAGAGTATCTGGGTTCAAGCTCCAGCTGTATTCCTGATTACTGCTGACGTGTGCCCTAGGAGGCAGCAGGCTTAGGTGGCTGAGTCCCTGCCATCCACGTGGGAAACCTAGATTATGTTCCTGTCTCCCAGCTTTGGCTTGGTCCAGTCTGGACTACTGTGGACATATGGGGAGTAAACCTGAAGTTGGGAGTTCTCTCTGTGTGTTTCTCTGTCTCTGCTTTCTCTCTCTCTCTCCCTCTCAAAAACCAAATTACATTGCCTCTCCTGGGGAAAATAAAGCTATGATTTAGCCCAAGTGCATAACCCACTAGTGGTATAATTTCGGGCAATACGATTGGACATGGGATAGACCGTGGAGCAGGAGCTTTCCCGACACCTCAAATATCACACCCTGTGATGCTACTTCCTCTTCCTAGTCTGGAGTGTAAGCAGTAGCTTTCAGACCAGGAAGTAAGCAAAATGAACAGACATATAATTAACTCCCAATTAGCCTCAGTAACCAGGGTCAGGAAATGCTTGTCCAATCAAATACCCTGGAGAAGTCAGATCACTAGCATGCAGTCACTGGAAAGCATGAAACAGACAAAGGGGACATCCTGCTTTACCATCTGAGGACAAGCTGGAGCTACACGCCTAAGTGAAGTCAGGCTGTCTATTCTCTGTTGGAAATGCTTTCTTGTTTTATCTCTGCATCCTTTCTGGACTCAGTTCCTGGACAACTGAGCTAATGACCCAATAGGAAACAAAAAAATCAAAACACCTCAATATTCAGGCAACCCTACAATCAAGTCCTAGCTGACCCAGCCTCCTCTCCCTCATACTGAAAGACAGTACTACAGACCCATCCTAGCAATGCCTCTCCTCTCTTTCCCTTTCTCACCAACCACTATTAGCCACAAAGAGAGTTCAAAGGTCATAAAATAAAGGCTGGAATCCTGGGGAGAGAAGACAGGAGGCTGCTCCCCTCAAAGCCCTGGTTTGTAACAGCTATACTTGAGTTGCTCCCATAATGAGCTGTGGATTGGTTTTTCTTTTTAAGTCTGTACATGAGAAAGGAGGCAGACACAGATAAGACAGAGAATACCCCACAAAGGTAGCATGCTGTGGTCTTCCTGCTTATAGTTCTTGCTTTCTGCCACCTCAAATAACAGATTGGGAGGAGAGGGCGCAGAATAAGGACAGAATAGAAAGGTCAGGTTCCTAATGGGACACCAGTATATTTTTATAGCCATCTGCTCACTCCAGAGTCTGGGACGCCACCACATTGTCTGAGAGGGATGAGCAGGCTAGCTCCTGCACAGAATGAAGACAGAAACACCTTCAATGAGCTTTCTGATTGATCTGTCTTAAGACATGTCCTTAGGCAACCAGAGAAATTTCCAAAGCTATGATTCCATGCAAGAAACACTATTTCCAAGAGAAATAAATAAAACCAGCTTCACATGGAAAAGTGCATATTAAGTTTCTTTGGGTTTTTTTAATTTGCTTTCCCTAAAAGGAGTCCATAAATAACTGATTTCTTTGTATCTGCCGCTGTACAATAAGAAGTCTTCAAAAAGTTTATGGAAGAGGTGGGCAGGCAGGAGTAATGTCTCTAGTGGTTGGGTGTCTGCTGCCCACATGGGACACCAGGCTTGAGCACCAGCCTCCTACTTTATACCTGGCTCAGTCTTGTCCACTGGGGTCATTTAGGGGGTGATCCAGTGGATAAAAGATCTCTCTGTCTCTCTGTCCTTCTCCTTCTGCCTTTCAAATAAATAATATTTTTAAAAGGAAAACATACCTCTAAAAAATGTTCATGTAAAATGCGCATTATAAAAAACAATGAATTTTACTTTTCTTGCCCTCAAATAAACTTATCTTTTAATTCCACTTTTTAGTATATGTGCTGCCAAAGCAAGTACATTAATTCAGCTTTTGCCTAAACTTTTTGAAGTACCCTCTTAAAGGGAAGAGTGTCTACAGGGGGCGGAAAATAACCTTATCAGATTAAATAGCAAAGGTAGAGTTTTGGTATAGAGGTTAAGACACTGCTTGCAGGGGTCTGGTAGGTTTTTGGTAGGGCTTTTATACAAGTTAAGACAGCCGTATTCCTTATCAGAGTGTCTGAGTTCGAGTCCCAGCTGTGCTTCCAATGCCAACTTCTGGCTAATGTACACTTGGCAGGGCAGCAGGCGACGGCGCAACCGGTGTAGGTCTGGGCACTGCACATCCCAAAGAGCAGGCTGTGTGTGGTGATCCTGCAGCCTTTCTATCACTCCAGTGCTGTTCTTGTCCCCGGCTGAGCCAGGCATGCCCTGGCGCCCCCGCCTCTCAGCTGTGAGTCCCAGCCCAGAGTGTACTTCCTGTGACACAATTCAGCTCCACAGACACTAGGAGTCTGGAGTGACTCCATTCAGATAACCGGCTGACTAGATAAGCACATCAGGTGGTCACTCATTCTGCGCCCTGCAAACAAGCCAGCTGAGTAGCTGGGAAAGGAGAAGAGCTTGTCACCAGTAGGTTTGCTGTTGAGCTTTGAAATGTTATTCTCCTTCCTGTCGAGGTTTGAGTCTGAGAAATTAACTGACAGCAGATTAATTAACAGGAGAGAAGGTACACAAATTTATTACATGCATGGGAGTATTACAGGAAGGTGAGTACCCGATAACCAGAAGAGATTTATTTAGAAACTTAAATACCCTCTTCCCGGGAGAGACAGAAGTGAGGAATGAATGCATGCAGTTTTAGAAGAAGGGTAAGTGATTTCTGTGGGACGTGCATGGGCCTAAAGTACAGACAGTAGCCTGGGACAAAATTCACCTGGACTCCGAGAGTGGTGCCAACTCTAGTGGCAGGCATCGGTCTCCCCAGTGCTCTCTGGGCAGCTTCCGAGGACCAGGCTTCACAGGGGGAAGGGGGACTTCGGAGCGGGCTCTTCCCTGCATCTGCTGTTCCCCAGGGGATCTCAGACGGAACTCCCAAGTGGCTCATTTGAGGGTAACCTTTTCCGACTCCCAAAACTGTCTCAGGCCTTCTATATCATGTTAGTTCTAGGGCTGTCTTGGACAGGTTTAAAAATCTCTTCTCTCTCATTGACAACTGTTTTAGTCCATTCTCCTACCTTAGGAGTGGATGGCCTTGTCACAAAATGCAATCAATTAAGTTAGTTTGGAGCAGTGGAGATCTGATTGTATATGAATACAGTTAGTACAAAAAGTTACTTAAATTTATTTCAGCTCTGTTAAGGTTTTGCTTGCTGTTAAGCTGTTTCTCCAGAAATGCATGCTGTTAACTAAATGGAAGTGGCTAGTTAAGTGACTGAGGATCTTAGAGAGTCAGCACACACTGTTTTAAATGAAGCCAGAAAGCATGAAGGCCTTTAAAACAACAGCTTCAAATTCTTTGGACCTCCTGCTAGAAACGCATTTCACATCCTGTCCGAATACACCTTCTCACATAAATGCAAAACAGGAACAAAAGTTTTATGAAACTGTGCTCAACTTTCCTATTTTCTATTTTAATTTTCTCCTTTTAAGAAACGCTGCTGGGACAGGCATTGTGGCACAGTGGGTTAAGACACCACTTGTGTTTCTCACTCCCCATATTGGAGTGCTAGTTCAAGTCCCAGCTACTCCACTTCCAATTCAGCTCCTTGCTAATGCACTGGGGAAGCAGCAGATGATTGCTTGAGTACTTGAGCCCCTGCCATCCACGTAGGAGACCTGGATGGGTTTGCTGGCTCTGGGCTTCAGCCTAACCAGCCCCCACTGTTGTAGCCACTAGGGGAATGAACCAATGGATGGAAGATCTATCTCTCTCTCTCTCTCTCTGTCCCTCCCTTTCTTGCTTTGTAACTCTGACTTTCAAATAAATAAATCTTTATCTTTTTTTTTGTAAATCTGCTGCAAGTTGACACCCACCAGATTGAGCTGATGACCTACTAACAGGCTGAGACTTGGAAGTTTTCTAAAAATATCGCTTTACATCATATTTAGGGGGGAAAATCCCACTAAAACTCACTTTTCTATTTCTCTAATCTTCAGAACCTCGCTCTAAAACATAAATATCACATATTTAGAAATAGTCACATTTTGGGGTAATAGCAGTGCTAAAAGTTAAGCAGGATTTAAAAACAAAATCATCTAGCCAGAAAGTACCAAATGAAAACTTAGTAAGAGGTTGAGGAAATGGCCACAAATTCCCCAAAACTTGCCGCATCACACCTCATTCAGCAAACAAATTCTAACAGTCCTTACTGAGCTCCTTCCAGGACTGGACCCTGCGGGAGTCCTGTGCCGGGGAAGCTGGTGAGAGAAGCAACAGGACTTTTGGCTGTGGAGGACCCCTCCAGCAGCTCCAGGTTCTTGTCTCAAAATGGAAAAGAATCCAAGGAAGAGACATAGATAAAGGTGAGCAGGGAAGCGGGATTTATCTAATGGCAAAGGGAAAGTAATCAGGAATGAGGGCAAGCTCATAGGAGGCGCTACAATTACTAAAGATCAGGGTCATCCTTTTATAGGACAGGGGCTGGTGGCTGGGGTAGGGCTTAGCTGAATATTCAGAGGAGGCAGTTTGAGGCGGGGCTTGAGTACTGCCCATTTCTGTGCCATCTTTCTTGAAATCTCGGACGAGTCATGCATCAGGTGCATGATGGGAGTGGGTGTGCCAATCACTGCAATTTCATTAGCATCTGGGGGACCCAGCCTGCAGCCCTGTTGGATATTGCTACTCAGCACAACTCCAGTAGCTGCACCTGCACAGAAGAGGGTGGGGTTTGGATAAGTGCTGGCAGTCCTAAGTTCCCCTTGGCTCGGCTACCTCCCTGCCGACATCATTTTCACTGTCACATATTCACTACCTGTGACAGACCCTGTGCACACAGCTGGAACTGAAGGAGCATCCAGCCAGCCAAGGCTGCCCTTCTGCTCTTGCTTCCAGGAGAAGGACACCCCGGCAACCTGGCAATCAAGTGCGAAGCTCTCCCACGTAGGGTGATGAGGAGGATCTGAGCTCCCCTCCCCTCCTCTTTTCACAGGAGACGATAGAAGCACCCTACAACAGACGGCCAGCCTGAAATCCTACAAAATTCCTCAGGCTAAGCAATGTTTACTGAGCTGCAAAACAGCACTGAGAAGAGAAGGGAAGTTATTTATATTCCAAGGTCCAAATTGTAGTATTGATCAAATGCAATGTATTTCACAACCTGGCTGCGATAGAGAGTGTATAAAGCCCATTTCCAAGTTTTACTATTTTCCTTCCATTTCCTCTTTTGAGAGGGAAGAAAGAAGAAAGGGAAGACAAGGAGATGAAGTGCAGCTGGAAAGGAGGAAGAAAAGAAGACAAGAAGAGAGGGAGGGAAAGTCCTAAAGATAGGATCTAATCAGAGCTAATTTAGTTAAACCCAAAAAATTTTCCTTGCCCTTTTACAGTGCATTTTTTTAATTCCACATGGATATAAGAGTCAAATATATTTATTTGTTGTAGCTGGTACCTTTTTTTTAACTGCATAAAAAGCAATACATGGACTGGCTCCATGGTATAGTAGGTAAAATTGCCACCTGCAATCTGGCATTCCCTATGGCCACTCATTTGTGTCCAGACTACTCCACTTCCAATCCAGCTCCCTGCTAATGCCCTGGGAAAAACAGCAGAAGATGGCCCAAGTCCTCGGGCACCTGTCACCCATGTGAGACCTGGATGAAGCTCCTGGATCCTGGCTTCGGCCTGGCCCAGTGCTAGCTGTTGAAGCCAACTGGGGAGTGAACCCCTGGCCGGAAGACCTCTCTCTGTCTCCCTTCTTCCCTCCCTCTCTCTGTAACTCTAACTTTAAAAAATAAATAAATCATTTTTAAAAAATAGAACAAAATAATGTAATTTACAGTAAGGTGTAAAATGTATTTTTAGTGTATTTTTAGAAGGGATAAGGAGTAATCAGAGAAAGATGTGAAGATCACCAAACATTACCATTTTGTCAAAAATAGACCCTCTGGATTTCCCACTTCTTACATCATTTTCAGTGGTCACCCACCCCTTTGGGTCGGTATCTGCCTCTTCCTTCAATCAACCCAAACATCCCAGAGTAGACTTTATCTTTTCCAAAACAACTTTACTGTATTTGAAGTGGAGGTGGGCGTATCAGCAGGCAGCCAGGAACACACAATTCAGCAGGAATGACAGGCAAGAATTACAAATATTTCCTAGAGAATTAAATATAAAGTGAACTCAACCTCTCTCCATGTAATTCCAACAGCCTTCAAGCCTTCTCTTAATGACATCTTGATGCTCTTGAAGATGTCACTTCAGCTGATTGCCTGCTGTGTTTCTGTTGCCAGCTTCCACGTTAGCAGGGTATTGTACCACCAGGCAGGCGATGTTTTCAAGCCAATCATGAAGCAAGTGCTTAACTTGAGATGAGTCTAAGATTAAGTGCTTCTACTCACACCCCATTTGGATCTTTCAGATATAAATGAATGTTGGATAGATTATCAGTAAGGCCCACTTTATTGAATTTTCTTCTCTCAGCAAGCTCACACTCAGAATTTCAGCAAGTGGTAATATGTATGGGGGAAGGGAAGTAGGAAGAGAAAGTCACTTCATTTATAAAATTCATTGAAAATTGTATCTCAGAGTCAAAATGAAGCCGTTGAATGAAGACCACAGTGGAAATCAGCTGGAGAAAGGAAAATGCACAAGCTATACCCATGCTCCCATAGAGGTGGGTCACTGCTAATGTGGTGTTTGTCCTCTCCCAGAACATGCTGTTATGTGAGGCTTTCTCTGAGAATAATCGTGACCTAAATGTGCAACTAGGAGCCAGAAGAACTGACCCTCAACACACCAGCTTTGCCTACAACTGGCCTTGTGACTTTGAACACATCAATAATCCTCTCTTGACCTGTTTCATCAAATATACAAGTATGCACACAGGCAAGATCTCTTCTAAAAAATACTGCTCTTGATTAGCTTATATATAATTTTTCATTTCTGATATCCTATTCCACATCATTTTCACATCTTAAAAAATGTATGCTCAATCGGACTTGCCCCAAATGGTGGAGTTAGAAACGTGCCAGGGGATTTCAATACAATCCCATCAAGGTGGCATGTACCAATACCATCTCACTAGTCCAAGTGATCATCTTCAGATCACAATTGATCACACTGATAGGTCTAAGAGTCAAAGGGATCACATAAACAAGACTAGTGTCTGCTAATACTAACTGATAGAATCAAAAAAGGAGAGAACGATCCATCAGGGGACACGGGATACACAGCAGACTCATAGAATGGCAGATGTCCTAAATAGCACTCTGGCCCAGAATCAGCCCTTAAGGCATTCAGATCTGGCTGAAGAGCCCAGGAGAGTATTTTAGGCATGGAAAGCCTAAAAAAAAAAAAAAAAAAGACCTAAATGAAAGATCTCTGCGAGTGAGATCCCAGTGATCCCAGTGGAAAGAACGGGCCATCAAAGAAGGAGGTACCTTTCTCTGAAGGGAGGAGAGAACTTCCACTTTGACTATGACCCTGTCGGAATAAGATCAAAATCGACGAACCCTAAAGGCTTCCATAGCCTCGGCAACTCATGACAAGAGCCTAGGGTGATTACTGATGCCATAAACAAGAGTGTCAAATTGTTAAGTCAGCAACAGGAGTCACTGTGTGCTTACATCCCATGTGGGATCTGTCTTTAATGTGTTGTCCAATGTGAAGTAATGCTATAACTAGTACTGAAACAGTATTTTTACACTTTGTGTTTCTGTGTGGGTGCAAACTGATGAAATCTTTACTTAGTATATACTGAATTGATCTTCTGTATATAAAGATAATTGAAAATGAACAAAAACACTTAGTTTTAAATTGGAAATTGCATAGAAAATTAATCGATTTTTAAAAAAATATCATGTAGGATCTCTGTCCTCAATGTGCTATACATTGTGATTTAATGCTATAACTAGTACTCAAACATTATTTTTCACTTTGCATTACTATGTGGGGGCAAACTGTTGGAATCTTTACTTAATATATACTAAACTGATCTTCTGTATCTAAAGAGAATTGAAAATGAATCTTGATGTGAATGGAAGGGGAGAGGGAGCAGGAAAGGGGAGGGTTGCGGGTGGGAAGGAAGTTATGGTGGGGGGGAGCCATTGTAATCCATAAGCTGTACTTTGGAAATTTATATTCATTAAATAAAAGTTTTAAAAAAATGTATGGTTTTTCAAATTCACAACTGGAGTGGATGTTCGAACTAGCAGTTAAGATGGGCGTGTCCACATCGGAGCACTTGGCTTCAATTTCTGGCTCTGGCACCTAACTCCAGCTTGCTGCTAATGCATACCCCGGGAAGCAGCAAGTAATTGGATTCCTGGTCTACACATGGAAGACTGGGGTTGAGTTCCTAGCTCCTAACATCAGCCCTGATCCAACCCCTAGCCATTGCAGGCACGTGGGGAGTGAATCAGTAGATAGGAGCCCTCTTTCTACCTGTCTGTCTCTCCCTCTTTCTGTCTCAGATAATAAATAACCAATCCCCAAATTGTTGGAGTTCCCCTAACACCTAACAGATGCCAGTGCTGAAACAGAGGTTAATTTCACACCAAGGTTCACAGCATCCAAGTCAGGGTTACTCATTCCTTCCTTCATTCTGACAGTCAGTCAATAAACACAGAACAAGTGAATTTACTGAACCTCTGCTACATACCAAACACTGTGTTGAGCCTAAGTGAATCTCAGAAAGAGGGCAACAAATTTAAAAGTCAGAGCCAGCAGCTCTATAAAGAAATGAGAGGTGGTGGGGAGATCAGAGAAGCAAGAGAAAAAGAATAAGTCAGAATACTCCTTATGGCATGGCGGGGAGGGTGTGTCTGGATGTTTTTCGTCTACAAAGTTAGAGGACATTGGCAATGTGTTGCAGGTTAAGCCTTTGTTTTCACCTTTGTGGCCATGTGGGGAGTGAACCAGCGAACGGAAGGCTTCTCTCCCTCTCTATCTCTTTCCGTAACTCTGCCTTTCAAATAAATATGTAATATATATATATTTTTTAAATTTCTTAAAGAGGAATTAAAGGGTACTAACTACTGACTGACAACTGGAAGAAGGTATACATTTTAAAAAAAAAAAAAAAGACTATTTTTTGAGCAGTTTTAGATAGAGTCACAGCAAAATTAAGTGGGAAATACAGAAATTTCCCAAACAAGGGTAACCTTAAGAAATTACTTTAACTGTAAAACTAGTTTTCAAACAGTTTATATGTGTGTGCAAATTATTGAAATCTTCATTTGGTATAGAGTTGGTCTTCAGTGTAAAAAGTTAATTGAAAATGAATCTTAATGGGACAGGGAATGGGAAAAGGGAAGACGGGGGGGTGGGAATATGGGTAGGAGGGCAGATACGGTGGAAAGAATCACTATATTTCTAAAGTTGTACTTTTGAAATTTGTATTCTTTTAAAAATAAATATAAATAAATAAAATAAAATAAAGAAGTAAATTTATAATGTTGCAAAAATTTTTGAAATCGGGGCCAGCGCTGTGGCACAGGTGAAGTCACCACCTGCAGTGCCAGCATCCCTTATGGGCACCAATTTGAGTTCCAGCTGCTCCATTTCTGATCCAGCTCCCTGCTAATGCACCTGGGAAAACAGTAGAAGATGGCCCAGGTGCTTGGGCCCCTGCAACCACGTGGGAAACCCAAAAGAAGTTCTTGGCTCCTGGCTTCAGATTGACCCAGTTTCAGCTATTGGCATTCATTTGGGGAGTAAACAGTAGATGGAAGCTCTCTCTATCGCTCCCTCTAACTCTGCCTTTCAAATAAATAAATAAGTCTTTAAAAATTTTTCATGAAATCCATGGCAATGAGGTAGTATTCCAAAAGTTCATGAAAAATGCACATTTTGAAAAAATTATACATGGATTTCAACATTTTTTGCACCAAAATAAACTTGACTTTTAATTCAATTTTCCATGATTTTTTTTTTTAATTCTTGTATATCTCTTGCCTCCCTCACACGCACAGCCTCCCCTAGTGCTGTGCACACTTGGGAAACAGTGTTTGAATGCAGACATAATATTGGAATGCATGCCTTGGAAGTTCATATGTTGGAAATGTTATCACAAATTCAAAGGTTAATGGTATTTGGAGGTGAGGTCTTTGGAATTAATTAGGATTAGATGAGGTCGTGAAAACGGGATCCCCGGGGCCGGCACCATGGCTTACTGGGTTAATATTCTGCCTGCAGCGCCGGCATCCCATGTGGGTGCCGGGTTCTGGTCCCGGTTGCTCCTCTTCCAGTCCAGCTCTCTGCTGTGGCCCGGAAGGGCAGTGGAGGATGGCCCAAGTGCTTGGGCCCTGCACCCGCATGGGAGACCGGGAGGGGGCGCCTGGCTCCAGGCTTCGGATCGGGCACAGCGCGCCGGCCATGGCAGCCATTTTGGGGGTGAACCAATGGAAGGAAGACCTTTCTCTCTGTCTCTCTCTCTCTCACTAACTCTGTCAAATAAATAAATTTTAAAAAATCTTTAAAAAAATAGAAAACGGGATCCCCATCATGGCAGCAGTGGCTTTATACAGAGAGGAGTCTGGGAATTAGGCATCAGCTGTCTGATTTCTTGCTTTGCATTTTGCAGTGGAAATCTTTGTTCCATCGTCCTGATGTCAGTGATTAGCAATTGGCTATCTGAGTGTTGGATAATCAAACTCAGTTTGGACGATCTACAGCAACTCCTCCAGCTAGTTTTGGGGGTTGTTCTGTAACAACTGTATGTTAATAAGGTATTAGTACAAAGAAATATGACAGTGCTTCAAAAAGTTGGGGCTCACCCAGGGCACTTGGTGTGCAGCAAAGTCTCTATCTAATGGTGGTAAAAATCTCTCAGCTCTACCCAGAAAGGTAACCCATCTAACTTGTGGAGAAATCCATTGGGCCACAAGAAAGCAAAACTCACCCAAGCTTTGAGGAAGATGCCCACCCCATATAAGCTCCTCAAACTGCAGCTCCTGCCCTGCCTGCTGCTCCCTTGCAGTGTTATCAGTAAGCTTGTCTTAATTAATTTACCTGACCACCTGCGTGAATTCTTTCACTATCCACAACAACAGCCCCAATCTGTTGCTTTCTACGAAGCATGATGAAAAAAAAATTTTGAAAAGCATGCATAGTTTTTTCATTGAACACATCTTCCGTGAACATTTTGAAGTATCCTTGTATAGGAAGAAAGGCAATCACTGAGAAGGTGAAGAGTTGGCAGAATTCTCTGTGGCTAACCTCCCTGTGACACAGCCTTACAAAGGATCCTTTAACTTGAACTCATTAACTAGTCAGTCTCAGTCTCAATGTGACTTGCAGGGAATTCTGCTCACGGGCTAATAGTGCTACCAACATCATCCTAACATGTGTTCACTCGTCTACATTAATTCACTCAAAAAGTAATTAGTGAGCTTAAAAGACTCAGTCTTGGGAGTCATGCTGGTGTCTGTGATACAGCCATCCCGTGTATTCTACACCAACAAACTCTTTTCCGTGCATCGAGCTCAAAGCATTGTCTAGTCTAATGACTCTGACTCATGTAGTAGGGGCAGGACTATTCCTGAAACAAGTTCTGGTGAAACAGAGCCATCAAGCCCTGGGCCTCGCAGAAGCTCCAAACTGTCTTTCTGTGCCTCTTTGTATATCATAAAATGCTGTTCAATGACTGTCTTCCCCCTAACTATTCTTGCTTTATACTTATGTAAGCATACTGCCTAATATTAGCTTTCTGTATAGTAATTTAGAGCATCATAAAAAGCTAATTAAATGGGTAAGTGAATACATGAATATATCAATCAATCAGAAAAGGCAAAGTAACTTGGAACTTGTTAGAAATTTTAAAAATAATCCTCCACAGAAACGCTAATGAATGCTCATTTCATCTGGTCTCCTAAAAAAGAATTCAAGACCAGACAGGAGGGTTGTGCTTATCAGACAATCACTTCTCCAAATTAACAGAAACAAGTCCAGTTAAACTCGCAGATCATTTGAGAGCTACTTTTCTACCTTTGATAAGACCTAAAATACCTAAAATTTGGGAATACCTAAAATTTGTGGTGGATTCAGCTGTGAAATGATGTCTTCTCTAACATCAGGATTAATTAACTCTCAATGCCTGAGCACAGGGTGATTGCACAGAGGGTGGAGGTGAGAAAGAAATGACAAGTCCACAGGTCACAATGAAAGAAATGTAGCCAGGATTTGAGATCAACTGTGAGTAACCAACAGTGCAAATTATCTCCATAAAGAGTAAAGATTAACACAGCACACTATATCAGATTCTGCTATGGCAAATAGTCTGCTAAAAGCACTACTTTTGGCCATAGTATTAGGGAAGGAAGTTAGCAATTCTAAAGACAGAATTCACTAAAATATTTTGGCTGCAGTTGGAACAGAAATAACATTCTCTTTTAAGGAACTGATATTATGGAGACTTGATGATATTTCTAGGAAATGAAATGAGATAATGTTTTTAAAATAGCCCCATGATAAAGTCAATGAGTAATTTCAGTTCTTATCACCATATTATGTGATTCAGGAGCAGTGCTGATCCTGGGGCAAGGAAGGGTATCAGAATGGTTAAAAAAAAATTGCCTCCCTCTCCCCTTTCCCCTCTCCCTAAGAAAAACAGCAGATGAAGATGACGAACCACTGCTGCTGGATAAAAACCCAACCCTGCTCAGTCACAGGGGAAAAAATATCTGAAACTGGATTATTTCTCACCAAATGCTACCCAAAGATCTTGGTCCAGTGTCCATCAACATACATCTGACCAGCTTCAGAAAGAAAACAGTATCCTAGCTCATCTTAGATAGAAAATATTATCTGGTCCATGCCCAAACAGACAAATGCTCAGAGACATTAGCTTTCCTCAGGGGGTACACGTTTGGCACAGCAGTGAAAACACCACTTGGGTTACACCTGTATCCATGTCAGAGCATCCGAATCCCTGCTCCTGTCCCCGTCCAGTTTCCTGCTAATGTGTTCCCTTCGAGGCAGATGATAGCTCAAGTACTTGGGTCCCTGCTACCCATGTGGGAGACTCAGCTGGAGCTCCCAGCTCCTGCTCCAGCCTTTGGGGAAGTGAACCAGTGGATGAAAGATATTTCTTTCTCTATCTCTTTCTCTTTGTATCTCTGCCTTTCAAAATTACGTAAAAAGTAAGTTTTTCAAAAAAAAAATTTTGGGAGCCGCCACTGTGATGTAGCAGGTTAAGCCACTGCCTGTGACATGGGCATCCACCCCATATGGATGCTGATTTGAGTCTTAACTGCTACACTTCCAATCCAGATCCCTGCTAATGAGCATGGGAAAACAGTGAAGGATGGCCCAAGTCCTTGGGTCCCTACACGCACGTGGGAGACCCAGAAGCTGCTCCTGGCTCTTGGCTTTGGCCTGGCCCAGCCTCGGCTATTGCAGCCATCTGGGGAGTGAACCAGCTGATGGAAGATTCTCTCTCTCACTTGCACTCTCTCTCTCTCCCTCCCTCCTTCTCCCTTCCTATCCTGCTCTCTAACTCTACCTTGCAAATAAATAAAATAAAAATCTTTAAAAATTTTTTTAAATTTTTTAAAAGAAATTTTCCTCAAACACACAGCACAGGAATTGCAGAATTAGAAGTGTAGAATCACCTCTTCTCTCTCTGATCTATACCTCTTCTTCCTTATTCTATATCTCTTTTTCTTTTCAAAATGATATTGATAAGGCAAGAAATATTGCTGAAACTCAGTTGCAAATCGGCTAAGGCTACCCCCTGCCAGCTCCATTTTCTTACCTTTCATCTGTAACCTAAAGAAATATATCTTCTCTTCCCTCCTTTTCACATTTTAACTAACAAAAGCTGACTACTAGTCTTATGACCTATCCTGTGTTTGCACAAAAATTTCAGAATGCAGTGTCCTCTCTTACCGCCTGCCCCAGCCCCCAGAGCTACCCTTTCTTCTTTAGAAGTTGTCCTGCTGGTGTGCAAATTGGGGAAGAGCATAACTGAGACCATAGAGTCCACCTGCCTCCAGGTGACCCCTCTGGTGAATACACTGTGTCCCTACATCAGCTTTGGTCTCTGGAGTACTGACTGTCCAGCACTGAGCAGCCCTGGCTTAATTTTGGTACAATAACACATTCACATCCCAGATATTGTAGCTGTCTCTGGACATGCTTCTGCCTCTGCCTACCTTGGAATTTTCACATCTTCTATGATGATTCCTCCTACCTCCAAGCCAAATGTAGAGACTCCCTTGGCTCAGCTCCTATAACAATGTACTCAAACCTGTTCTACAGTATTTATTGCCATATTTTTTTAAGCCATCTGATAACCTTTCTTTTACTACACCCACAGCCCTATGAGTTCCTGGAAGTAGTGGTTTTGTAAATACCAATGCCCTACTCTTAGTGAAGATCCATAATTATTTACTAAATAAGTAAGTGAACATTACCAAATTTCTGATTATCTGAATATTGAGAAATAGCAGAAAGCCAAACTAACATGACAACACAGAGTAATACTACTATATAAATATGTCTCAGCAACAAAACATCCATAGTTTGGTGTTATACCATTTCTGCAACTTTTTTAAAGGCCATAAAAGGCCCTGCTAACTCTGATAGATGTTTAGCAAATTATGTCCAGGCCTTAAAATTCAAATCAATCACTACTTTTCCTCTCACTTGCCTCTCTGCCCCAAATGCCCCCATCCCCTTGTTGCTTGCCCTCCCTTGTTCAAGGCTCAGCTTAAACACTGGCCCCCACAGCCAGGGTGATCCTTTACCCCCTTGGTGAGCCAGGGCACTTTGTCACTCCCTCCTCTGAAGTCTCACAGCATTTTATCTATACCTGTCTTTGCTGTTCCCCTCTTTATTGATTCCATTCTACTTACTTAAGTAGATATGGTGTCTCCTTTACCTCACTAAGCAAATTAAACCCTGAAAATGCCTAACACGGTGCCTTGCCCATGGAAGTCCTTGGTAAACAGTTTTGAGGCAGGAGAAGGAGAGCAGTGTAGAGCAATGAGCCTGGCCTCTCAGGAGGGACTTTTCAAGGCAGGTAGAGAAGAAAGGGGTCCAATTTGGGCTGGAGGACAGAGGTTTCCTACAAGAGGTGACCCTTTACCTAAGGCTCAAAGGTTGAGTTGAACAAAGAAAAGGAAGGAGATTTTTTTTTAGAAAGTTTTTATTTAATAAATATAAATTCCATAGGTACAGCTTTAGGAATACAGTGGTTTTTCCCCCATACCCACTCTCCAACCTCCACTCCTGTCCCACCTACTCCCTCCCCCATTCCATTCTAAGGAAGGAGATTCTAATGGAAAGGAGCTGCAGGGCACAGACTTAGGGGTAAGAAAATAGATCCTTTTTGAAAATGCAAGGAGTTAGTGTCAAGAGCATGAGATAAAGAATAGCAAAAGAGGAAGCTGAAGAGATAAGACTCAGCCAAGTCCCTGAAGTTTTACAGATGTACTTTGCTACCAAGCTCCTTCTTGGAGGAGTGAACAGTTACTGATGGAGTTCCTGCAGCCCAGTAATGTGACTGCATGGTTACTGTGTTGGGAAGCAGATTAGAAAGTCCTAAACAGGGGGTAGAAAGACCTGTTAGGACTATGACAGTGATCTATGAAATATGAGAAGAACCTGAAAAGAAGGTAATAGTGATATATCATTTAGTGATTTTTTTTTTTTTAGAAATGGGAACAAAGAGAACAAGGAGGGAGAAGAAGTATCAAGGATAATTACCAAGATTCTGGTTTGAACAAGTAGGTGGGTAGGGCTATCATTCCCAAAAACAGACATGCAAAAAGTAGAGAAAGTTTCAGTTGCAAGATAATGAGTCAGGGTGAAGCTATGCTGAGTTGGAGTTATCTAATAGAAATTAAAGTATCTGTCCAACAGGCAGTTGGTTATGTAGGTCCAAATCGAGGCGATAAATAACAGAGTGGGAGATATATATGTGTATGTGTATGTGTGTGTGCATATATATATTCATATATCCATAGCCATATACATATACATATGAAGCTCTCATAAAGGTGCTGGTGAATTCAGGGGAAGGACATAGAACTCACAAAACACTTAGGTTTAAGGGCAAAGACAGGAAGGAAATCCTTCAGAGGAATTACCAAGTTGTGATGAGAGAGAAAGGAAGAGAACCAGACCAGACTAACTCATGAAAGCCAAGAAATGCCTCAGGAAGCACTGAATGATGGACACTGTAAAAAAGCTACGGAGATACCAAGTGAGACAAGGCCTCAAACAGGGCCCACAGCATTTACCAGAGACTTCTAGTGACCTTGGAAAGCAAAGCACTATCTCTGAGGAAAGATAGAAACTGAAGCAAGCATGGGGGAGTGTTAAGAATGTGGGAAAAAATGAATGCAGAGATCTTAAAATCTTAGCTTTGAAGGATGAGGACAAATAGAACCAAAATTGGAATGAGATGGGGGCTGGAAGTTTTTCAGGTGTGTATGGGGGGGAGTGAAACTGATTGATTTGGTTGGTTAATCTGTAGAATTGCAGAATTAAGAGAACCTTGAGTGTGATGGTATGACTATAGAGGAAACATCAGGGGGAGGCTCCAGAAAGAGGACAGGAAGAAAAAAAATACAAAACAAGAGGACGTCCCTAAGGAGGCAAGTAAGGAGGGGCCAGGACACGTGAGACAAAGAACCTGGGTAACAATAATTTCTCTGCTGCCCTTTTCCTGTAACAAAAGGACAACTTTCTTCAGAGACCAGCAAAGCAAAGAAAGAAAGATGCAGATGCTAGTAGGGTTCTAGACAGGAAGGCTGGGAGTTAAGGGACTTCTCCCATAAATGCTAATCAGATGTGAGGAATGAGAGTGTTAGTCATAGTAATGTCTCTTTATCGCCCCCACAACCCACCCCGAGACACATACACACACACGCTCAAAAAAGAAGGAAACCTTACATTATAAAGAGCCGT